>NC_091061.1:151858076-152178985 GCF_000393655.2 Nicotiana sylvestris | reverse complement strand
TAAACCTCGTGTCTGTTCCGTGCCTGTTTAAACCAAGAGATTAGGTTTAAACCTCGTGCCTGTTTCGTGCCTGTTTAAACCAAGAGATTAGGGTCTAATGGACCTTAATTTAAGTGTTTCTCCTTTGAGAAACACTTCGATTAAAGTTCGTTCAACCTTGAGAAGGGTCTGTTCGAATCCAAGCTAAGACTTTTTGATTTTTCGGGATTTAAGGTGAGTTTGTTCTCCTTCTCCTTTATTCAGTACGTGTGTGGTTTAAAGGTCTGTTCGTATGGCCAAATGTTTTGTGTAATTTGTGTTTTTGAATTTTTATCAACTGTTGATTGTCCACCTTGCCTGTACCCCTCTGTATTTGGTCAAATGTTTCCTCATTCATCGATAATGTGTGTGTATGTAAAACTGCATAATCGACTGAATTGAAATTGTTTGATTAATCAATCCCCAAGTTAACCTCTGTGTTGCCAGTGCAATTTGAACCCTTGGTGCAACACTGTTCGATTCTAATCCTTGGTTTTGATTGTATGTATTACAATTAGTATAGTCGAGTCGATATACATCGTAAATTAGTTCAGTTTGGAATCTGATCTTTGTCATTGGTTTGCCTGCTGAGATTTTGTTGAATTCAATTCGGAACTGAGTGTGTTGCCTGAGATTTGTTCGAATTGAATCAAACACATTTGAGGGTGTGTTATAGTTGCAGTCCAGGCAGTGTTTTGTTTATGGATAACATGTTCTCTTGGCTTAGACTGTGGGCAGCATGTGTATGGTTAGGTTTAAGGAATTAAAATAATTAGACATCATGTGCTGTCAGATTATATTCCTGCTGCCCATGCTTTGGCTAAATAAATAAGAGATTAGGACACTTTAACAACAAAATAGAGAGGGGTTGTCAGGGATTTCATGGGAGGTCTGGTTATATAAAATAACTGAGTGGAAAAACAACAGGGAGGGGGAATTTTGAGTTGTCACACAGACTGTAAAGTGCTGAATTCAGGCTATAAAAGAGGCAGACCTTCCATTTAGAAGGAGGAGATTTTTTTGAGAGGGGATTTTTGAGAGATTTTTGGAGCCTGGGGAAAGGGTTTTCTTAAGGGCTGGACATTTTTAGTCTTCAGAGATTCTGTGAGTAAGAAAACTGAAAAAGGAAAAACAGAAATAAATTTCAGAACACTGTGAATGAGTATTGTCTAAAAGAAACTGTGTAAGAATCCAAGGTGGTCAGGCTGTCTTTGTGGTTTTGCTGTTGGTCGTTTGCCAAGCTTTTTGTGGTCATTGGATTTCTGTTGCTGTTACATTTGATATCCTGGGCTTCTTGCTGTCTTTCTGCTCTTTTTCTGGGATTTGTCTGTCTGATGCTCAATCACCTGTGGGCTACATAGTTGTTGCTGGTTGTGTTGCTGTGTTGTTGCTATTTGTTGTTGTTGTTGGTTACTTGCTGCTGATACTCTTTCTCTTCCTCTTCTTATTGTGCAAACATCCAGGTACACGACTAATACTGTCAATGTAACTTGAAGTTGAGTATGAATGCAAAAAGAGAAGAATTGAAGATTGTTTACTTTAAGCATAGACTGTTATATTGAATATCATGTAATGCATAATAGTTTACATTTTGTTTGGATACTGAAGGTAACTTGCACGCCTAGTAGATATCAATGTATGGGGATTGAATGTTAGTTGTATATGTATGATGTTAGATAAAAATATTCCCAATGCAGTAGGTTGTATCCCATATTTAGTTTAAATTGTGTAACATATTCTTTAATGTAGGCCAAGCATGTAAACTATCCACTACTAGTATAGTTCTTTCCCTTCTGATAAATTGGCTTATATAACTGTTTAAACCATACTTTAGAACAAATAACACAAAAAGCTTGCAATCTCAACCTCATGAAGGTCGAGCCCAGGTCGAAACAGACCAAGCAGGCCCGCATCGAACAAACAGTGGCCCAGGTCTGGCCTATCCTGCATGAGCTGGATTTGGGCCCGTAATGATCAATCAGCTGTCCGTGTGCGTAGTCACGTTTTCTTATTCTATAAAAGCATTTTGAATCCTGCTGTAAATAACCTGCGAGCATGTAATTAACTAGGACTATCTCTGTTTTCAATTAGTAGAGACAAACGCGACAAGAAACGTAGTTGCTATAGGATATCCTTTTAAAAAATAAAATGAGACGAGCCTCGCCAAACAAAAGGGACAAATTGCGGGGCCCTCACAAAATATATGTATTAAATACTTAGATTCCGGGACGGGCCGTTTAAGCAAATTTCTCGGCCCTACCCAAAAATAATAATGCGCTAGTTGCTTTAGGCGCGCCTTTAATAATTTATTCTCCTTAATTCGGGTGCACATTTATGTGACCCAAATCCAAATCTCAACCGAGTCGAGATATGTCAATAACCACGGGTGCATTGATGTAACATGGTTCGAGATATATTTTCACGACGTTGCAAGTCCTATAAAATAGTAGTGAATGATAAAAGCGGTTAAAAGATAAAATTGGCACATAAGTTCACATTTGTATAAAATCAGATAATCAAGCCGAATATAACAGTTGAGCGACCATGCTAGAACCACGGAACTCGGGAATGCCTAACACTTTCTCCCGGGTTAACAGAATTCCTTATCCGGATTTCTGGTACGCAGACTGTAATATAGAGTCATTCTTTTCCTTGATTCGGGATTAAAATTGGTGACTTGGGACACCCTAAATCTCCCAAGTGGCGACTCTGAAATAAATAAACCAATCCCGTTTCGATTGTCCTTTAATTGGAAAAACTCCCTTGCACCCCCTCGGGTGCGGAAAAAGGAGGTGTGACAATGACTATTGTATTGTCTCTCTTGTACCTCTAATAAGTGATTCTGCAATGTTCTCAATCAAAAGATCTATAATTTTCTGGGTCCAATAATCAGTTTCCTGATTTACTTTGATGATGTACTCTTTAGTTCCCTCCTCCTTCTGATCAACCTTTATGTAGGATTAATCTATCTTCTGATCTATGGCTCATGGTATTAGTTATTATTTTAGCCTTTCATGGGCGCTACAGAATATCCACGATAAAATCTTCTAACAATTCAATCCTTTGTCTATGACCTGGACTCAATTCTTTCCTTTAACTTATACCGGAGCCTTACAGATGTATGATTGTCAACATATATACTACATAGGGAATACTCCGAAATCTTAAGTGAGTTTATAATGTAACTAACTCTGGATCATTGGTCGAATAATTCCTTTCATTCCATCTTAGCTTTCTTCAACTTACATAAGCTTACCTTAGTACCCACACATATTGAAATTTCATTCAACTCATATGATCTTGAATATCACTTCTGATTTTACTTCCCGTTCATTAGCCACAGTAGGTGCCACTTTCTTATGGAGTGCATACAATATTGTTGTGAGACTGTTGTTATAGGACAATTTCCTCTTTAGGTCGCCGAGCTTAGGTTGACGCCTTCTCCCTTACTTCCTCAGCTAGTCTTTTACTGTAGTACTTAGGGAGGACCCTCTGACTCTTGTAAAACTGTGAACTTATTACATTGTATACTCGACGAACCTTTTGATGTCCTTCCTTGCCTATAATTATCCGTAGTTACTTACTTCCACGCCCTTGTGTTTGTAGGGTTGCTTCTGAACTGATATTTTGGTTGTCTTCCCAGAGGTATTATATTTTATTTCCATAATACTCATACAGTACCTTTAACTACCCTAACTCCTATCTAAATATTTCTCAAGGATCATAATGTCATACCTGCGAGACTGAATTCCCCATGTTGGGGTTCACTATGTTTATCTTACACGATATGTTGATTTGTCTGTATCCTCTTGTCTAGCCATAACTAGGCTCTTCCTAAATCAATTACTAACTACTCGTTGGCCCATTCTCATATCAATATTTCGCGTTATCTTTCTTGGGTTATTTCCTTTGTCTTAACTTATGTCTTGCACTGGCTCCTTATTTATCCATAACATCCCGGGCAGGAAACGTTACTTCTTTTCCTTGACGTTGTGTTTGCATAATATTCTGGAACTGTAGCATATCTGTAGGCTTTGAATAAGTGCAATCTCATCCCTTTTTCGTTTTTATCGCATTCTTCCTTTACCATTCCATAATTACTAGCACCACTTAATTCTGACTTAATGCCATATCACTTCATATTCCCCCCTTTAGGGGAGTACTAAGAGTTGGATCTACGATGATCTACGTATAGATGTTTTAACTTATTGTCATCTTTTCACATCATCAATGACTCTTACCCGCCTTGCGGTAATCCTTCTGCACTAAGGATAACAAAATTTCTGTGACACTTAATGTAACTGGCACACTTAGTCCTTTAAGCTTAACTTTGCTCACATTACTTTATTTAGGAAAGCATCTTCCTGAATGACCATTCTCTGAATTTCTCATGAATCTTTTTCGGTTGTCCATTCTATTATCGCCGGAAGCAATATGAAATTCTCATGATGCCGACCATTATCAAATCACTCAGTCCCTAATTCATGTTTAGTTTATCTTGTTCACCAGCCCATATTAATTTCTATTAATCTAGAGTCTGACTTATCCTTCCGGTAGTCGCGTTGGAGTCACGAGCTTATTTCTTGAAATGAGGACATGATTTTATGGCCTATATTCTTTTGTTGTCTTAAGGCCTGTCACCTCTTGTTTCTTCCTTCACCTGACTATAGACTCTGTAATACTATTTTTTTATCTACCATTCTCATCCATGTATCACACCTTAGTCATAATGCTTCCTTATATCTCTTCTTATTTCCCCGCTAATATTTTTGCCGATCACTTTCTTTTGAAAACTTCAACAAGACATTCTTTTGCCTTTAGCTCCCCTTGCTTCATCCATTGGTTCTTCGGGTTGCCTAGCATTCTCGCTTTATTAGGGACGAGAGCCACACTAAGGTAATTTTTATCCCCTGAAGGCTTCCAGTGCCTATCTTTGTAGTGCTCATATCTAGTTATATTATTTAGAGTGCACCATCTGAGTGTCTCACAAGGAGATCTATTAGCATATTTGCAATATCCTTCGGAAATGTCAACTAATGCAAATAATTCATATACCATTTTGGGTTACTCTAACCCCAGCCGGATCCTTATACTCGGTCCTTCTCTTAAACAATATTTGTTAGCTCCCATAAGGCATAACCTAGATCGGTGTGGCCAATTGTATATACCTCTGTTACTGTTGAAGGTAACTCATAATACTTATATTTCTTTGCTTGAATCGTAAATACTGTTAATCTTCATTAACTGGGTACCTCATACCCTTCTTACCTTGCTACTTTTAGTTGTTGAAACTTGTATCTATCTTCTGATTCTGTCGTTGCTTTTTACCATAAGAGTGGATAGATATTCTTACCTTAAGGCTCCTTATCAAGAAGCTTACACATCTTAGTACACACATGATCTGCTGAATACCTCATATTTATCCATCATAAGCATGATGCAAAAATAGAGTTCCTCTAACTCAACTCTTCCATAACTATATCTCTTACCAACCGTCTTTCTGGACGTAGGCATCGTTGTATTATGAATAAAATAGAATTTAGAAATTTGAGTTCCTACGACTGAGCTCTACCACATGATCTAGAGTAAGAAGAAAGAGTGACAGTCCTAAATGCCCTGTAACCTCCTGCTTATAAGTGTGGTGCACAAAACAACCATAAACAAGACTCAACTAGACACGTCTTGTAGACTCCCTAGGACAGAACTGCTCTGATACCACTTTTGTCACGATCCAAACTGATGAGCCGTGACGGGCACCCGGTACCTTACTCAACCGAGTACCAACATAATGTATCTTTTCATATCATACTATCATAGATAACTGAACCAGAGAGACTGCCGTAAAATAGGTAGAATACAACATGTAATACGAACTTATATATAAGACATATGGGCCTCTAAGACTAAAATAACTACTCGTACATTGAACATAGGTCAACAAGTCCATACAATCTTTTACGTACATGACATCTGTCTACAAGCCTCTACGGATACATAATTGTCATAAAGGTCGGGAGAAATCCCTGCCATACCAAACAATCCACATCTAAATCATACTGACCATAAAAGCAACTCTGGATCAAATAGAGTGCACCAACATCTTCCCAGGCAAAAAGGACGTTAGTACAAATAATGTACCGAGTATGTAAGGAATGAAAATCAGTAAATAATAAACATGAGAAAAACGTGGAGTAAGACTCGACATGTAAGTCTGAATAGCTCTATGAATCCTTTAATATTTAAAATGTCATGCATATGCATATAAATGCCATATCATGCATAAGTATATGCGTTCATAAGATCATCAAGCCTCTGAGGGCATCTCATCATATCATCTCGGCCACTGTGGGCAAATCATCAACGTATACCAGCTGATCAGGCGGTGATGCATATATAACACAATAACCTTTTTCCATATCCCATATACATATATTATACATATATACGCGTATATAATGTCATCTAGTCATGGGTCAATGTAAATGAATGCAATGCATGAGAAGTACGTCCATAAAATTTTTCGGAGTGTCATAACACCATTATGCCTTTGATTAATATTACAAAATGAACTTTATCAACTTACATATTTTCTGAGACCCATGAACAGGTGATTGAATAATATAACACGTGGGGAATCAAGAAAATAAGCATCTCTAATATTTCTATGAATAGAGACATGTATGAAAATTGTAAATTTGCTCGTTTTGCTTGTGTCGTATGGATCATGCCAAAAGAAATAAGGGATAGACTTAACATACCTGAGCCGATTTGCATAAAAATCCCTCTGACATACGTCAATTGCAACAAAAACATAATGGCGGATCGAAGCAGGGAAAAATCTGTATGATATTCTTGTAGATCAATGTTTTGGCATTTGACATATGCTTAAAGTAGAGATGCGTGATATAATTTTCATACATTGACATATTTAGAAAGTTTCTTATCCAAAGACCATCAAACAGTTGATGTGTTTGTGCAAAACCATGACAATTTTTTTGGTGTTGGTTTTTAAAACCAAATGAGGAAAGTAGATTTGATTGAGGCATGATCACTGTTGAAAGACACGACTGCAGAAATCAAAAACCAAAATTGGAAATCTTTGAGTATGGAACATGTAGATAAGAGGAAACCATTTCAAGAAACTCAAATCTTTTACATGAAATCAAGATAGGACTAGTAAAATGAGACATCTTGGGACAAGATACGGTGAATTGTTGAAGATCTTGTCATTTGATATAGGCTTAAAGTTAAAGATGTCATTTGCCCAAATGTTACATATGGTGTCTCTTTGTTAGAGATATATTTTGTTATAATTTATGTGGGCCCCACCTTATGTGGTGTCTTAACCACATATTCTTAGTCTTTATCTCTTGCCACCTCTCAATAATGACTTAAGAGTCATATGTATATTTGGGTGGTTTGCTTCCACGTTAAGGATGCTATCCTTATCCAAAAATTAATCACCAATCATCTTAATTAATTGTTAGTCTCCTACTAAATAATTACCCGATTATCCACATAATTAAGAATTATCCCAGATTACTTATAATACTACTTACTTTTAACATACCTTATACACCTTACTATCGTGGCCATGGGGTACCTTATATGGTATTAGTCCATAAATACTGGTATTATAGCTCGGATCATATTTTATCCCAAAATGTCAAACTTCGACGAAACTCATTTTCTTCGATTTGCTTATCCTCTCACCTTCACAAATTTACTCATCACTTGCTTGAAATAGCATAATGCTTATAATCTCAGAATAATTTCATTCCCTAACTTGTGTCGATTAACTTACGACGAAACTTTAACGTTCAAAAATGCAGGATGTAACATCTCATTTTTTAGCTTCCATTAATTTATTTATGGTGCACTTTCACGTACGAAAAGATGGGGTGTAACACTCTGACTCAACCTCATTAAACTCTGGAGGCCTGAGCCTCTTAAACCGCTCTAGCCTCTTCTACTCCTCGTCACTAATAGGTGGACCAACCTAGGCACAAGCAGCTGCAGCTGGCTGGGATTGTAGTACCTACGGTGTCTGAAGTCCCTGAACTACCTACTCTGGAGTACGGGCGGTGGGATTCTGAGCATATCCCCTAGTCTGAGAAGTGGTTGGTGTGGCCGGAACTGAAACCGCTTGAGCAAATCTAGTGCATATTGTCAATATCTGGGCCAAAGCCTCCTGAATGACTGGAATCATAATGGGCACAGCTGGTGCCTGAGTTGGTCCCACCAGCTCAACCATATCTGGTATCTGCTCCTGAGCTGGAGCAATTGGCGGCTCCACAGGTGCTGCTCTAGTTGCAGTACGAGCTGCATCTCAGCCTCTACCATGGCCTCGACCTCTCATGACCCTAATTGGTGGTACTAGTGGCCGTCTGCCCGATCTAGTCGCACGTGTTCTAATTATATGTGAGAGAATAGAATAATAGAAGTTTAATTTCCAGAATCAACAAATCCGCACGACAAGAGTACAAGAAAGTGAAGTTTCCTAATGGTTCATTAGCCTCTCGAAGATAAGTACAGACGTCTCCGTACCGATCTGCATGACTCTACTAAACCTGCTCATGACTCGTGAGACCTAAGTAACCTACTGCTTTGATACCAACTTGTCACTACCCAAATCCTAACCTGTCGTGATGGCGCCTATCATATTACTAGACAAACCGAAAATCACATAACTACGCATTTGAATTTAAAACATGATTTTTAACAAGTTTAACAGTGAAAAATCTCATAGATAATTGATAAAAAAAAAACTGAAACTCAACGACAACAAATTCCAAAATCCTGGTATCACCAAGTACATGAGGTACTAATGTCAACATAGTCTAAAACTCTATTACAACTGTATGAGAATATAGAACAGTACTGAAATATAATGAAAGGAAGGAGAGTCATGGTCTGCAGGCGTCATAACAGCTAGCTCGAGGTATCTGAGCATGTACTAACACCATATCTAGCAACCACCACATCCAGATGTACCTGGATCTGCACACGAAGTGTAGAGTCTAGTATGACTACAACCAGCCCAATATACTCAATAGGTAACAAGACTATCCTTGGGCTGAAAGTAGTGACGATATCAGAAAGATACAGTCCGAATCAATTAATGACAAAACATATATAATAAGATGATGACAGTAATAACTCCAAGAACTTCCATATTCAGCTCGTACACAGTACACAGATTTAGGCATGCTTTCAAGTTCAATAATTTAAGCCCAACACTAATAAAATATGTCAAGTACAACTAGCATGAGGAATGTTACATCTCTACGCCTACAAGTCAAATATGCATGTCAAAAGTAATGCATCACAGTGATATTCCCAGGTACTTACACTCTCATAGTTCTCAATATGTCTGTCTCAAACTCCCATCATCACACACAATCACTCAATATTGTATGGTTATGTCAGACCCCCCCCCCCCCCCCCCGATGAAAAAACTTCACCACTCACCCAAATACACTTCGCGAACGCGAGACCTCTTTCTTGAACATGCATAAGGAAATCATATACAGCTATTTCAACAGTCCAACAAGTCAAAAATGAGCCGTTTGAGACCCCATCCAAACGTAACACATCCTAAAACATCATAGAAGCTAATTCGAAGCCTCAAATCACATCAAATAATGTCGAAATCACGAATCACACCCCAATTCAAGCCTAATGAACAATTGAACTTCTAACTTCTAAAACCAATGCCGAAACACTCCAAACCAACTCTGATTGACCTCAAATTTTGTACACAAGTTATAAATAATACAAATGACCTATTCCAACTCCCGAAACCAAAATCCGAGCTCGATATTAACAAAGTCAACTCTCGGTCAAATTTCTCAACTTTTCAAATCTTCAACTTTCCAACTTTCACTAATTCAAACCAAAACAATCTACGAACCTCCAAATGAATATCCAGACATACTCCTAAATTCAAATTTACCATACGAATCTATTCAAACCATAAAAATTTCATTCCAGAGTCGTTTACATATAAGTCAATATCCGATGAACTCTTTCAACTTAGGTTTCCAACCTTGGGACTAAGTATTCCAAGTCATTCTGAAATATTTTTGGAACCAAACCAACTACCCCGGCATGTTACATAATAATAAACGAACATAGAATAAACAATAAATAGGGAAACGGGGCTACAATACTCAAAACGACTGACCGGATCGTTACAGATGTGTAAATGCATCCTCTTCTTCGTCACCCTCGTCCGAGTCTTCAAGGAGATCATCATCCTCTCCTGAGTTGTCTTGTACTCCTACAGAAGATGGTATATCCAAGATCTCTGGGACTTCTTTTGCCAGCTCGGTATGCACCTCGTGAAGAACGTTCAATCGAGTCTTTATGACCACCCAATTCTGATCAATCGCCACATGAACCTAGAGTTCTCCAGATATTTGGACAGATTGTCATGTTCGGTTCTTCTTTCAGCATTGTTGGCATGAGCAATTTCTTCTGAACGCATTTGAAAGCAGCCTCCAAATCCCTCACATGGGCCTCGGATGCCAAGTTATTATCAAGTATCCAAAAATAGTTCACTACCGAATGGTGTTCGTGTTCCTCATTCTCTACCATTAAGGCTTCGAGATTCAAGATTTCTTAGATCACCTTAGATAATCTGATGGAGTAGAACTCTTCTTGGTCCTCCAAATCCTTCTCCAACTGCTCTGAGCTTTGGACAGCGGTTTTCTCCTCAGCTCTCAGTCAATCAGAGTCAAACTTCAGCTACTTGTTAGTCCCGATAAATTCCATAACTATGGTAGTCTCCTATTCATCGCTGACGATCACCACGATACAATAGTTCCTCTCTGATTCAACAGTAAGGCGGTGGCGAGTACCGGAAGATTAACTTGGAAAATGCTCCGGCCTTCTTTTGGTTAATCCCTTTCTTACATGTAACCATCTTCCTCTTCTTAGAAGAACCTGCAGGAGATGGACTTACTGGCTCCTCATTCTATTGGATCATTGTGAATCCCATTGGCTGATATTGGTTCACTCCGTCATGTCTTGACTGCTTATTTTGCCTTGAAATTGACTCATATTTTTATAAGATATTCTATCTTAACTTGCTCGTGAGCAACGACAATCAAAGAAGGTGACTCTTTGTTTTCGAAACATTATTAAACATACCAAATTTCAGTAACCGATACTGGCGTCATATTCAATCCAAGTTCACCACGTGTCCCAGGAATTAAATTGAATAGACATCCATCACTTCTGAATGGTACCACTTATGCCTTATTTCCTGCCAAGAAATCTCCACTTCCATGATAGATCCCGAAAATTGCCCAGAAAGTAATAGAACTATCTCTATTGGTAAAAAATATAGAAAACATGTGACAAGCACAAAATCTACATGTGGCAAGCATATTAGGATTTATTGCCAACTCGGGGTCAACCAATACCGGATTGGCCGAAGACCGAAGAACTCTCGACCGTTCAAGAAACTAGTCCCCAATTGCTTTGCCTATACCAAATAACTCTATTCTGAAATGATCCCTCCGACTAGTTTAATAGCCCGTTTGGCCAAGCTGCAAAAATCAGTTTATTTTGAAAAGTGTTTTTTTTAAAAGTGTTTTTCTCAAAAGTACTTTTGGTGAGAAGCAGTTTGTGTTTGACTAATTAGTTCGAAAAGCACTTCTGAGCAGCAATTAGTATTTGACAAAGCTTTAAAAAACTGCTTCTAAATGTATTTTTCTCAAAAGTGCTTCTTAAAAAAGTGCTTTCGGAGAGAAACTACTTTTTTCTGCTTCTCCAAAATTGCTTCTGCTTCTCCTCAAAAGTACTTTTTTTCCTTTCAGAAGCTTGGCAAAACACCTCAATTTTTTGCCAAAAGTGCTTTTGGCAAAAAAAAATATTTTTGACAAAAAATAAGCTTGACCAAACACGCTATAAAGCAGCATCTGGACAGTCATCATCCTTACAACGGCAAGCTTCGAAATATTAGGGGTTTTATGTTAAAACAAGATCAGTAGTTACAATTTTATCATCATAATCACTTTTAATATATGCAACATATGTATGAGAGATTATAGGGAACATTTACCATTAAGACATCCAATAAATACCCCTTTCTCCCGATTATTGTAACACAAATATGTACGCTACACTCTACTTATTGTCTACTAACTCGGCTCAACAAATAAGAATCTCTCTTTCTCTTTACTATTATTATAACATAATCGTTTGCTTTATCGTCATCTTTTTTTGTTATTTTACTTGCGTCGTTATTATTATTATTATTATTATTATTATTATTATTATTATTATTAAAGGTTCAATTACCTTGGTTTAATCAAATTATTTGTGGCCTAATTTCATTAAATTAATTACTTACTCTAATAACCAAATTTTAGGTTAAACAAGTAAAGGATGAAGTAAGATTAAGGTAATCCTTACCAAGCATATATATATATATATATATATATATATATATATATATATATATATATATATATATATATATATTAAAGCAAGAAAGTAAGCCAAGTGGCAAGCTAATAAATGCAAAAAGTATATGACAACTTTATTTTATATTTGACTATGTTAGTCATACGTACATATATATAATGCAAAAAGTATATGACAACTTTATTTTATATTTGACTATGTTAGTCATACGTACATATATATAATGCAAAAAGTATATGACAACTTTATTTTATATTTGACTATGTTAGTCATACATACATACATACATACATACATATATATATATATATACATACATATATATATATATATATATATATATATATATACATATATATATATATATATATATATATACATATATATATATATATATATATATATATATATTATACACATATTATATATGAATTATATATAAATTACACATTCTTTACTTTTTTTAATTTAAGTGGTAAGTCGAGAACTTATTTAGGTTGATTAGATAAAGTCAAAAGAAAAATATGGAAGAATTTCAACTAAACACTAAACACTAAAAATATAAATAAAGTTCCTATGTAGACAATTTCTATTTAAACTCATATTTTTATAAAGAAATAAATTAATTTATTGTAAAAAAAAAAAAGACATAAAAAATAAGATAAAAGAAAATAAATTTAGAAAAGATGTTTGAAAAATCTAAAAACCAGAAATAAGAGATGACAACGAATTTCTTCTTCTATTTCAACTATGTTAAGTATAAAAAATTTAGAAGTTGATATCATCGATTTTAAATATTTTTTTCAACTCAAATACATAGACTATAAGACAAGGATATCTTAGAATTATTTTTTAATTTAAATTGTGTGTCGTTTTTAAAAAATTACTATTACTAACAAATTGATATGATATCTGAATTTGAATATAAATGCAATTTGAGTAGTTTGCATTGAGGTTAAGCCAAGTATGTTGTCGAGAAAAAAGTACTTGCAATTTCAAAA
This sequence comes from Nicotiana sylvestris, assembly GCF_000393655.2. Lineage (NCBI taxonomy): Eukaryota > Viridiplantae > Streptophyta > Magnoliopsida > Solanales > Solanaceae > Nicotiana > Nicotiana sylvestris. The sequence continues at coordinate 152,165,531 of NC_091061.1, read as the reverse complement.
TAATATATGCAATGTTATACAATAACAATCAACTAATTTAACATTTAGTGCTTCAAAGAACAAAAAATTTGTATCTATATAGGCAGAGGCAGATGTAGAGTGTTGACAACATGTTTAATTGAATCCATAACTTTTCACGCTGAGCAAAAATTTATATATAAAACATTCTTAAAATTATAAAAATAGTAGATATGAACTCATAACTCTAAAAATATAATGAGTTCAATGCTAAAACCTTAAAAATTGAATCCATAAAGTATAAGTCATAGATCTGCCTCTGTATATAGGGTATTCCAAATTCAAAATATGTGGCTAGAGATATCGATAAACTCAAAATAACGTCATATTGAAATAAATTTTACTAGCTAAAGGATCATTTAAATTCTTAGATAGCTGACTAAAGTGAATTTTAAATTAAAGATATATCTTCACTTGCATCATTATAAAGATAATATATATATATATATAAAGTCTTAGAAATTGGAATGTCAAAATAGAAATATTTTTTGAAAGATAACAACATACCAAATAAGAGTTCTAGTCGTAGTAAAAGAGTCATGTCGTAACCAAAGAATCGTTCATATTGTGTCAACCTTTGTGCTTTGACATAAATACGAGTATTATTTCACTTTTTGGCTATTTTTAGATTCCAATGACACCAATGAGAATGGTGCAAAAATAAAATTCTCACTACGAGTTTTGAGAAAATATTAGTCTTTTTCATGTACTGTTTCGTAACTGATATCTAACGATTATCTAGAAAGTTTAAATTTTATGGTTATTTACATATCATTCAAAAAACTCAGATATTTAATATGGTTAATGTCAAATATCAAAATGGAGTCACACTAGAAAAACAATTACTGGCTAAATAATTTTTTAAATTCTTAGATAGCCGACCAAAATTAGTTTTGAATTAAGAATAATATTTTCACTTACATTATTATAAAATAAATTATTATTTAAAAATAATATTTTAGAAACCGAAATTTTAAAATAGAAATAATTTTTGAAAGATATCAACATACAACATAAGAGTTCAAGTAGTAGTAAAAGAGTCAAGTCGTATCCAAAGAATCCTTCATAGTCTCAATCTTTGATTGTTTTTTATAAAAATGAGTTATTATTTTGTTTTTCGGCTAATTTTAGGATCCAATGACACCCGCGAGAATGGTATCAAAGAATAAAAATAGAATTATATCTAGGAAATTTGAGAAATGGTTAATCTTTTTCATGTAGTGTTTCTTAATTAATATCCAATGATTATCTATATTTAATAGAGAAAGTTTAAGTTTTAAGATTATTTACATATAATCCAAATAACTCAAATATATTACATGGTTAGTATCCGCGCATTCGCGCGAATGATAATACTAGTAATATAGATAAGGCAAGAAAATTGATCTAGATTTAAAAAAAAAATTATATTAGATAGGAGATCAAGGGAAAGGGAATAACGAGAATAGGCTCACAACAATTACATGCATGGTAGAGTGTCACTGATACCACTAACTAATAAGCTTTGACGATGACACTAGAATATTTTTTTATTTTATTTTCTTGATTGCTATTTAAGGTAGGAAGCTATATATTAATATTACATATGGCTAGTTGAGCATATATTTTACTGAATATTATCTTATATTTGCATTTTATTTATTACCAAGAATTGTCACGACCCAATTCCCGAACCTGGTCGTGATGGCGCCTCTCATGAAGACAAGGCCAGCCATTCAACCCAATTCATCCTTTTAAGACAATTAATTAACACAATTATAGTATAAATATGGTTTAATAATATCCAATAGCGGAAAGTATAGATAAAATACGGAAATCCAACCCAACTCAGCCCTAACCGGGGGGTCACAAGTCATGAGCTACTACAGAGTTTACTAAAATTCTACAGGGTATGGAATTAGGAACGACATCTGAAGATATCATAAATACAGAAAATAAGGGAGAAAACGGGTCTGCGAACGTCATGCAGCTACCTCGATAACTCCGATGAAAACTGAACAACAGAAAACTCGCTCTATGCCTCAGGAATACCTGTACCTGCACACATGGTGCAGGGAGTAATGTGAGTACTCCGACCCAGTCAGTAATAAATATAAATAATAACCGAGGGTAAGAAAACACGTTAAGGCACACAACACTCTATACAGAAGCAGTGAAATCATTTAAAATAACAATTCAGTGAAACATCATGTGAAATTTCTTTAAAACCAGTAAAAACAGGTAATTTGGCAGTAAAATGACAAGTAGAAATCTACCTCTCGGGCTCAATATCAAAACAACGAGTAGAAATCTGCCCTCGGGCTCAGTATCAAAATAATAAGTAGAAATCTGCCCCTCGAGCTCAGTATCAAAATAATAAGTAGAAATCTGCCCCTCGGGCTCAGTATCTCAGAACAGTATCAGCCCCTCAGGCTCAGAACAGTATAAAGCAACCAGTCAATGAAATAAGAGCACATAATTATTATGGCAGATAATGCAGATAAAGAATAAATGCATGAGTGCAATGCAATGCATATGACGGTACCCTCTGGTACCCACTGCGGCGTGCAGCCCGAGCCATCCATATTTATTTATTGTCGACGGCGCTCACTGGGGGTGTGTACAGACTCCGGAGGGGCTCCTACAGCCCAAGCGCAATAACAAACCATCTCGTGGCATCAATCAAGTCCTGGTCAGTCATTGTTACCTGACCAATTTATATCACACAGTGCCATTGTTACCACTGTTTCAAGTCACATCATACAGTGTCATTGTTACCACTATTTCAAATCACTGCTGCGGCGCGCAGTCCGATCCATGCTCAGTCCAGAAATCATAATAAGCCCCTTGGGCATTTGTAAAACAGTAGTTCTCAGCCCGAAATATCATTTAGAAATATCATTTAAGTTTTCAAATCTTAGAAAGATGGTTGAGTTTGCAAAACAGTATTTAAAACCTTGGACTGAGGTCAAATGATATGCAAATATGCGAAAACAGTAATGTCAATCCCTGAAGGATTCAAATAATTGGCAAGAAGCCCAAATGTAACAATTAAATCCAAGTAGAAAACACGGTAAAAACATCTCTCGGGACGGACTAAGTCACAATCCCCAATGGTGCTCTACCCCACGCCCGTTATCTGGCGTGCAAGTCACCTCAATATAGCGTTACGATGTGAAATTTTGGGGCTTCAAACCCTCAGGACATCATTTACATCAATTACTCACCTCAAACCGGCTACTTCTTTAGCTCGCGACGCCTTTGCCCCTCAAATTGGCCTCCACGTGCGTCAAATCTACCCAAAATCACAACGAATATGTTGGATTATGCTAAAGGGACAATACCCAATCGAAAGCAATCGAAAAATATCAAAATTCACGAATTTGACAAAACCCGAGTTCTGGGCCTACGTCTCAAAACTCAGAAATTTTTATACCAAGATGTTCTTCGTCCCCTCACGAGTCCGTACATATAAAGAACACAAAAATCGGAGCTCGTTTGACCCTTCAAATCGACCCTAGAAAATCTCAAAAGCACAAGCCCTAAAACCCCACTTTTCTACTGATTTTCATGTTCTAATTCACATATAATCTTGTATTTAACTTGGAAATAAGTAGAAACAACTCACGTTTGATGCTTGATAAAATCCCCCTTGAAATTCTCTCCAAAATCATACAAGCAAAATGAAAGAAATGAAAGAAAAAAGCCAAATCCGTGTTTAAAGAATTTGCCCGTGCTTCGTCGAGTTGTACGTTTCACTTGTGCTATACAAGTTGTACATCTTATTAAAATTTTCCCTTATCGGACACCTTCTGTTTAAAATTTTCCCTTATCCCAATTATAAACGGTTTGAAGATTTAGAAACTAGACTTAAAGATCTTTAATTTGATAGGTTGTACACCATATAACTCTTTATATATCCCGAGATATGAGCTTCTAAAGTCGGCTCCATAAAATCCAAAAATTCTGGAGAAACTGCTCCACCAGTCATCTTAAATCGATCATAACTTTCTCTACAGATGTCCAAATTACGATTTCTTTAGCTTTCTGGAAACTAGACACGAAGGGATACAACTTTTCGTTTTGAATCATCTCAAATTCCTTGTAAATCAAAAGATATAGTCCTCCGAAGTACGCTCCACGACTGCACATTTGCTGTCCAAAGACAGCTTAGCAGCAGAAATTGCAACAACTTTTTCTTTTCTTTTTGGGTCCGAATTCCATTCTGTTAACCTTCCAAAATCCACCCGAGGCCCTCGGGACCTTAACCAATTATATCAACATATCCCACAATATCATTCAAACTTGTCCCAACCTTCGGAACACCTAAAATAACATCAAAACATCAAATCATCATCGGATTCAAGCCTATGAATCTCAAGAACTTCCAAATTCCATTTTTGATCAAAAACCCAACCAAACTACGTCCGAATGACCTCAAATTTTGCAGACAAGTCCAAAATGATATAACGAAGCTACAGCAACTCTCGGAATTCCATTCCGACCCTTGAATCAAAATCTCTCCTATCAACCCGAATTCGCCAAAATACTAACTTTGCCAATTCAAGCTTAATTCTACCCCGGTCATCACAAAAATATTCCGGACACACTCCTAAGTCCCAAATCACCTAACGAAGCTATCCGAACCATAAAATTTGCATTTCGAGCCCTCTAACACATAAGTCAATATCCGGTTGACTTTTCCAACTTAAGCTTCCTTAAAAGAGACTAAGTGTCTCAAACCTTACCAAAACTAGTCCGAATGACTTCAAATTTTGCACACAAGTCACATTTGACATTACAGACTTGCACCAACTTTCGGAATCGCATTCCGACCCCGATATCAAAATTTCCACTTCCGGTCGAATTTTCTCAAAAACCTTCAAATTTCTATATTTAGCTAAATGACTTCAAAATGACCTCCGGACATCCAAATTCACTTCCGATCGCGCTCCCAACTCCAGAATTACCATACGGAGCTATTCTCAGACTCAGAATCCCAAACAGACATCTATAACTCTGAAATGCCTTCCAACCCAAATTTATGAAATTCTTCTAAAATACTAACTTCCACAATATACGCCGAAATGCTCACGGGTTATCCAAAACCAAGTCCGGATATACGCCCAAGTCCGAAATCATCATACAAACATGCTGGAACTTTCAGATCCCAATTTCGAGGTTGTTTACTCAAAATTCCAATCTTAGCCATTTTCTTCAACTTAAGGTTGCCGCAATGAAAAGTTTCTTTCCAATTTGACTCCGAATTTTCCAAAATTCAACTCTGACCATACGTACAAGTCAATATACCTGAAATGAAGTTGTTCATGACTTCCAACTACTGAACGACGTGCTAGAGCTCAAAACGACCGGTCGGGTCGTTACATTCTCCCCCACTTAAATAGACGTTCGTCCTCGAACGTTCCAAGAACTGCTCTTAAGTTATCTGAAATCACTGTTTAACACCTCATGCACCTGCCCGTGCTACCACAACTCATATGGACACATTAGTTTGATCAAATCTGCAGATATCCTCTTTTATCCATACAATAAGCTCAGAACCCAATTCCAACACCTGAAATTCTCTGCCAGACCTGTTCCCTGTATATAAACACTGTATCGACTACCACACAAGGTACCAGAACATGACTGCGTACCTTTGTTGAATTAGCACCATGCATCGCATAATTCACCGTCTAACCACAATGACACTCCATGAACCTTAATAACCAAAATTCTACGACTCTGATGCTACCAATGCATATGATGATATACCTATACATTCTGTTATAATGCTGACGATACAACCACAATGGAGGAGATGTGCAAAAATTTCTAACCAATTGCAGAGTTAACTAAACATTAATTCTCTCCTTTTTGACTAAAATCATCGCCTCATTACTACCCAAATACTGGTAACTGCCCTGTAATATACCTCACATAATCCCACTGCAATGGTCCCCGATACCAATAGTCTCGCCTCACCTAGTACGAGATGCTCAGACAACCAATCACCACAGACAATGACCAACGGTCTCACATGATGCAAAAATGCGCCAATAGGCCATAATGCAAACAAGATACATAAGGAAATGATTCAGGAATGGACTACTCAACTCACACAACTAATATGGACTTTTCCCTAGAGAATAGGAATTTATCAAGCCGTTTCACAGCACACTTGGCACAATCACAATATTACATGAGTTGACGAACACGGAACAACATATGATATTCCAACACCCCTCCTTGAGGAGCACTATACTAAAATGAACACATCTGACTCACATGAAGCCCATAATCCTATTTAAATCCATTCACCCACTTCAGGTCGATTCTGCTCGCACTGAACTAGGCTGATAGCCTTTCCTGGACCGTAATAAGTCATTTCTTCTCATAACATGAAAGAACTACCACCATAGCCGGGACAACACCCCACAATCCACAACCAAATGAACCGAACAACTTCATATAGATCTTAGATATTCTTCCAACATTTCAACTTTCTTAAGTCCCCAAAATTTGACTAACTCCCAGATTTTTCAAATATTTCGGCAGAGTCTTCCTTGTAATTGGGTCTATCCACCTGTCAGAGTAACACCAAAACAACTCCTAACAGCATGTCCACAACCCAACAAGTACCACAAGTATATCAATAACACTAATCTCCGCATTACAAGCCCGACATTATCACAATGATATTTTGACATGAAACGCATCATTTGTATGATCATAACCACATTTCTGGTCTTAATAGTTGTTCATAAATAATTCCATCATTATCAATAAATCTCATATTAACCACCACCTCATTTCAAATTTTCACAATACTGACAACAAAATGTGAGGCATGAAGACCTCATTATTACTTACTCGGATTAATGAGTCACATTTAACGCCACCTGGGAACTCATCTCATAAGCTAAAACTCAATGTTTACAGTACGAAAATGGCTGAATATGAACATAAAATATACAAGAATTATCAAATCAACCTAACTGACATGACTCCCTTTAATATTGTCGTACGAATTAAACTTTACAAAGGAAAACTTTAAACTCATAATTATTTACCACAAGGACCTTGTCCTTACATAACCTCCACCGTGGCTTGCAGCCCGGTTTAAATATTTCATATTGTGCCAACTGCAGTTTTCAATTTCCTTTCTTTCTTCTTCTCAATAAATTTAGTAAACATTTTTTTTTCATAGCACATAACGAACCCTCATACCGGTAGGGCATATAATTCATAAAATAAAAGTTGGAACCAATTATTTCGAAACACATTAAACCCATTGTAGTGAATAATAAATATTACTTTAACCTTACCCCAAATCCTTGGAGCCCAATTTCTAACATCCAGAATTCTTTTCAAGACCCGAATCTCACATACACACACTGTATAAGTCCAAACAAACTGTGTCAAGCCATAACAATAACCCTAGATATAATCGCATAACATACTACACAACTCGTATACTCGTAACACCATTCTCGATCACCATAACCACTCAACCCAGCCAAGTACCAGTAGGAAACCCCACATTAAACAGAACCTCGCTCCAAAACCTTCGTACCCCATCAATAATGAAGAAATATACAGGAACTCACAATACACAACACGTTCCCCATACCTGTAGAAAGTATCTATTTTAAACCATGGTAGAAACCATCAAGAACACTTGGAAATCCATTTTCTCCTAATCAAGCTATCAGAACTAAATTCCTCTAATTCAACCAGGCCACGCAGGTCATCAAACTCAGAAATATTGCCATATTACTACAGCTAGTTCAACAAAAATTCTTCACAAGCTTAGGTAACACAGACCGTAAAATACCTCAATTCCACTACTAAGATCACCTTCATTCTCGTGAAAATCAACTCAAATTTCTCAATTAGAGTCAAATTCAAATCTCAACACATACACCCTGTTAGTAGAAAAGAAACTCTCTACTCAACATTATAAGGAACACACCTACGTAGATTATTCCGCATGAGATAACCCACCTACTTTGCCTCCAATTAACATTTTTGTATACCTCCCACCGTCATACACATTACACAATCACTTAGTCTTCCTGGGTCTAAACTCATACTGTAACATGAAATTCACTTCACTCCAAACAGGAGACTTGAAAAGATTCTTCACGCCCATAACTCGGAGCTACACCTCTAATCACAATGGAAATCATACACTTAATAGTTCACCTATCATCCAGCAGATCTTCCTCGACACTTCCAAGTCATATAGAAACATCTCGCAGTACTAACATACCCATCACATTGCTACCCAGCCGCCATTCTCGTTAATAGGGGCAATACCGGACATATAAGTTCAAAACACTTGCTCACACAATCAGCACCTTGGTGCTTAAGCCGTAGGAAAAGATCCGGCCTCAAGTCCTTCAGACTGGCCCAACATCAACTCATAGAGATCACATCTCGCCCCTAAATTAGGGAATCATAAGCCATCAAGGCACATCTGATACTTAGCACTCATGCGCACATGCGAACGCGTGGAAGGAATTTCAAGAGTTACTTTTCAAGCTGAATCAAGAACGCACGATAAGAATTCAAGAATGTGAAGTTTTCCTAAAGGTTCTGTAGCCTCTCGAGGATAAATACAGACGTCTCTGTACCGATCCGCAAGACTCTACTAAACCTGCTCATGACTCGTGAGACCTATGTAACCTAGGCTCTGATACCAACTTGTCACGACCCAATTCCCGAACCTGGTCACGATGGCGCCTCTCATGAAGACAAGGCCAGCCATTCAACCCAATTCATCCTTTTAAGACAATTAATTAACACAATTATAGTATAAACATGGTTTAATAATATCCAATAGCGGAAAGTATAGATAAAATACGGAAATCCAACCCAACTCAGCCCTAACCGGGGTGTCATAAGTCATGAGCTACTACAGAGTTTACTAAAATTCTACAAGGTATGGAATTAGGAATGACATCTGAAGATATCATAAATACAGAAGATAAGGGAGAAAACGGGTCTGTGAACGCCATGCAGCTACCTCGATAACTCCGATGAAAACTGAACAGCAGAAAACTCGCTCTATGCCTCAGGAATACCTGTACCTGCATACATGGTGCAGGGAGTAATGTGAGTACTCCGATCCAGTCAGTAATAAATATAAATAATAACTGAGGGTAAGAAAACACGTTAAGGAACACAACACTCTATACATAAGCAGTGAAATTATTTAAAATAACAATTCAGTGAAACATCATGTGAAATTTCTTTAAAACCAGTAAAAACAGGTAATTTGGTAGTAAAATGACGAGTAGAAATCTACCTCTCGGGCTCAATATCAAAACAACGAGTAGAAATCTGCCCCTCGGGCTCAGTATCAAAATAATAAGTAGAAATCTGCCCCTCGAGCTCAGTATCAAAATAATAAGTAGAAATCTGCCCCTCTGGCTCAGTATCTCAGAACAGTATCAGCCCCTCAGGCTCAGAACAGTATGAAGCAACCGGTCAATGAAATAAGAGCACATAATTATTATGGCGGATAATGCAGATGAGGAATAAATACATGAGTGCAATGCAATGCATATGACGGTACCCTCAGGTACCCACTGCGGCGTGCAACCCGAGCCATCCATATTTATTTATCGTCGACGACGCTCACTGGGGGTGTGTACAGACTCCGGAGGGGCTCCTAAAGCCCAAGCGCAATAACAAGCCATCTCGTGGCATCAATCAAGTCCTGGTCAGTCATTGTTACCTGACCAATTTATATCACACAGTGTCACTGTTACCACTGTTTCAAGTCACATCATACAATGTCATTGTTACCACTGTTTCAAATCACTGCTGCGGCGCGCAGCCCGATCCATGCTCAGTCCAGAAATCATAATAAGCCCCTTGGGCATTTGTAAACCAGTAGTTCTCAGCCCAAAATATCATTTAGAAATATCATTTAAGTTTTCAAATCTTAGAAAGATGGCTGAGTTTGCAAAACAGTATTTAAAACCTTGGACTGAGATCAAATGATATGCATGTATGCGAAAACAGTGATGTCAATCCCTGAAGGATTCAAATAATTGGCAAGAAGCCCAAATGTAACAATTAAATCCAAGTAGAAAATACGGTAAAAACATCTCTCAGGATGGACTAAGTCACAATCCCCAATGGTGCTCTACCTCACGCCCGTTATCCGGCGTGCAAGTCACCTCAATATAGTGTTACGATGTGAAATTCCGGGGTTTCAAACCCTCACGACATCATTTACATCAATTACTCACCTCAAACCGGCTACTTCTTTAGCTCGCGACGCCTTTGTCCCTCGAATTGGCCTCCACGTGCGTCAAATCTACCCAAAATCACAACGAATATGCCGCATTATGCTAAAGGGATAATACCCAATCGAAAGCAATCGAAAAATATCAAAATTCATGAATTTGACAAAACCCGAGTCCCAGGCCCACATCTCAAAACTCAGAAATTTTTATACCAAGATGTTCTTCGTCCTCTCACGAGTCCGTACATATAAAGAACACAAAAATCGGAGCTCGTTTGACCCTTCAAATCGACCCTAGAAAATCTCAAAAGCACAAGCCCTAAAACCCCACTTTTCTACTGATTTTCATGTTCTAATTCACATATAATCTTGTATTTAACTTGGAAATAAGTAGAAATAACTCACCTTTGATGCTTGATAAAATCCCCCTTGAAATTCTCTCAAAAATGATCCAAGCCAAATGAAAGAAATGAAAGAAATAAGCCAAATCCGTGTTTAAAGAATCTGCCCGTGCTTCGTCGAGTTGTACCTTGCACTTGTGCTATACAAGTTGTACATCCTATTAAAATTTTTCCTTGTCGGACACCTTCTGTTTAAACACCCATAACGTCTTGTATAAATATCTAAATTACAAACAGTTTGAATATTTAGAAACTAGACTCGAAAATCTTTAATGTGATAGGTTGTACACCATATAACTTTTTATATATCCCGAGATATGAGCTTCTAAAGTTGGCTCCATGAAATACGAAAATTCTGGAGAAACTGCTCCACCAGTCATCTTCAATCGTTCATAACTTTCTCTACAGATGTCTAAATTACGATTTCCTTAGCTTTCTGGAAACTAGACACCAAGGATAAAAACTTTCGTTTTTGAATCATCTCAAAATTCCTTGTACATCAAAAGATATAGGCCTCCGAAGTACGCTCCACGACTGCACATTTGCTGTCCAAAGACAGCTTAGCAGTAGAAGTTGCAGCAGCTTTTTCTTTTCTTTTTTGGTCCGAATTTCATTCCGTTAACCTTCCGAAATCCACCTGAGGCCCTCAGGACCTTAACCAATTATATCAACATGTCCAACAATATCATTCAAACTTGTCCCAACCTTCGGAACAACCAAAATAACATCAAAACATCAAATCACTATCGGATTCAAGCCTATGAATCTCAAGAACTTCCAAATTCCATTTTTGATCAAAAACCCAACCAAACCACGTCTGAATGACCTCAAATTTTGCAGACAAGTCCAAAATGATATAACGAAGCTACATCAACTCTCGGAATTCCATTCCGACCCTCGGATCAAAATCTCATCTATCAACCGGAATTCGCCAAAATACTAACTTAGCCAATTCAAGCTTAATTCTACACCGGTCATCACAAAAATATTCCGGACACACTCCTAAGTCCCAAATCATCTAAAGAAGCTATCCGAACCATAAAATTTGTATTTCGAGCCCTCTAACACATAAGTCAATATCCGGTTGACTTTTCCAACTTAAGTTTCCTTAAAAGAGACTAAGTGTCTCAAACCTTACCAAAACTAGTCCGAATGACTTCAAATTTTGCACACAAGTCACATTCGACATTACGGACTTGCACCAACTTTCGGAATCGCATACCGACCCCGATATCAAAATTTTCACTTCCGGTCGAATTTTCTCAAAAACCTTCAAATTTCTATATTTAGCCAAATGACTTCAAAATGACCTCCGGACATCCAAATTCACTTCCGATCGCGCTCCCAACTCCAGAATCACCATACGGAGCTATTCCCAGACTCGGAATCCCAAACGGACATCTATAACTCTGAAATGCCTTCCAACCCAAATTTATGAAATTCTTCTAAAATACTAACTTCCACAATATACGCCGAAATGCTCACGGGTTATCCAAAACCAAATCCGGACATACGCCCAAGTCCGAAATCATCATTCGAACATGCTGGAACTTTCAGATCCCAATTCCGAGGTCGTTTACTCAAAATTCCAATCTTAGCCATTTTCTTCAACTTAAGGTTGCCGCAATGAAAAGTTTCTTTCCAATTTGACTCCGAATTTCCCGAAATTCAACTCTGACCATACGTACAAGTCAATATACCTGAAATGAAGTTGTTCATGACTTCCAACTGCTGAACGACGCGCTAGAGCTCAAAACGACCGGTCGGGTCGTTACAAGAATATAATTAAATCTTGCTAATTTCAACTTGTCAATGGAGTTATGATCTACAGATGCATAATATACCACCAGAGAGACAAAAACAAAAGGATGATCATTGAATTGATGCTTCTAGAAAATATTTTCTTCCATACCAAATAATTAACAATGTTTATCATATTTTTCAGTACGATTTTTTGAATTAAGCATGTCGACATTATTCAACTAGCTACTTTAAAATAAGCTTGCCATTTTATTGAATTAAAAGACATAATACTTGACTCAACCTGTCACGACCCAGATTTTCCACCCTTGAGAGTCGTGATGACGCCTACTGGTGAAAGCTAGGCAAGCCAAATTTTTCTAATTACTTAACCTTTTTCAGTTTTAAACCATTATCAGTGATGAGTATATATCATGCAAATAGCGGAAATAATTAAGAGGAAGACAAAATCTGATAATTTATCTTAATACAAACTGCGGAAGTCTAAATACAACTCTACCCAAATTTGGTGTTACAGTTTTACAGACGGTCTAAGAATGCTACATACAAAGCCTGAAAGATAAAAGATACACTGTTTCTGAAATAAGTAAAGGAAACAGGATAAAGGAAAGATATGAGGTGACACCAAGGCCCGCGGACGCCTGCAGGACTACCTCGGGTCGCCTGCTGGACTGAAGGCAGCAACCTCACTGCGGTCCGAAGCCTACAACACTGGGATCTGTACAAAAGAGTGCAGAGTGTAGTATCAGCACAACCGACCCCATGTGTTGATAAGTGCCTAGCCTAACCTCGACAAAGTAGTGACGAGGCTAGGACCAGACTACCAAATAAACATGTGCAGTTAAATCATATACATCGGAAAAATAAAAGCAGATAATTACAGTTAAAGATGGGAGGGGGAAAACATGCTTCGGGGAATAACATATAACAACAGAATATTAAGAGGAATATAAGGAAACCATAATACAATTGCTAACAAGGATAAAGAAAACAAATGCAGAATTCACTTTCATTTCACATCTTGTTGCAGACGTGCAACCCGATCCCATTTTATGTATCTCGTTGCAGGCATGCAACCCGCTCCCATTTCATACATCTCGTTGCAGGCGTGCAACCCGCTCCCATTTCATACATCTCGTTGCAGGCGTGCAACAACCCACTCCCATTTCATATATCTCGTTGCAGGCGTGCAACCCGCTCCCATTTCATATATCTCGTTGCAGGAGTACAACTCGCTCCCATTTCTTTTATCAACACCAATCAAAAACAAAGGGTCCCAGTAAGGGATCAATAATATCAAACAAACATCCCGCCAAGGGAACAATAATATGACAATAACATCCCGGCAAGGGAACAATAATGATAATAACATCCCGACAAGGGAACGATAATGATAATAACATCCTGGCAAGGGAACAATAATGATAATAACATGTGAAACGCAATAAACCACAACGGAGTCATAACTATTACAATACAAGACTCATGGGCATGCTTGATACCGACGTATAGATACTCGTCACCATGCCTATATGTCGACTCCACAATTAACACGTAGCAAATAAGACACGACTCCTAATCTCTCAAGCTAAGGTTAGACCAAACACTTACCTCGATGTCATGAACACAATTCAAGCCTCAACTATCGCTTTACCCCTTGATTCCACCACCAATTCGCTCGTATCTAGCCACAAGTTACTTAATTACACCAGTAAACGCTAAATGAATCAATTCTAATGCATGAAAATGAGTTTTCTAAAGTTTTACCCAAAAAGTCAAAAATCCCCCGAGCTCACATAGTCAAAACCCGAGATTCGAACCAAAACCCGATCACCCATTCCTCCATGAACTCAAATATATAATTTGTTTTGAAATTTGACCCCAAATCGAGGTCCAAATCTCCAATTTTTTTTAAAAAACCTAGGTTCTACCCAAAACACCCAATTCCCCCCCCCCCATGAAAATCATTGATTTTGAGTTGAAATTATGTGAAAAGATGTTAATGATTGAATAAAACTAGTTAGAAATCACTTACAGTTGATTTGGGGAAGAAATTGTCTTTGAAAATTCGCCCTAGAGTGTTTTGGTAAGAGTGTGAAAAATGGTTGAAATGCATCTAAGTTATGAATTTACAGGTTGCAGGTATCGCAATTGCGACCAGGGTTCACAATTGCGAACCCAGAATCTGCTACACTCGCATTTGCAAAGTCGGATTTGCGAACATCCTATCGCATTTGCGAAGACAAGCCCAAATGGGGAGCTATCGCATTTGCGAAGAAAAGTCTCGCATTTGCGAGGAAGGGCGGACCTGGGTTGTTTCGCATTTGCGACTCAGCCTTCGCATTTGCGAGCCAAACTTCGCAAATGCGAAGCCTGTAGGCCTGCAATGAAACAGCTGAAGCATGCAATTTCTCAAGTCCAAAATCCACCTCGTGGCCTATCCAAAACTCACCCGAGCCCTCGGGGCTCCAAATCATGCACACTAACCTAAAAACATCATATGGACTCGTTCGTGCATTCAAATCACTAAAATAACATCAACAACTATGAATTTAGCATCAAAATCATGAAATTTCTTAAGAACTTCAATTTTCTAATTTTTCTCAAATACGACCCGTTCACGTCATTTCAAGTCCGTTTCTTATCAAAATTCACAGACTTATCTTAAATCCCATATAAGACCTGTACTGGGCTCCGGAACCAAAATACGGCCCCGATACCATCAATCTTTAAACACATTTCTCTTTCAAAAACTCATAAATATTTCATAAATAATTTTCTTTAAAAATTCATTTCTCGGGCTTGGGACCTCGGAATTCGATTCCGGGCATACGCCCAAGTCCCATATTTTTCTACGGACACTCCGGGATGGGTCCGGGTGCGTTTACCCAAAAATATTGACCGAAGTCAACTTAATTCATTTAAAGTCAAAATTCATCATTTTTCACAGATTTTCACATAATGGCTTTCCGGCTACGCGCCCGGACTGCGCACGCAAATTGAGGTGAGACAGAAAGAGATTTTAAGGCCTCGGAATACAGAATTTACTTTTAAAACAAGTGATGACCTATTGGGTCATCACACAACCAAGTAGGATCTTGAATTCAACGTTGTCTTAGATAACTAACAAAGTAGTGAATGCACTAGCTAAGCATGGACAAGCACTCCAAATGCATGATTATCGTGGTCTCTAGATCACCTTATGCGTCGGTTAATTTCACGCCGTATTTACTAACTCCCACCAATAAAAGTATCGGATAATTGTGTCCATCAAAATTTGAACAGATGGAAGAATAAACTTAATGAACTCCCTTGTGAGTATTATAGAGGTGGTCTTTTATCTCATTAAAATGCTATTGATGTTGTCATATATTTAGATTTCTGAAATCTTGATCCAATTGTGAAGACGCATTAGTAAATCATAAAGAGTACTTTTTTCAATAGAATGGGAATGGCTATATTTCTTGACTATATACTCCAGATTATGTCTCCGGCCACCTTCATGTATCTACCTATAAATATCGTTAATAAATTAAAAGAGGTCTATATAATCCTCATGTCCGATCTACAACTATTTTACTCAGAACAAAAATAAAAATAAATCGTTAATCAATATATTGGTCATTTGAGCCAAAGAATTCATGATTTAATTAGACAAAATTTTCCTGTAATATTAATTCATCGGGTACTTAGAGATCATTAATCTAGAAAAGAATATTTCCTTTAAACATATATACTCCCGTTAATATTAATCCACGACTATTCAATTCTCTTTGCTTCTATTTTAAATACTAGATAGGTATTGCCCGTGCATAGCACGGGCCCAATATTATGAAGTTTGGAACCATTATTTGTGATTAATTTTATGTTAATATGAAACTGCAAAAAAAGACAGGAAATTGAGGCATCATTGGAAAGTAGCACAATATTCATATCAATGAGAATACACATATATACATATATTTATTTACATATTTGACAAAATGAGATGCATTTTACTACGAAAGTATCTCAATTTTTACATCCATGAAAGTACAACGTATATTCATAAAAGGTGATTTTTTCTCCATACTATAATTGTTCTTCTCCTTTGCAGTGCAACAAAAGTATTTGCATTGACATCTGCAAAATCACAGGAAAAAGATCATGTTTCAGTACCCATATAGCATAATGTATTATGTTTAAGGGCAATAGCAATGCAATTGATTTTTTTTTTTTAAAAATCTGGAAATGGTCTCTCTACCAGATGTAAACACTTGGAAGACAATATAAAAATGCAACAAACTTCAACACCGAAAGCTGACATAATCTAGTCCCTTATTAAAATTTTCAGTGAAAATCAATAAATCCTTTTAAAACTTTCAAACACAGTTGCCCTTCAATACCTTATTTTCAACATTGTTTCAATCACAAATGTTCAATTACAACAACCATGAGAATTATTTTTACAATATTTCAGATATTCCCTCTTCATCGTCCTGGATTTCAGTTTCTATGTTGGTGGAGTAATATGTTCCCATGTTTGGTAGTAATAATAGGTATGTAAATATAGGATAATCGTAGTATGTGTTATTAAGCTTCCCTCTCATCTTTAAAGAAGAGATAATGGCAGTATGGGTTAATCTTTCCACATATCTTTAAAAAAACTTCTTTAGTAACAACTATCTATTCAGATAAACGGAAGTGTAATAGATGTTTGCACATTTTAGCTGTGAATTACATACCTTTTAAAATATTGTCTATCTTTGCACATATAGTTGTAATTGTGCCTGTTTGAAAAAGAAATTTCATGTAATGAGCTGAGAACTTTAATCAACAAAAGTTAAAGAGGACAACAATATTGACAATACCAAAAAAGCCAAACAAATCAACAAACAAAGGAGTCAGCTGCAAGACAACTTTCAAAGTGACAAGTACAGCTTTATCTATTAATTAAATGATAACTTTAAGTCATTCCATAAATTCAAATGTTCAATAAATACATATGAAGAATGCTTACTCCATTACTAATAAGTCAATCTTTGCCTCTAAAAAGATGGAATGGCCTGATGCAGTTCTAAGATTAAAATTAAAGACTAAGTTATTATGTTCTTATGGAGACACGATAGTAAATCTAACACTTGAAAAAAAATATGTGGTACTTGGAAAATGAGTTAATTGAGTAATATGAGAGCTAGGGTAGTACTGTAGACAGATAGTAATCAAGTAAACTTACCTAATCACAACAGCAAAAATGGCTTTAGCAACATCCAAAAACAGCACCAAAATGCCTTCAACCGCATCCCAAAATAGTAACAGGATAACTTTTATCGCATCCAAAAATAGCAGCAAAAAGTGGCTTCAACTACAACGCAAAACAACAGCAAAGGCGTCTATTGTAATATTTAGAAGTGGCAACAAAAATGTGTTCAACAATGGTAAAAATAGCTGTAAATAGGTCTGCCACAACACTCCAAATCAACAACAGAACTGCTTTCAATTATAAAATATATGAGTCCTCAAGAAAAACTTCCATACATGAGTACTTGTAACGACCCGAACCGTCGTTTCCTGTATTTTCGTCCCGTATTCCCCGTTAAATGCTTATTCATGTTTCAATATGTGTACTTGGTGAATTTGAGTCAATTCGGATCGAGTTTGGTATGAAATGGGACAATTAGTCTCTTTAAGGAAGAATTAGTTTGGAAAAGTCAACCGGACGTTGACTTGTGAGTTAGAGGGCTCGGAATTGAATTCCGATGATTCGGTTAGTTTCGGGGGATGATTTAAGGCCTAGGAGCGCAATCGGAATTAATTTTGGAGGTCCGGTGAAGAAATTAGCTCATTTTGGCGAAGTTAGTATTTTGGCGATTTCCGGTTGATAGGTGAAATTTTGATCCGACGGTCGGAATGGAATTCCGAGAATTTCTGTAGCTTCGTTATGTCATTTTGGACTTGTGTGCAAAATTTGAAGTCAATCGGACGTGATTTGATAGGTTTCGGCATCGGAAATAGAAGTTGGAAATTCTAAAGTTCATAAAACTTGGATTGGAGGTTGATTCATGATTTTAGCGTTGTTTGATGTGATTTGAGGCCTCGAGCAAGTCCGTAATGTATTTTGGGACTGGTTGGTATTATTGGTCGGGGTCCCGGGGGCCTCGGGTGTGTTTCGGATGCCCAACGGGTCATTTTTGGAAGATTTTTGCCGTTTTGAGCATAAATGTAATGATCTAAAGGTTCATTTTTAGTTCTAGAGATCCAAATTTGATTTCGAGACTTCCAGAATTTAAATCATGAATTATAGGACTGATCGTATGGTGGAGTTAGAGCCATTTTAGTGAAAAATGGCTGTGCTGCAAATTTCTTAAAAGCTGTTGTATTTTCTGCAGCAGTGAACAGTACCCGCGCGTGAACAGTAACTGCGCGGGTGAACATTGAACAGTGACCTCACGCGCATGAACAGTGCCCCCGCGTGAACTGTACCGAAAATTTCTGGACAGATTTAATGTCCAGCAGTCCGAGTTTGGTCATTTTTTTGACTTCCAAGCTCGGATTTTGGGCGATTTTTAGCAAGAAATCTTGGGAAATCTTGAGGTAAGTCACTTGTGATTATTTCTACTCTATAATATTGAATTATCATCGAATAATCCGACTAGATTACATGTTTTTGAGGAGTAAATTGAAGATTTAGGCCTAGGGATTTGAAAATAAGATTTGAAGATTTGAGGGGTCATTTGAACTCTGATTTTGGTAAATTTTATATGTACGGACTCGTGGCGAGACGAGGAATCCGGTGATATAACTTTCGTAATTTTTCGAGAAGTGGGCCCGGGGCTCGGCTTTTGCGAATTTCGTGAATTTCGATATTTTTCGAGTCTTTTCGATTGGGTTATATTCCCTTAGCCTATTGTAATGTATTCGTTGTGGTTTTGACCAGATTCGACGCGCGAAGAGGTAAATTCGAGAGGCAAGGGCATAGCGGAGTAGACGTTGGACCGTCTTGAGGTGAGTAATGATTTTAAATGATGCACTGAGGGTTTGAAACCCCGGATTGCACAACATACTGCTATGTTGAGATGAGACACGCATTGTATGACGAGCGCGGGGTCATTTACTATTGGGGATTGTGACTTGGTCCATCCCAGTTGATATTTTTATCGCGTAATTGATAAAGATTTATTGTTTTTCACTATGATTGGGCTTATTGCCATATTTGGGCTTCGTGCCAATTATCTGAAATCTTTTGTGAATTTACATCACTATTTTCCTCACGAATTGAAATATTATTTGAACTCAGTCCAATTGAATTATATTATTTTGTGAACTCAGCTACATTTATACTCAACTCGAGATTTAATGATATTTATAATGCTGTTGAGCTGAGCACTATTGTTTTACTGATGCCCAAGAGGCTTATGATTATTTTCTGGACTGATTGAGGCCGAGGGCCATACGTGAGGATATGTTGAGTGATGTGAGGAGGCTTTCAGGCCTCGAGTGTTATATGAGGAGGCTTTCAGGCCTCGTGTGTGATGTGTGAAGGCTTTCAGGCCTATTGATATTGCGCTTGGGCTGTAGGAGCCCCTCCGGAGTCTGTACACACCCCCAGTGAGCGCAGGGTACCCAGGTGAGTTGGGAGTGGGCCCGAGAGGCCGTTGCTTGTGTGTGGTGAGTTGGGAGTGAGCCCGAGGGGCTGATGTTGTGTGTTGGTGAGTTGGGAGTGAGCCCGAGGGGCTGATACTATACTGAGATTTACATATTGAGCCCGAGGGGCAAGCTTTTGATTTATCCTTTCTGTGGAAATTATTTGTCTTTACTGTTTTAAAAGAAGAATTATCTGATACTCACTATTTTACTGTATAACTGATTTTACTGCTTGGGATAGCGCTATATTGTGCCGTTATGAGATTTCATGTTTTCAGTCGTTATTTATTTTTATTACTCACTGGGTCGGAGTACTCACATTACTCCCTGCACCATGTGTGCAGATACAGGCAGAGCTGAGTTCGCTCCTGAGCGTTGATTCTTTCCAGACCAGGCGGTGACTAGGAGTAACGAGGTAGCTGTTGACGTCCGCAACCCCGTTTTATCCCTTATCTTTGTTATTTATGATAATTCCAGACTTTGTAAAATATTAATAAACTCTGTAATAGCTCATAACTTGTGACACCCCGATTTCGGGTTGAGTTTGGAGGGTTTTTCTTGTTTTATCATGTTTATTTCGCATTTAAGATTATATTGCCCATGATTTAGACTTATTCCTGCTAAGTAATTATAAAGAGATGTACTGTTTTGTTGATTGGCTGGCCTTGTCCTCACGAGAGGCGTCATCACGACCGGGTTGGGATTTTGGGTCGTGACAGTACTCTTCCATCACACATATATTTTATATATATATATATATATATATATATATATATATATATATATATGTATGTATCTATATATATATACAAAAACCCGATCACATTACTGTGGTGCCTTTGTGCTAGTAGTAATCTGGCACTATTTTAAACACTATAACTTTATATTAGAAGCTAGAGATCGATGGTTACACGAAATCAAACTTCTTTCTTTCATAATTCTTGGTTGCAATTTCATTTTTATCTATATCGTTTTTGTCACCTTGGACAAAACAAAGCATTTAATAAAAAAGTTATAAAATTAAAATTCGATGAACCAATCCATAAAACTAATAATTGGAATGTTTTAGAGTTATTACTTTACGCACTTGTAATTTGAGATTAAAGCAAATAAAACTAAGTAAATATGCTGCACATCAATTAAAATTGCTAGAACTTTGCAAGAGAAAATTAAACAATGCTAAAAGATGTAAGAACAGGTGTATGTAGAAACTATACATGTATTGGGCTATTTTTTAAAACTATTGTATTAATTACATCTCAAAATTTATAATATGAGCAAATAAAGGAATGACTAAATTAAAAAGTTCAAATACCTTTAAAATTATTTTTTCAAATGAGGAGTTTTCATTTCCAAGCTACGCTTGGTTGTATCTTGAGGTTCTCTTTCCTCTAAGCCAAGACGTTCAATTTTACGTTTGCTCCCTTTGATAACATCCATCGTGGTTGGGGTAAACTGTTGGTGGATCTCATTTTCCTTGTTCATGTAAGATAAAATGGATAACTTTTGCATTGCATCCTGACTTCTTGTAAACAATTTTTTCATTTGAATTTTGAATGTTTTTCCGCACAATTGCTTTTGCACATCTGCAAGGGGTAAAAGTTGTTTCTGGGAGGACGAAATCAGTTAGTTATATATCAAAAGAGAGTCATCTTGCCAATGATACTTGTCTGTATCTTTTTGAAGTTAACAATGGTATGTAATATGTAACTTGACATGGTAGATGTCATAAATTTCTTCTGAGTTGAGGAATAATATTTTTTCTGCAGGTTTGTCAGAAATAATAGCTGTTGCAGAACCGCTATTGTCTCTAACAGTGACTTCAAATTGACATCTATTTTGATGTAAAGCAAATGGTTGGTTAGATGAATAAATAACAAAATAATTTGTAAACTTTGATCATCAGAGAAGATTCTAGTAGCATTTATACCTTGGAATGAGATGTGTGGACCGCTGACAATTTGTACAGTAAATTGTTCTCTGAGAGAAAGATCTCGTGAACAATTGCTTACAGTCAGAACAAGCTAACACACAAAAGCGTTGGTTCTCATTTGGCAGAGAAAGTTCAGCCTCGACATAAAATACTTGTCCCTAGCAAATTCAAGATTGGAACAGATTTCTTTTTTGTGATCACAAAAAATAATTAATTTTTTGTAGAATAACATAATTTGTTGTCGTTCTTACCCGAGGTTGCGCTTGAATATTGGAAATAGCTATGATTTCATCCTCAAAGGGAACCACCATAACAGAGCCTGATGAAGATGTATCTTCGCCGTGTATGCAGTAAGCATTGGTTCAATTGTTTTGGCCCTACAAGCAAGTTAAAATTTAAAAATTTGTTCTTGTACACATTCATGCATTATATGAACAACGTATTTGTCGATATGCATTATTCAGAAAGAAATAAATGCATAGTACCATGACTTCAACTCAGTAGCTTGTGGATATGGAGGATTGAATTGGATTGTTGTACTAAATTTGCTTGAAAGTCCATTGAATTTGTTCGACGATCCTCCTGCATGCATTCAAATATTAAGGTTTAATTTCATTGTTTCATTTGAAAAGGAAAAAGGTAAAATATATGTGCAGTATACCTGATAATGATTTGCCAATTTTTCTAGCAAGAATAACTGGGTATTCATTAAGTTGTTTCAAAAGTTTATTCCCATAAAGATCAATAAAATCTTCCCACAGTGTAAATTTTGTTGGTTTTTTCCTGTAAATCATGAAAAGAAGATGCTCAAATAAAATATTAAAGCTTCATGAAAAATGGAATGTTGGACAAACACATTGAATAATAAATTTCAAACTAACATGCTACAAGTGGTTAAAATACTGAAGTTTTGACAGTTGTATGAAGTAACCAGTAGAAGCAGTCGAAAGAGGAGAGGAGGTCGAAGATGAGCAGGAAGAAAAGGAGCAGCAGAAAAAATGGAGGATAAGAATAGCAGGAGATATATACTTACTGATTATCCATAATAATAAATTCTTGAATTCTTCTTCCATTTGCAGCATATGTTGAAGGGCCTCCGTTAACCACAATAGCAAGGACATCTTGCATTAAAACAAATAACAAATAAGTTAATACATCATGAAACATATTGTGTCATAATAATAATAATAAGATAAAGACTATTGAAAAGGTATAATAAAGGGATTTTATATGCACAAACATACACAATTAAATCTTTAAATACCAAATTCAGATTCTTTGGCTTGATACTCAAAGGTGTCAAATGCGGTAAGAGTTAGCCGCGTTGGCGGCGGTAATGGATCCTCTGGAGGAGTGACCTTTTCAATTGGCTCGACAATGGTGCTTCTATCAATTGTCCAAGTGAAAATGTTAATTGGATTTCCATACAAATAAGATCTCCTTCACTTGTGCAACTGACACCAAGTAAGTATGGAAAGGATCAAATAAATCTTCAAAATGTGTTATATCAGCATTGAACATGATTGCTTGGACTTGATTTTCCTGTAAGAAAATAAGATACAGTTAATATTATTATATTCAAACAAATTGGCAGAAATTATAGCACCAGAGCAAACAAAATTTAAATATTAGAAAGCTCTCATATATGAGCTAACGATGATTTAATTTGGTTATTGTTGGGAGAATTATGAATTTAATAAAGAATACCTCTTCATCCTGTAATGTCATGAGTTGATATTTTTTGGTTTTCTCTTTGTTGTCTTTGGGACAACCTTTATCAACTACTTGGATCTTACAAGTCCATTCTTCCGTTTTGGGAGTGATTGCATTGATAGTTAACCTTTCACCCATATTGGAATTAATCTGCAATTGCAACATGCTAATATTAGTAAAAGAGTATACATTAACAATAAAGATAGAATGAGTTTAATATAAAATGAAAGAATACAGAAAATCAAGTTATAATTAGATTTACCATAAGAAATTATAGCAAGAGGTCGGGAAAAAGCTTTTTTAATAATTTCATCATAGACTATATTATATGTAAAGTGATCATCGTCGTCGTCAGCAGTAGGTGGTCTAATTAATACTTTCACACAATTAGAACTTTTTGCTCTTGATAAAGCAACATACAATTGACCATGAGAAAAGACAGGTTCGCGCAAATAGATACCCACAAAATCTAATGTTTGACCTTGTGCTTTATTTATTGTCATGGCGAAACATAATCGTATTGGAAATTGCGTTCGTTTAAAAGGGAGAAGTAATTTCTCATCTTCTGATGTCATGAGTGGTATTCGCGGAATAAATACATGTTTATTTTTAAAATCGCCGCTAGATATTGTTGCACTGATAACATGGGTTTTAAAATCATTATAAATTAACCGTGTTCCATTGCATAAACCTTCACTGGGATTCAGGTTTCTTACTAACATAATGGGGCAATTTTTCTTCAAAGATAATTTATAAGGAGGTAGACCTGCATGATTTAAAGTGTACAAAAAATCTTCGTACTCACTCTGATCTTTTGGATCAATTGTCTCATTAGTAGAAATGTAAACTTTTTCAGTAGTTGGAAATTGAGCAAGCAGCATGTCATTTATTTTATCAACAAAATCATTTTTGGTTGTTAGAATAGCACGAGAAGTAATAAAGGAAGCATTTGAATGACATTTGTATAAATCGGGATAAGTAACTCGGAAGAGCAAATTCAAGGATTCTTTTTCAGAAGTATAAGGAATAATGAGGGAATGAGGAATTTCAATTTTCCCACGGTCATTTTTTTGTTCTTTTCCATCACCAATTCTTATTAAATATTCACAAAAGGCAAGATCTGTTTTAGCACGCATATTTTCAGATAGTTGTAATTTTTTAAGTTGATTCCAAATTTCAGAGCATAATAAACTTTCACGAATGAAATATTCCTTTTTGCCACTACGAACTATGGGAAGAGTTTATCTAAAATCACCACTAAAGAAAACTACCTTTCCTCCAAATAGTATATTTGTTTCCATTAGATCTCTTAAAAGCAAATCAAATGCTTCCACCGTTTGCTTTTTGGCCATTGAAATTTCATCCCATACAATTAGTTTTGCATCTCGTATTAAAGACGCTAATGAGCTTTGTTTACTAATATTGCAGCTGAAGTTCTCATTGGCATCAATAGGAATTTTAAAGCGAGAATGAGCAGTTCAACCTCCAGGAAGAAGTGAAGCTGCAACACCGGAACTTGCAGTTGCTAAAGCTATAAATCCTTTGTGTCTCACAGTAGCTAATAAAGCACGATATAAAAAGCTTTTACCAGTCCCACCGGGACCATCAATAAAGAATGCCCCTGATCTATTTGAAAATATTCTATCGAGAATCATATTGTAAGCTCTTCTTTGTTCAATGTTTAATTTATTTTTCAACAGTAAATCTTCATCACTAACAATGATATTTCTCTCGAAATCAACATCTTTAGCTTCTTTTGCTATTGCATATGGCTTTATCACTTCTGAAATTAGTTCAAATTCATTAATATCACACCCCATTGAAGGAAGAATATTATTAATATGGTTTAACACTTTGTAACGAATTTCCCTTGCATCTATATTCAGATTTCTTTTGAATATTGGGCTTTCAAATTTTTCCCATAATTCTCTTGGATTAGTTGGATTACAATAGATCAATAACATAGCAAATAATTGTCTTAAACTGGATGACATTTGGTAACTTACAGCTTCAGACATGCATTCTATCAAATTATTATCACAAAGTAGTAATCCTCTTCTTTCTGCAACTTCTCTAAATGTGGTACAACATACTCCATTTACTGTTCGCAAATCTTCATATGATTTTGGTCCTCATACATTCATTAGAAGTAGCCTAAGATAGTATCTTTCTCCTTCGGTTGGATGACATGTCACAACGCGACCAATAGCATTTCCTCGTTGACGGCGTGTCCATGTTTTATCTGTTGATGACCATACAAATATTCGGGAAATTCTCGATATAATAAATTCAGGTTCTTAGCATCTTTGTTTTCTCTATTCATTAAAAAGAACTCGGTTAACATTGTTTTCTTAATCATAGGATTGTTCACAATTTTACTAATATTGTCTGTACTCTTGAAGGAAACAAGTTGTTGTCCATCAAGATGTAGCTGAAGATGATATACATTTGGAAATATTTCACTAATAGGGAAAGCAAATATACGCCATGTAGCCTCAGGCGGTGAAACCCACCTAACAGATTGGTATTCTTTTATTTCATCTATTTCTACATTTGTATCATTAGCATGTATATAAAATACAATTTTATCATGTCCTTTACAAATATACTTATAGATGTACTTGACAACTTTAATATCAGAACAAATCTCAACATTTATATGACAATTGAATTTATAAAGTAAATATGGATTATAAGGAACAACCCATGAATTATCATGAAGGTGTCCTCTAATTTTTACTTTCTTTCCTGTGTTTCGCCTTCTATATATTGGATACGAATTTTTTCCTTTAGTTGTTTGTTCTGCAAACTCTTTAGGATACTTAAATTTACATTGACCTATTTTTTTCTTCATACAAGAATTTGTTGGATTTAATTCTCCACATGAACCGTGCAACATGTGATTTGTAACAAGTGAATATAGAGTAGAATTTTCTTTTTCATCGGGTAATTCAGCATATACAAAATGGTCATATGCTTCAGGAGTTAGTAACTTATATTTTTCATCAAGGATTATAAGAAAATGAGCACGTGGAAGTCCCCGTTTTTTGAAATTCCACTGTATACATAAATGCTGTGACTTTGCCAAATATTTGTGTTTTGACAATATCCTTTTTCAACTCTTCTAATTTTGCTCGAAATACTCGACTTATTAAATCCGGTCTATTTTGTGTTTCATCTATTGATAGGAGGTTTTCTTTTATTTCAGGCCAAGAAGGATTACAGGTCATAGTCAAAAATATATCAGGTTTTCCAAAGCGTTGCACTAATGCAATAGCATCCATATACCTTCGGCGCATATCTCTTGGGCCTCCCGTAAAGCTAAGTGGGAGTATTTTTTGTTTTCCAACATGTGAAGCTTCTCTTTCCCCACAGCGTAGGACATCTAAAAGCCCACCTAATAAATCGACTCTGAATAAATCCTGATTTAAAGAAGCAAAATCTAATCTTTGGCTTTCAATTTTAATCCATTCATCCACAGTATATTGCTGAAATAATCTGCCAGCATGTAAAAGTATATTTTCATCATCTCTTATTTGAAGTTTGTAACAGTAATATTCACGACAAGAAACTGTGTCTCTTTTTCGTTTTCCTTTTTGCATAACTTCAGCTTCCATATCGAGCAATCCATGAATTGAGCACATATTCATTACACTCGGTAATTGTTCGTGTTCACAGTATATTCGCATTGTTGATTTATCAGTAGTATGTTTAATTTTTTTAATACCATAATGCCATCCATTTTGACCGTAAGGGAACAACAATGGATACTGTAATGGATCATAACAGCCATAATAATAATTTACCAGTTGACTTCTATCACTTTTTGTATATATACGAATATGTGGTGAAGGAATATAGTTATTGATATCATGTTGAACCCATATACCCGCAACTTCTGATACAGTTGATAAATTATATACTCGTTGATCTAAACCAACATCACTTTTAAGCGCAATGTAAAAATTAAATAATTGTGAAATATTTATTAAGGATTTCAAAAACATTGAGTATGGATTAATTTTTAATATATCCATCAAACTCTTTAGAATATTTTCATTCAGTTTGTTTGAACATGCCATTCGGTTTCTTACTTCATTTTCACTATCAAAGAAGTATAACTGTCAACAGAACCGTTGCCACAATAAAATGCAGGCGGTTCATATTCAAACTTTTTTGCTCCACAAAATTGGCATTTCGGTACATCCTTGATAGTGAATTTTGCTCCATAAAATTGGCATTTTGCTCCACAAAATGCATACGCTTCTTTTTAGGCTTCCCATCTTTGCCTAAAGATGTTGTTGGGAAGAGAATGGACCGGTGATAATCCCTCTTTTAGATGTAACATTGTAGTTGTTTGTTTGCTCCTGCTTAGGAGCCATATGTTTATCAATGTAGGAGATTCATATATTGTGGTTTTCCCTTTTAGTATTTGGATTTTTGGAAAACATGAAGACTTCTCATGGTATGAGGGAAATGCGAAAATAAGAGGAAAAAATGACTTTTCTAAAAACTTCTATATTAGAGATCCAAAGAAGAGAGTTTTCTTCGTAGGCCACCTCTTTGTTCCTCTCTTACTCTGTTCTTTTACATAGTTACATGATTCTTTTTACTTCAGGTCTTTATAATTAATGTTTCTTTGTCATCATTCTTCTCTGTAATATATTCAAATGTATTTGTTAGTGTTAGTTCTCAGAAAATGTTTGGCCTTAAAAAGTTATTGTTGGTTAGTTATTGGCAATTCTTTAACGTATTCATTGACTAATTGTTGTTATGACTTCTTTGACCAAAAGCTGTTGGCTATATCTGATGAGTCCATACTTATACACTAATTTATTTTCTCATTACCCTATAAATAAAATATATTTTTTCCCTCAGCATATAGAAACCACTTATACGATATCATTATTGACATTTTTATATTTGGTTTGTTCTGTTTTAATTATAGGTTTCTATCTTTGTTGTGTTGTAATAGCTATCTGTTCGTGCGATTTAGTAGCAAATCACTGGTGGCAAGTACTCATCTTTTGCTGGATTTAATTTTTCCCACTTGCCTTCTTCGTATTAAGGAGGTGTTGGTCATTTTATTTATTTCATGTCGTCTCAATCATACTTTAACTCTTATTCGTGTTCACAGTATATTCGCATTGTTGATTTATCAGTAGTATATTTAATTTTTTTAATACCACAATGCCATCCATTTTGACTGTAAGGGAACAACAATGGATACTGTAATGGATCGTAACAGCCATAATTATAATTTACCAGTTGACTTTTATCCCTTTTTGTATATATACGAATATGTGGTGAATGAATATAGTTATTGATATCATGTTGAACCCATATACTCGCAACTTCTGATACGGTTGGTAAATTATATACTCGTTGATCTAAACCAGCATCACTTTTAAGCGCAATATAAAAATCAGATAATTGTGAAATATTTATTAAGGATTTCAAAAACATTGAGTACGGATTAATTTTTAATATATCCATCAAACTCTTTACAATATTTTCATTCAGTTTGTTTGAACATGTCATTCGGTTTCTTACTTCATTTTCATTATCAAAGAAGTATAACTGAAGGTTTTTTCCTTTTTGATCAGTTGGTATCAAGTCATTTATAAAGTGATACACCTGCTCTTGAACACAGAATGTATAAATACTACTATTTCTCTTTGCTAGCTCTTTGTCATATGTTACTCTAAGGAATGTGAACGCAAATATGTTATTGTATGTTCTAATGTAAGTTCGAAAATATTTTGATTCTTCACTATTTCCTAGATAAAGGTTTCTTAACTCTGTTGGCATTTCATGGGATATTAATTGAATAGAACCGTTGCCACAACAAAATGCAGGCAGTTCATATTCAAACCTTTTTGCTCCACAAAATTGGCATTTCGTTACATCCTTTAATTTGACATACGTATTTTTTGCTTGCATACTACTCGAACAACCAGGTTCTGTGAAAACATACCCTGCATATGAGAACTCTAGTTATGAGGATATTATTAACCTGGAAAAGAAGTAATTACTATTGTTCTTAATAGATGTAGTTTAAACAAATTTTGAATTTTAATCTTACCTGTTCTTCTTCTTGAAAAGGGCAATGAGTCTTTTATATTAAGAGACCTCTGGATGGCAGAAACATGGCAGCATTAGATGATGATGCATTAGCAGCATCAACACTAATTGAACTTTCAGTAAGCCGCCGTCTTTTCAATTCAGCTCCGTTTGCACGTCATCGTGCCAAAAGGGCCACTTTTTTATCAGGTGGCATAAGTCTATATAATTCGCGTCTCCTAGCCCTTTTGTCATCGTGTGTTTTTCCAAAGGTCTGGCCATTTTCATGATTTCTATCCGCCATTAAGGCAGCTTTTCTATTGCCTGAGTATTTTTTTAATGACCGGTGCTTAAAAAAGGAAAAAATTATAATTTTAGCTATATGTTTATCATTGATGAATGATATGCGTACAAGGTATGTAAGTTAAATTGTATTGGCATATACCATAAAGCAAAAAATCTCAACTAAAGATATTTCTATTATATGCATAGCTACATAACTAATTTTGGATAGAATATATTACCTTGTAATCGAAAAGAGTTAAAGTACGATTGAGACGACATGAAATAAATAAAATGACCAACACCTCCTTAATACGAAGAGGGAAAGTGGGAAAAATTAAATCCCGCAAAAGATGAGTACTTACCACCAGTGATTTGCTACTAAACCGCACGAACAGATAGCTATTATAACACAACAAAGAGAAAAACCTGTAATTAAAACAGAACAAACCAAAATATAAAAATGTCAATAATGATATCGTATAAGTGGTTTCTATATGCTGAGGGAAAAAATATATTTTATTTACAGGGTAATGAGAAAATAAATTAGTGTATAGGTATGAACTCATCAGATATAGCCAACAACTTTTGGTCAAAGAAGTCATAACAACAATTAGCCAATGAATACGTTAAAGAATTACCAATAACTAACCAACAATAACTTTTTAAGGCCAACTATTTTCTGAGAACTAACACTAACAAATACATTTGAATATATTACAGAGAAGAATGATGACAAAGAAACATTAATTATAAAGACCTGAAGTAAAAATAATCATGTAACTATGTAAAAGAACAGAGTAAGAGAGGAACAGAGAGGTGGCCTACAAAGAAAACTCTCTTCTTTGGATCTCTAATACATATCTCAGCTGTAGTGGCTGAGACCGCTTGAGCTAGGCCAGTGCAAACTGTCAAAATTTGAGCCAAGGTCTCCTGAAGACCCGGAATCACAATAGGCATAGCAGGTGCTTGAATTGGTACAGCTGCTGGAGCTTGATCTGGAACTGGGGCAGCTGGTGGATTAACAGGTGCTGCCCATGCTACTCTACCTCTGCCACGCCCACGACCGCGTCCACGGCCTCTGGTGGCATCAGTGGGTGGCACTGGTGGTCGTCCACCTCGTCCAGTAGCACGAGTCCTCACCATCTGCGAGAGAATAAAATGAGAGAAATTTTTAGTGTTCGGATCAACAAAGTCGCACGACAAGAATTTCAAGAACATGAAGTTTTCCTAAAGGTTCTGCAGCCTCTCAAGGATAAATACAGACGTCTCCGTACCGATCCGTGAGACTCTACTAAACTGGCTCATAACTCGCGAGACCAATTAACCTAGGCTCTGATACCAACTTGTCACGACCCCAACCCCGGTCATGATGGCGCCCAACACACTGCTAGGCAAGCCCGACCATTCAACAACATTATCCCAAATTCTTATTCAGATTATAGATAAATATCACAGAGAATTTACTAAGTCATTTCATTCAAGTGTATAATTAATAATAAAATCTGCGGAAGTTCAATTAAAATACCACACCATAGCCCAACAGAATCCGGTGTCACGAATATGAGCCTCTAATACAGAATATCCACCTATTACAAGTCTGTCTAGGAAAAATGCGGAATAAAAGATAGAGATAGAGGGGAGAGATCAAGGCTGCAAACGCCATGCAGCTACCTCAATACTCCCGGATACTGCTGCTCAGCTAACAAATCCTCACTTAGCCTGTGATGTACCTGGATCTGCACGCAAGGTGCAGGGAGTAATGTGAGTACTCCGACCCAGTGAGTAATAAACATAAATAAAGGCTGAGAATAAGAAATCGTGGAAAAATACAAAGTAAACTATGATTGGCAGTTTCGAACAACAATTAGTGAAGCAACAAGTCAATTAAATCAGAGTACCAATTACTGAGACAGGTATAACAGATAAAAACAAATGCATGAGTGCAATACAATGCATATGATGATACACTCTATGCATGAGTGCAATGCAATGCATATGATGGTACTCTTTAGTACCCACTGCGGCGTGCAGCCCGAGCCATCCATTTTATTTATCGTCGACGGTGCTCACTAGGGGTGTGTACAGATTCCGAGGGGCTCCTATAGCCCAAGCGCAATATAAAGCTATCTCGTGGCATCAAATCTAGGCCCTCAGCCTCATATCAATATAAGTAAACTTACCCAGGATCTCGGCCTCAATATCAATGTAATCAACCAGGCCCTCGACCTCAATATCAATGTAATCAACCAGGCTCTCGGCCTCAATATCAATATAACACTGCTGCGGCGCGCAGCCCGATCCATGCTCAGTCCAGAAATCATCATAAGCCTCTTGGGCATTTGTAAAACATTAGTTCTCAGCCCAAAATATCATTTAAGTTTTCAAATCTTAGAAAGATGGCTGAGTTTGCAAAACAGTATTTAAAACCTTGGACTGAGATCAAATGATATGCATGTATGCGAAAACAGTGATGTCAATCCCTGAAGGATTCAAATAATTGGCAAGAAGCCCAAATGTAACAATTAAATCCAAGTAAGGATGATTTTCAATTTAGTTCAAATAGAAAATACGGTAAAAACATCTCTCGGGACGGACCAAGTCACAATCCCCAATGGTGCTCTACCCTACGCCCATTATCTGGCGTGCAAGTCACCTCAATAAAGCGTTACGATGTGAAATTCCGGGGTTTCAAGCCATCAGGACATCATTTACATCAATTACTCACCTCAAACCGGCTATTTCTTTAATTCGCGACGCCTTTGCCCCTCGAATTGGCCTCCACGTGCGTCGAATCTGCCCAAAATCGCAACGAATATGTCACATAATGCTAAAGAGGCAATACCCAATCGAAAGCACTCGAAAAATATCAAAATTCACGAATTTGGCAAAACCCGAGCCCCGGGCCCACGTCTCGAAAAATCGGAAAATTGACATCACCGGATTCCTTATCTCGCCACGAGTCTATACATATTAAATTTACCAAAATCGGAGTCCAAATGACCCCTCAAATCCAAATTTGAAATATTAAAACTCAAGCCCTAGTTCTTCCTCTTTTGCTAAGTTTCCATGGATTCCAAGATCAATTTCACAATAAACGTGTTTTTAGTTCATAGGACTTACCTCCAATCACTTCCTGTCGAACCCCCTTTCAATCCTCGTCCAAAAGCTCTCAAGGTTGCTCAAAAATAGAGGAAATGGGACTTGGATCGCGGGTGAAATGTTTATTAAACTCACTGCCCAGAATTTTTCGGAAGTATTATTCACCCGCGCGGTTACTGTTCACGCTGCTAAAAAAAACAGCAGCAGCCAAGGAAATTGCAGCACTTTTCTTTTTACTAAAATGGCTCTAACTCCATCATACGAACTCGGAATTCAATGATTCTTGTTCCTATGAGTCACAAATAATGATACGAACATAGTCCTTCAATCGAAACTCAATTCGGAGCTTGTTTGTTCAGTGCGATATCCATTTCGCTCGTTAAACAATTAACTCATGTATCGCGACTTGATGAAATTAGACCAAACTTTCCAGATCACTCCTATAATTCATTATTTAAATTCTGGAAATCTCGAAATAAAATTTCGATCTCTAGAACTAAAAATGGACATTTGGATCATTACATGCTTATGCTCAAACGGCAAAAATCTTCCAAAAACTCTTCCAAAACATATCCGAGCCTCATGGGACCCCGACCAAACATGCCAACATAATTCATAATATTATTCAAACCTCTTCCAATAATCAAAACACCTCAAACAACATCAAATTACCCAAAACTCATCAAATTCAAGCCTAATTTTCTAAAAATTTCCGAAATACACTTTCGATCAAAAACCTGACCAAACCACGTCCGAATGACCTGAAATTTTGCACACACATCCCAAATCACCTAACGAAGCTACAACAACTCCCGGAATTCTATTCTGACCCTTGGATCAAAATCTCACCTATCAACCGGAATTCGCCAAAATACTAACTTCGCCAATTCAAGCTTAATTCTACACCGGACCTCCAAAATTACTTCCGATCACACTCATAAGTCACAAATCATCCCCGAAGCTAACCGAATCATCAGAATTCATATCTGAGCCCTCTAACTCATAAGTCAACATCAGGTTGACTTTTCCAACTTAAGCCTTCTTAAAAGAGACTAAGTGTCTCATTTCTTATCAAAACCACTCCAAACCAACTCGATCACATAAGATACGGATAATAAAGCATAAAGAAGCTGAGAATGGGAAAAAAAATGGAGCGGTAACCCATGAGACGACGGGCCAGGTCGTCACAATAACTTAATTTTTTAGATGTTTACCATGAGAAGTCTTCATGTTTTCCAAAAATCCAAATACTAAAAGGGAAAACCACAACATTTGAATCTCCTACATTGATAAACATATGGCTCCTAAGACAGGAGCAAACAAACAGCTACAATGTTACATCTAAAAGAGGGATTATCACCGCTCCATTCTCTTCCCAACAACATTTTTATGCAAAGACGGGAAGCCTAAAAAGAAAGGTGAAAAACTTTTCATACAAAGTCCAAAGACGATATACATTTGCTTGCACTAACTTAGCTCCCAAAAAATAAAAGTTTTATAAAGAATAAAACAATGACCATACAAAGTACTCAATGTCTACATTACCAATTTTACTACATCAAAAGACTAAAAATTTTTTTAATTAGAAACACTTAGAACCATGGTCATGGACAATTAGGATTTCTACAAAGTCCACCATCGTAAAAGTAGTTCCCCCAGTCATTATTGAGTCTTTTTTTTTTCTCTCTTTTGGTTAAAACTCTTTCTTTGGATCTCTAATAGAAAAGTTTTTAGAAAAATCCTTTTTTCCCTCTAATTTTAGCAATTCCCTCATACTTATGTTTTTTTCGAATTTCTACCATCTTTGTCTTTTCTATATAGTAGACATTATTAATACTAAAATTCAAAACATAAATTAAGATCATACAAAAATAACAGAAGAAAGAGGGTTAAGCCAAAGAACATTGGGGAGATAATCTGACATAAATAATCTCTTTCAAATACAATGATCCATATATTTCAGTCATGAAATTTTGAAATGGTAGCAGGTTTGGGAAAAAAATTGAGAGAAAGAATTGGAAGAAAATCAGGTCTGGAATTGGAACACTCATTGAACATGAAATTATTTTATTTTTTTGGGAAGAACTGGAAGAAAATTAAAGAACTGACCTTGGGGAGAAGATGAATTAATCCTACACAAGTCTTCAAAATGTACTGACTGGGATAAATATATTTCTACTGGGGGAGACTTCTTGTATGTTGGGTTTGGTTGGAGAAAAAAGCAGATGAAATTGGGGAGATTTCTAGAATATTGTATAGGTCTGCAGAAAAAATTATTTATTATTATTATTATTATTTCTACCAAAAAGGCAAAGATGGTGGCAGGTATAATGACAATTCTGCCCTTGGTTGACCATCTTTGCCTCTTCTATATAATAGAAATAATGAATGCAGGCACTTGATGAAGTTCCTTGGAGACCCTGAGCTACAGCGTTAACTAGAGGGAGCAGAAAACGGTATCGGACTTACTTGCAAAAGAAAAAGTCAAAAGACAGTTGTGTGATCGTATAATACATCTAAAAGTTCCTCCCGTGTTTGTCTATGAAATGTATCTAGCAGACATGTTAGGAACTACAGACAAGTTTTAGACGGTTCTAATATTTTTGTAACTAATAGCTACTCAACCAGAAACTCGCTCGAACCCAGTATTTTGTTATATATGATGCAAAATATCTATATATAGTTCTATCGTTTTTATACCCAAAAAAATAATCGTTTGCTTCCATCTTTAGCTTCAATGGTAGCAATTCATTCCTATTCCTATTCATATAAACTAGTCTTAATCTTATGATACGCGCGTTGCGCGTGTAACCTATCTAAATGAGTAAAAGAATTTAAAATATTATATTTGAATTATAAAATAGAGTGTAAATTCCTGAAAAATATTTAAGTATTTAATTGTAATTATATTTTTATTCACTAAGAATTTTTTTTCAAATAGTAAAAAAGTCTAATAGGTGAAAAATCATTCATGCGGGACATGTTCCCAAAACAAGGGCAAATGGAAATTCTTTGTAAATCTTAAAGAAATAAGAATCACTATATACCGTTAACAAAATCTATGAAAATTATAATTTGATCCAATCTAACTAGCTCAATAAAGAAAGAAATCTTGTCGCATTGAATTCTCATATGTCTTATTGTGATTTCGGATGAGTTATAAAGGAATATTTTATGAACCATGTTGTTATTTTGTGATCTAATACTAAATAAAGAATACAAAAATATTTTTATTATAATTCTTTAAAGAGTTATTTGAATAAAACATAAAAGTACAAATAATACATCATATTACGTTTTCCAACATTATTGTCCAAGTGCGAGTAAATCGAAAATTGAGAAGAAACTAAAGTCGGGTACGTATTACGACTGCACAAACACATAGTTAAAATATACCAGCAAAGAAAACATGATTGAAATATTTCAACAATAGTAATATTAATTTTTTTTTAATTTTCGCTCCGATTGCATTAAGGTCCGATGAAATTTGAATTAGCAACGAAAAATTTCACATTGAGGGATAAAACGCTCCCAAAAAGCTACTCTATATCCATCAATGCTTCCACAAAAAACACATAGCTAAAATATCCAAACATTAATATAGCAACCTATAGCTCCCAACTTCCTCGGGCAAACTACAATCACCAAATAAGATAATCAATTAAAAGTTGATAACCAACTAAGCTTTCTTGTATAAAGATTACCTGCCTTTTCGTCTCAATTCACGGATATTAAATCATCATTAATTTTCCTTAACCTTTTGAAAGTATTGTTGTATATAGAATCAAAAATTAAAACAAACAATAATAAATAAGAAACAAACAAATAACTAGAGAATATCGAAGAACAAGACAGAAAACCGGATACACATTCAAGTATTATACCAGATTAAAGTTATAAGACGTAGTGTTTGATAAAAACAAAAAATAAAAAATAAGAAAAGGTGTAAAAAATTACTTACATTGGTGGTTCTTTTACTTTAGAGTACATGAAGGCCATGAGGAAATTCTGTCCGACTATTCCTTTATACATACACATAGATTAGTAATTTTGTTGTTCAAGTAAGGAATAATTTATATAAGGTAAATCCTAATTGATTTTGAACTCACAATTATTAGGAGTAGTTCAAATAAGGAAAAATTTAATACGTAATATTGTAGTTGATTTAAAACTTCTAAATATTCGGAAAAAACTAAAATTACAATTTTGTCCAATGTGAAATATAAATTTAAATATTAAAAAAAGCGAACGATATTTCGCTAAGGGCCTTCGTGCTTTTAATATAATATAGATTAATACAAAAATAATGACGTCTAATAATGGAAGATTGTGTCCACACGCACATATTGCTAGAGGGAGGAAGAGGATGTTATTTGTGCCTTTGTGGAGGGCAAATATTTCAACTAGTGGTACATAAAAAATTAATCATATAAAGATAACTAAGTACTGAACAATATCTCTCTTTATAGTAATGGGTTGGTGAGTAATCTGAACCGACATTTCAAAACTTGTGCTGTACTTGTAGTACGTACTAATTAAGAGTGCGAGACATTTTTTCTGCAAACTCACATCTAATCAAAGCATTTAATTTGGAGTGTTTCGAACCTTAGGAAAGGAAGATGAGTGGAAGTAGAATAAAAAAGAGAAACTCAAGGAGCAAACATTTTTAACTTTGTTTAGTTTACATAGGGAAAGTGAGAATGAATAGATCGTGAAACTATCAAATTTTTGTTAGGTTCCTATTTAAATTATTCGGTGTCCCCAAAACCCCTTGAACTATATTGTCCTTCATATTAAAAATCTCTCGTTGTATTTTTAGAGGTGCATCTAGTACACGCTCCTAATTATCTAAAAAATATACTATGTGGCACTACGCGTGGCTATTTAACTCAGCCTAAAACCTCCTAAGCTATTTTTTTTCCAGTTACCAACTTAAACTATCTAGTGTCCCCAAAATCCCCGAACTATATTTTTCTATATATTAAAACTCCATATTAAATTCTTATAGTTTGTACTAAGTTTTTTATGTAGTTTACTCATGATGTTTTAATCTTGGATGGATAATTAATTGTAGGAGTTTTGGGAAAAAATAGTATCTAATGTAATGTGTTAATTTTAGGTTTAATTGTGGTTGTGCTTTATGTTCGCCTCCAATTGAATTGTGATGACCCGATAGGTCGTTTTGAGCACTAGCCTTTAATTTCGTATTCTGGGACCTCCCTTAGCTTTATTTGATGTTTCTTGGTTTGCGTACAAGGTTCATGTCGCTTTTGTAACGACTGACCGGTCATTTCGTGAGTTATAGCCTTGTTTCTCCTATTTTTGCTTTCTTTTGTGTTCTTCAGCTATATTTTGTCGTATCGTGTTGGTTGGTTCAGGTCCGGAGTGGTTTCGGAGTGGAATGAAACACTTAGTTTTCTATTTAGAAGCTTAAGTTGGAAAAGTCAACCGAATGTTGACTTATGAGTAAACGATATCAGATTTGGATTTTTATGGTTCGGTTGGCTCCATTAGGTGATTTTCAACTTGGGAGCGCGTCCGAAATGTGATTTGGAGGTCCGTGGTAGAATTAGTCTTAAATTGGCGAAAGTTGAAAATTTGGCGATTTTGGTCGGCAGTGGAAAATTGGATATCGGGGTCGGAATGGAATTCCGGAAGTTGGAGTAGGTTCGTAGTATCATTTGTGATGTGTGTGCAAAATTTCAGATCATTCGGAGGCGATTTGGTAGGTTTCAGCATTGTTTGCGGAATTTGAAAGTTTAGAAGTTTTTTGGCTTGAATCCGAGGGTAATTTGGTATTATGATGTTATTTTGAGGGATTCGCAGGCTCGACTAAGTTTGAATAGTGTTATGAGATGTATTGGTATGTTTGGTTGAGGTTCTAAGGGCCTCGGGATGATTTCGGATGGTTAACAGAGAGTTTAGAAATTTGGAAATGTAGCTGAAGCTGCTGGTTCTGTCTTAACCACACCTGTGGAGTGGGAACCGCAGGTGCGAGGTTCACAGAAGTGGATTTGAGGCGCAGGTGCGTAGCTAAGATCGCATGTGCGGCTTGGTTCCTATATCTGTGATGACCGCAGATGCGGTCATCCAATCGCAGAAGCGGAAGTAGACTTTTAATGAAATTCTGCAGAAGCGGTCCTGCAAATGCGGAAATGGGACCGCATGTGCGGGTTTGCTGGGTAGAAAACCCCAGCTCGAGGTTTTGTTCTCCATTTTCGATTTTGAGTTTGAAGAACTCAGGAGAGAGGCGATTTTTTGAGGATTTCAAGGAGCAACGTTGGGATAAGTGATTCTAACCTACAATGGTATAAATTTCATGAATTTATGGCTTTATTAAACATTTAATTAGAATTTGAGCTAGAAATTTTAGAATTTAGCGCTTGAAAATTGGAGAGTTGGATTTGAGGATTTGAGGGGCCAAATGGAGTCGGATTTTGATAAATTTCGTATGTATGGACTCGTGAGTGAATGGGTTTCCTAGTTTTGTGACTTTTGTCGGATTTTACGAAGTGGGCCCGGGGCCGGGTTTAAACCAATTTCGGGTTCTTGGTCTAATTTGATAGTTTTTCTTGTGGAATTCATTCCATTAGCACATATCGATGGTATTGCACTGGTTGTGAATAGATTCGGAGCATTTGGAGGTTGAGTCGAAGGACAAGAGCATCGCGGAGTAGAGATTTGATCGGTTTGAGGTAAGTAGCGATTGTAAATCTAGTCCTGAGGGTATGAAACTCCGGATTTTGTGTCATGTGACTATTTTGAGGTGACGCAAATGCTAGGTGACGAGCGTGTGGCCGTGCACTGTTGGGGATTGTGACTTGGCCCGCCCCGTATCTTCTATAAAGTTGAATATTTTTTGAAACTACATGCCTCTCAATTATTTTAGATAGAATTTCTGTAAATCAGGTTGAATGCCATGTTTATGCTTTATGCAGTGTTTTTTGGACCTTAGAGGTCTTTTATTGCTATCCTCTCATTGTTTCAATTGGAAATATATACTTAGTCATGTTTATACTTATTGATTTCATAACTCAGCCTCTATTACTCTACTTTTGATGCATCATATAAATGTTGTTTGGGTTGAAGCTTTGTTATTTTGAGAGCCCGAGAGGCTTGAGAGATTTATGACTGAGTGAGGCCGAGAGCCTGATTTATGAGGATATTTATGAGATCGGCTACGCGCCACAACATGTTTTACTGATTCATGATTAAGTGAGGCCGAGGGCCTGATTGATTTATGCCATGATTGGCTTGTTATAGTGCTTGGACTGAAGGAGCCCTTCTGGAGTTTGCACACCCCCAGTAAGTGCAGGTACCTACTGAGTGCGAGTGCCGAGTGACTGGGAGGCATGAGCGATAGTGAGGTTTGCCCGAAGGGCTGTATATGAGTGATGGTGAGGTTTGCCCGAGAGGCTGTTTACGAGAGATGTTTGCCCTAGGGGCTGTTTATGTTTTCACCATTTTTCTCACTTGAGCATTGAACCTTGTTCTAATGCTATTGAAAGATGTTTTCAAATTGATTTTATTAGAACTAGATTTAAATAACTGATATGATTTAAACTATGGTGTTAAAGGCATACTGTACTTTATTGAGTTATTGTGAAATGAGCCTTACATGCATTGTTGCTCGTCACTACTTCTCAACCTTTATTTACTGTTGTTACTTACTAAGTTGGCGTGCTCACATTACTCCCTGCACCTTGTGAGTAGATCCAGGCGTATCTGGACACGGTAGCGGCTATTGACTGTTCCAGTTGCAGGTTTCTCGGAGATAGCAAGGTAGCTGCCTGAAGATCGCAGCCCTGCTTTTCTCCCCCTTATCTTCCTTTAGTTGTATTTAGTTATTTTCCATACAATGTTAGTCTCTATATTGTCAGACAAATTGTAGTAGATGCTCATGACTAGTGACACCCTGATATCGGGCTTTCCTTTTCGCACTTTTATTTTGTTTTGAACTTCCTTATGAATGTTTTATATTAAATAGATTTGGGATTATCTTTGAACTGCAAATATCAGTTTGTTTTGATTATGCGTTGGCTTTCCTAGTACCACGTTAGGCGCCATCACAATAGGGTTGCTTTTTGGGCCGTGACAAGTTGGTATCAGAGCCTAGGTTACATAGGTCTCACGAATCATGAGCAGGTTTAGTAGAGTCTTGCGGATTGATACGAAGACGTCTGTACTTACCCTCGAGAGGCTGTAGAACCTTTAGGAAAACTTCACATTCTTGAATTCCTGTCGTGCAAATCTGTTGATTCTGGTAACTAAACTTCTGTTATTTTATTCTCTCACAGTTAGTGAGGACATGTGACACCGGTTAGTACAGACGTCCACCAGTACCACCAGTTAGGGCCGAGAGAGGTCGAGGTCGCGGTCGAGGCCGTGGTAGGGGCAAGGGTGTAGCATGTACAATAGCTAGGGCAGCATTTACAGATCCACTAGCCACCCGAGTTCATGATCAGGTCCCAATTGTGGATGCACCAGTGGGACCAGCCCAGGCACCGGCTGTGCCTATTGTTATCCCAGGTCTTCAGGAGACCTTAGCTCAGATTATGATCGTGTGCACCAGTCTTGTTCAGGCGGTTATTATTTCTACCACAGCAGATACTTCCCAGTCCAGGGGAGGCACTCAGACTCCCGCCGCCCGTACATTCGAGCAGGTTGGTCAGGGACTTCAGACACCGGAGGCACCACCAGCCCCAACCAGTTGCACTTGCTCAGGATTATGTGGTACCAGTCATGCCTGATGACGAGCAACGTAGATTGGAAAGGTTTGGTAGACTTCAGCCTCCGACATTCAGTGGTATAGAGGGCGAGGATGCCCAAGGTTTCTTGGAGAAGTGTTAGAGGATTCTCCGTACAACGGGTATTCTGGAGACCAGTGGGGTCTCGTTCACTACCTTTCAGTTCTCTAGAGCTGCCTTTACTTGGTGGGAGGCTTATGAGAGGCGTAGGCCTGTTGGTGCAGCGCCTTTTACCTAGCAACAGTTCTCCGTTC
The DNA here is from genome assembly GCF_000393655.2 of Nicotiana sylvestris. Lineage (NCBI taxonomy): Eukaryota > Viridiplantae > Streptophyta > Magnoliopsida > Solanales > Solanaceae > Nicotiana > Nicotiana sylvestris. Next base: position 152,123,394 of record NC_091061.1, on the reverse strand, counting down.
TCTTTCTGGAGAAGTATGTGTCGTAGTCCCGCAGAGAGGAGCTGCGCTGGCAGTTCGAGCAATTGCGTCAGGATGATATGATTGTTATGTAGTATGAGATGAAGTTCTCTGAGTTAGCCCGTCATGCTATTTGGTTGGTTCTCACAGACAGAGAGAGGATCAAGAGGTTCATTGATGGCCTCACATATCAGCTACGAATTATTATGACTAGGGAGAGGGTGTCTGGTACTTCTTTTGAGGAGGTTGTTGACATTTCTCGAGATATAGTGTCAATTAGCCATCAGGAGCGAGTGGAGAGGGAGTCTAAGATGCCTCGTGGATCCGGTAGTTTTGGTGGTGCTCCTCATGTGGGTCAGTTCCAGCACGGTAGAGGCCTTCTATTCAGACATGCTCAGTCAGCGCGCCCAGTTCACCGTGGTGCATTATTGGGCCATGGTTCCCACAATTCTCATCAGGACCATTTATCACTTAGTGCCCTCCCAGCCTAGAGTTTGTCCCGTGCTTCATCAATTTAGGTCTCCTCCATGCCGGGTTCTTCTACCAGTTATCTCGGTGCTAGGGGTTCCCTTCAGTCCCCGTCACCAGCACTAGGGGGTTGTTTTGAGTGTGGGGAGTTGGGGCGTATGTAGAAGCAGTTTCCTCGTCGTCATGGCGGTCTACCTCAGCGGAGGAGTCAGCCATCGACTTCAGCACTAGTTACTTACCACCCACCGAGTCATGTAGGGTGGAGGTCAGTCAGCTAGGGGTCACCCTAGAGGGGGAGGTCGATTAGGTGGTGGTCAGCCCTGTTTCTATGCACTCCCAGCTAGACTAGATGCTATTGCTTCAGATGCTATGATCACAGGTATTGTCTCAATTTTCCATAGGGATGCCTCTATATTATTTGATCCTGGTTCCACTTTTTCATATTTGTCGTCATATTTTGCTCATTATTTGGATACTCACCGCAATTCTCTTGTTTCATTTGTTCATGTATCTACTCTTGTGGGCGATACTACTGTTGTGGAATGCGTTTATCGGTCTTGTGTGGTGACTATTTTGGGTTTGGAGACCCGAGTAGACCTTTTGATGCTTAGTATGGTTGGTTTTGATATGATATTGGGCATAGATTGGTTGTCTCTGTGTCATGCTATTCTGGACTGTCATGCTAAGATAGTGACATTGGCTATGCACGGGGTGCCACGGATTGAGTGGCGAGGTTCGTCGGATTATGTCCCCAGTAGAGTAATTTCATACTTGAAGGCCCAGCGGATGGTTGGGAAGGGTTGTCTTTCTTATTTGGCTTTTGTAAGGGATGTGAGTGTAGAGACTCCTACCATTGATCCAGTTCTGGTGGTGAGGGATTTTCTGGATGTGTTTCATGCAGACCTGTCGGGCATGCCACCGGACATGGATATTGACTTTGGTATTGATTTGGTACTGGGCACTCAGCCCATTTCTATTCTACCGTATTGTATGGCACCGATGGAGTTAAAGGAATTGAAGGAGCAGCTTCAGGAACTCCTTAATAAGGGATTTATTCAACATAGTATGTCACCTTGGGGTGCGCCTGTTCTATTTGTGAAGAAGAAAGATGGCACTATAAGAATGTGCATTGATTACAAGTAGTTGAACAAAGTCACAATCAAGAAAAAGTATCCATTGCCTCGTACTGATGATTTATTTGACTAGCTTCAGGGAGCGAGGGTGTTCTCCAAAGTTGATTCAAGTCAGGGTATCACCAGCTGATGATTAGGGACTCAGACATTATTAAGACAACTTTCAGGACCCGATATGGTCATTATGAGTTCCTTATGATGTCTTTTGGGCTGACCAATGCCCCAGCAACGTTCATGCATTTGATGAACAACGTGTTTCGGCCTTATCTCGATTCGTTTGTTATTTTATTCATTGATGATATCCTGGTGTACTCTCGTAGCCAGAAGGAGCACGCCGAGCATTTGAGAGTTGTATTGCAGCGGTTGAGGGAGGAGAAACTTCATGCAAAGTTCTCCAAGTGTGAGTTTTGGATCAATTCAGTAGTGTTCTTGGGGCACTTTGTGTCCAATGAGGGTATTCAAGTTGACCTGAAGAAGATAGAGGCGGTCCAGAGTTGGCCCAGACCATCCTCAGCCACATAGATTCGTAGCTTTCTTGGTTTGGCGGGTTATTATCATCAGTTCAGTTAGGGATTTTCATCTATTGCATCACCCTTGACCAAATTGACCCAAAAGGGTGATCCTTTCAAGTGGTCGGATGAGTGTGAGGCGAGCTTTCAGAAGCTCAAGATTGCCTTGACCACAACTCCAATGTTAGTTTTGCCATCAGCTTCAGGTTCTTATACGATATATTGTGATGCTTCTCAGGTTGACATTGGGTGTGTGTTGATGCAGGAGGGTAGAGTGATTGTTTATGCTTCTCGTCAGTTGAAGCCCCATAAGAAGAACTACACTGTTCATGATTTGGAGTTGGCTGCCATTGTTCACGCATTGAAGATTTGGAGACATTATCTCTATGGTGTGTTTTGTGAGGTGTTTATTGATCATTGTAGCCTCCAGCGCATGTTCAAGAAAAAGGATTTCAATTTGAGGCAGCGAATATGGTTGGAGCAAATAAAGGGTTATGATATTGCCATCTTGTACCATCCGGGAAAGGCCAATATGGTGGTCGATACCTTGAGTAGAAAGACAGTGAGTATAAGTAGTCTTGCATTCCTTCCCGTTGGGGAGAGACCTCTGGCAGTTGACATTCAGGCCTTGGCCAATTGGTTCGTGAGATTGGATATTTTGGAGCCCAATCGGGTCCTAGCTTGTGTGGTTTCTTGGTGTTCCTTGTTTGATCGTATCAAAGAGCGTCAGTATGATGATCCTCATTTTCTTGTTCTCAAGGACAAGGTTCTACATGATGATGCTAGAGATGAGACTATTGGTGATGATGGGGTATTGAGGATGCAGGGCCGAATATGTGTGCCTAATATAGATGGGCTTCAGGAGTTGATTCTAGAGGAGGCCCATAGTTCGCGGTATTCCATCCATCCGGGTGTCGCGAAGATGTACAAGGATTTGAGACAACATTATTGGTGGAAGAGAATGAAGAAATATTTAGTGGGGTTTAGCTCGGTGTCTCAATTGTCAGTAGGTGAAATATGATCACCATAGATTTTGTAGTTGGACTCCCACGGACTTTGAGAAAGTTCGATGCTATTTGGATGATTGTGGATGGGCTGACCAAGTCCGTGTACTTCATTCCTATATGTACTACCTATTCTTCAGAGCGGTTAGCTAAGATTTATATCTGAGAGATTGTTCGCCTGCATGGTGTCCCAGTTTACATCATTTCAGATATAGGTACTCAGTTTACATCGCAATTTTGGAGAGTCGTGTAGCGAGAGTTAGGTACTCAGGTTGAGTTGAGCACAACGTTTCACCCTCAGACAGACGGACAGTCCAAGTGCACTATTCATATATTGGAGGACATGTTACGTGCTTGTGTCATTGATTTTGGGGGTTCACGGGACCAATTTCTAATGCTCGCGGAGTTTGCATATAACAACAGTTATCAATCGAGTATTCAGATGGCTCCGTATGAGGCTTTATATGGGAGACAGTGTAGATCTCTAGTAGGTTGGTTTAGCCGGGCGAGGCTAGGATTTTGGGTACATACTTGGTACAAGATTCTTTGGACAAGGTGAATGTGATTCAAGAGCGGCTTCGTATAGTACAGTCAAGACAAAAGAGTTATGCTGACATAAAGGTTCGTGACGTGTCTTATATGGTTCGGGAGAAGGTTCTACTAAAGATTTCACCCATGAAGGGTGTTATGAGATTTGGGAAGAAGGGCAAGCTGGGCCCTCAATTTATTGGGCCTTTTGAGGTGCTTCGGAGGATTGGGGAGGTGGATTTTGAGCTTGCTTTTCCACCTAGCTTGTCGGGTGTGCATCCAGTATTTCATGTTTCTATGCTCCGGAAGTATATCGGCAATTCGTCTGATGTCTTGGATTTCAGCACGGTTCAGTTAGATGGTGATTTGACTTATGATTTGGAGCCAGTGGCTATTTTGGAGCGGCAGGTCCGAAAGTTGAGATCAAAGGGTATAACTTTAGTGAAAGTGCAGTGGAGAGGTCAGTCAATGGATGAGGCTACTTGGGAGACCGAGGAGGAGATGCATAGCAGATATCCATACCTATTTGAGGCTTCAGGTATGTTTCTAGACTCGTTTGAGGACGGACGTTTCATTAAGAGATGGAGGATGTAACCACCCGGTCGGTCGTTTCGTGAGTTATAGCCCCGTTTCCCCCATTTCTGCTTTTTTTTTTTGTGTTCATTAGCTATATTTTATCATATCGTGTTGGTTGGTTCGGGTCCGGAGTGAGTTCGGAGTGGAATGAGACACTTAGTCTCCTATTTTGAAGCTTAAGTTGGAAAAGTCAACCAAATATTGACTTATGAGTAAACGATATCAGATTTGGAGTTTTATGGTTCAGTAACCCCCGTTAGGTGATTTTAGACTTGGGAGCGCATCTGGAATGTGATTTGGAGGTCCGTGGTAGAATTAGGCTTGAATTGGCGAAAGTTGGAAATTTGGCGATTTTGGTCGGCAGTGGAAAATTGAATATCGAGGTCGGAATGGAATTTCGGAAGTTGGAGTAGGTTCGTAGTAACATTTGGGATGTGTGCGCAAAATTTTAGGTCATTCGGAGGTGATTAGGTAGGTTCTGGCGTCGTTTGCGGAATTTGAAAGTTTAGAAGTTCTTTGGCTTGAATCCGAGGGTAATTTGGTATTTTGATATTGTTTTGAGTGATTCAAAGGCTCGACTAAGTTTGAATGGTGTTATGGGATGTATTGGTATATTTGGTTGAGTTCCCGAGGGCCTCAGGATAATTTTGGATGGTTAACGGAGAGTTTGGAAATTTGGAAATTTTGGATGGTTAACGGTCAGGTAATCGCAGAAGCGGAAGCAGACTGTTAATGAAATTCCACAAAAGGGGAGAGGTCTTCGCAGAAGCGATCCCCAGATGCAGAAATGGGACCGCAGTTGCGGTTTTACTGGGCAGAAAACCCCAGCTCGAGTTTTGTTCTCCATTTTTGATTTTGAGTTTGAAGAACTCAAGAGAGAGGCGATTTTTCGAAGGATTTCAAGGAGCAATATTGGGGTAAGTGATTCTAACCTATAGTGGAATAAATTTTGAGACATGGGCCTGGGGGCCGGGTTTGAACCAATTTTGGGTTCTTGGTCTATTTTGATAGTTTTTCTTGTGGAATTCATTCCATTAGCACATGTTGATGGTATTGCACTGGTTGTGAATAGATTCGGAGCATTTGGAGGCCGAGTCGAGGGGCAAGAGCATCGCAAAGTAGAGATTTGATCGGTTTAAGGTAAGTAACGTTTGTAAATCTAGTCCTGAGGGTATGATACCTCAGATTTTGTGTCATGTGACTATTTTGAGGTGAAGCACATGCTAAGTGACGAGCATGTGAGCGTGCACCGTTGGGGACTGTGACTTGGTCCATCCTGTATCTTTTGTAAAGTTGAATATTTTGTTGAAACTACATGCCACTCAATTGTTTTAGAAAGAATTTCTGTAAATTAGGCTGGATGCCATGTTTAGGCCTTATGCCAGTGTTGTTTGGACCGTAGAGGTCTTTTATTGCTATCCTCTCATTGTTTCAATTGGAAATATATACTTAGTCATGTTTATACTTATTGATTTCATAACTCAACCTCTATTACTCTACTTTTGATGCATCATATAAATGTTGTTTGGGCTGAAAACTTTGTTATTTTGAGAGTCCGAGAGGCTGGAGAGATTTATGACCGAGTGAGGTCAAGGACCTGATTTGTGAGGATATTTATGAGATCGGGTTGCACGCTGCAACATATTTTACTGATTCATGACTAAGTGAGGCCGAGGTCCTGATTGATTTATGCCATGATTGGTTTGTTATAGCGCTTTGGCTAAAGGAGCTCCTCCGGAGTCTGTACATCCCCAGTGAGTGCAGATACCTACTGAGTGCGAATGCCAAGTGTCGAGTGCCGAGTGACTGGGAGGCATGAGCGATGGTGAGGTTTTCCCGGGGGGATGTATATGAGTGATGATGAGGTTTGCCCGAGGGGCTGTTTACAAGATATGTTCGCCCGATGGGCTATTTATGTTTTCACCATTTTTCTCACTTGAGCATTGAACCTTGTTCTAAAACTGTTGAAAGATGTTTTCAAATTTATTTTATGGGAACTGGATTTAAACAAGTTGATTTGATTTAAACTATGGTTTTAAAGGCATACTGTACTTTACTGAGTTATTGTGAAATGAACCTTACATGCATTGTTGCTCGTCATTACTTCTCAGCCTGTATTTATTGTTGTTACTTACTGAGTTGGCGTACTCACGTTACTCCCTGCACCTTGTGTGCAGATCCAAGCGTATCTGGACACGGTAGCAGTTGTTGACTATTCCAGTTGCAGGTTTCTCGGAGATAGCAAGGTAGCTGCCTGACGATCGCAGCCCTGCTCTTGTCCCCCTTATCTCCTTTAGCTATATTTAGTTATTTTCCAGACTATATTAGTCTCTATATTGTCAGACAAATTGTAGTAGATGCTCATGACTAGTGACATCCCCATGTCGGGCTTTCCTTTCCGTACTTTTGTTTTGTTTTGAACTTCCTTATGAAGGTTTTATATTAAATAGCTATGGGATTATCTTTGAACTGCAAATATCAGTTTATTTTGATTATGTGTCGCTTGCCTAGTACCCCGTTAGGCGCCATCACGATAGGGGTAGTTTTTGGATCGTTATAGCTTTTTGAAAAGCTTTTATATGAAATCTTTTTAAAAATAAAAATTTTAACTAAAAATGAGACTAGAGTTGACTATGGTCAATATTTTGATTAAATGACCCTAGATCGGTGTTGTGACTATTCTGGTAGGTTCGTATTGTGATGTTGACTTCAGCGTGATATGAGCAAACCTGTTATTGTATGTGAAAGAAAGAAAAGTTGACAAAACAAAAGAAAGAAAAGTCAAAGAGAGAAGAAACATGATAGACATATTTGAATTATTTTGTTATGACATAAGCACTTATGTCGACATGTTGAATTCTTTTCTTATGACGTAATTGCTTACGTCAGCATGTCATTCAAATTCCTATAAAAGGGTCTAAATATTCATTTGCAGATCATTCCTCAACTTCTTCTTTCTCTTCAATTAATAAAGAACTATTCTTTGTGTGGTCGTGGAGTAGGCAAAAATTGCCGAACCACATAAATTTTGTCTTGGTCTTGTGCAATTTATTGCTTTTTGTTAAAAAAAAATTCTCGTCTATTAGCCTGATACGATCCCCAACAACTGATATCAGAGCATAGACAATGTAAATCTGGTAGAAAAGTACAGTATTGGTGTAGGTACTATTCACAAGAATAGTGTGACACTATTGATCATCATTACTATTCACAGACACTACTCACATAAATCGTTTTTGTGAAAATGGCATCAGAAGAAGGGAAGGTTAAAATTGACAAGTTCAATGACAAAGATTTTAGATTCTGAAAAATGCAAATAAAAGATTATTTGTACTAGAAAAAATTATACTTACCTCTAATCGAGGTAAATCCAGAGAATATGGCCAAAGCGGATTAAGATCTATTAGACTGCCAAGCTCTTAGTGTGATTTGTTTGACGCTAGCACGAAATGTGGTGTTTAACATCGTTAACGAGAAGACCACTGTAGTCCTGATGATGGCGTTATCAAATATGTGCGAGAAGTCATCTACTTTAGATAAAGTCTATTTGATGCGTCGATTGTTCAACTTAAAGATGACAAAAGGTGGATCTGTCACGGAACATATCAATAAGTGTAATATAATATTAACTCAATTGAGTTATGTTAATATAACACTTGATGACGAAGAAGACATTGATTCTACTATCACCTCTAACAGTAGTTAATGTAGAGAACCAAAGAAGAAGAAGGAGGAAAATTCAGCAAATGCAATTGCTGAACAAGTTGGTGATGCACTAATTTGTTGTGCAACCTCTGGACATTGTTGGGAAAGGTGAAGTTCATATAAAGACTTCACAAGGCACACTATGAAAATTGCAAAATATCCGACATGTTCTTGGCCTAAAAAAAAATTTGATATCTATGGGTCAGATTGACTGTAAAGGATATAAAACAACATTCGGTAACAGATCGTGGAAGATAACCAAAGGAAATTTGGTTGTGGTACGAGGCTTTAAGAAGGGAACATTGTGTGCAATTGCAATATAGAGAGATAATATAGCAACAGTTGATCATGGTCGTGATACAACATTGTGGCACCGGAGACTCGGGCATATGAGTGAGAAGGGAATGAAGTTGTTGGCATTCAAAGAAAAGTTGTCAAACCTAAAACATGTTGAATTAGGTTTGTGAAAAGATTGTATTTACGGGAAACAAAAGAGAGTTAGTTTCTCAAAGGTGGGAAGGACGCCAAAGAAAGAGAAGCTAGAACTAGTGCGTACAGATGTGTGGAGACCAGCTCCTGTAACTTCTCTGGGAGGCTCACGCTATTATGTCACCTTCATTGATGATTCCACAAGAAAGGTATGGGTATATTTTCTGAAAAATAAATATAAAGTGTTTGTTACCTTTAAAAGATGAGAAGCTGAAGTTGAAAATCAGACAAGTCTAAAGTTAAAATATCTGAAGTCTGACAATGGAGGAGAGTATAATAGTCAAGTTGTCGCGGCCCAAGTTCGCCCTCCATGAACTGTCGTGACAGCACATAGTCTCTACGACTAGGTAAGCCTAACAATTGCGGAAAAAGAAACAAAATGCGGAAAACTAATAAAACTGAAGATAAGCAAATATAGAAACGTTTAAGATGCCGCTCGGCATATAGTAATACAAGATCTCAAAGCAGAACAACTTCCCAAAACCCGAAATCTCATGAAATCACAAGCTATGAATACTACATTGTGCTCTAACTCCAAAATGTCTAAATCAAGATATATACAGAAGGGCTAAAACTATAAGAGAGAATGGAAAGGGACTCCTCAGTCGGGGCATTAATTCTTAAAATGACCGGCCGGGTCGTTACATCTTCCTACACTTAAACATTCGTTCGTCCTCGAACGAGCATAGAGACATACCTGAAGTAGTGAAAAGATGAGGGTAACAACTGCGAATATCCTGCTCGGTCTCCCAGGTTGCCTCCCCGACCGGCTGACCTCACCACTGAACCTTTACTGATGCAATGTTCTTTGACCTCAGATTTCGAACCTACCTGTCCAATATCGCCACTGGCTCCTCAACATAAGATAGATCCTTGTCCAACTGGACTGAACTAAAATCCAACACGTGCGACGGATCACCGTGATACCTCCGAAGCATCGAAACATGAAATACCGGATGAACTCCTGCCAAGCTGGGAGGTAAGGCAAGCTCATAAGCAACCTCCCCAACACGCCGCAATATCTCAAAAGGACCAATAAACCTCAGACTCAACTTCCCTTTATTCCCAAATCTCATAACGCCCTTCATAGGCGAAACCCAAAGCAGAACCCCCTCTCCAACCATATAGGAAACATCACGAACCTTCCGGTCCGTGTAACTCTTCTGTCTGGACTAGGCTATACGGAGTCAATCCTGAATCACCTTAACCTTCTCCAAAGCGTCTTGAACCAAGTCTGTGCCCAATAATCTAGCCTCACCCAGCTTAAACCAACCCACCGAGGATCTACACCGCCTACCATATAAGACCTCGTACGGTGCCATCTAAATGCTGGACTGATAGCTGTTGTTGTAGGCAAACTCCGCCAATGGCAAGAACTGATCCCATGACCCTCCAAACTCAATCACACATGCACAGAGCATATCCTTAAGAATCTGAATAGTGCACTCGGACTGTCCGTCCGTCTGAGGGTGAAATGCTGTACTCAACACCACCCGAGTACCCAACTCATGCTATACGATCCTCCAAAACCGTGATGTGAACTGAGTACCTCTATCTGAAATGATGGAAACTGGAATACCATGCAAACGAACAATCTCCCGGATATAAATCTCCGCCAGTCGCTCTGAAGAAAAGGTAGTACACACAAGAATGAAGTGCGCGGACTTGGTCAGTCGATCCACAATCACCAAATGGCATCGAACTTTCTCAAAGTCTGTGGGAGCCCAACTACGAAGTCCATGGTGATCCGTTCCCACTTCCACTCTAGAATCTCTATATGCTAAAGCAACCCACCCGGTCTCTGGTGCTCATACTTCACCTGCTGACAATTGAGGCACCGAGCTACAAACCCAACTATATCTTTCTTCATCTGCCTCCACCAATATAGCTATCTCAAATCCTGGTACATCTTCGCGGCACCAGGATGAATGGAATACCGCGAACTATGGGCCTCCTCTAGAATCAACTCCCGAAGCCTATCAACATTGAGTACACATACCTGACCCTACATCCTCAATACCCCATCATCACCAATAGTCACATCTCTGGCATCACCGTGCAGAACCTTGTCTTTGAGGACAAGCAAATGAGGGTCATCAAACTAACACTCTCTGATACGATCGAATAAGGAAGATCGGGAAACCACGCAAGCTAGAACTCGACTGGGCTCCGAAAGATCCAATCTCACAAACTGGCTGGCTAAGGCCTGAACATCCATCGCCATAGGTCTATCGACTGCTAGTAAATAAGCCAAACTCCCCAAACTCTCTGCCCGGCGACTCAAAGCATTGGCCACCACATTGGCCTTGCCCGGGTGATACAAAATAGTGATATCATAGTCCTTCAGCAACTCTAACCACCTCATCTGACGCAAATTAAGATCCTTCTGCTTGAACAGATGCCGCAAACTCCGATGGTCAGTATAAATCTCACAAGGCACACCGTACAAATAATGACGCCAGATCTTCAAGGCGTGAACAATAGCAGCTAACTCGAGATCATGGACAAGATAATTTTTCTCATATACCTTCAACTGTCTGGACGCGTAGGCAATCACCCTACCGTCCTGTATCAATACCGCTCCAAGGTCAATCCTCGAGGCATCATAATAGACAGTATAAGACCCCGAACCTGTAGGCAATATGGGTTGTAGTCAAAGCTGTCTTGAGCTTCTGAAAGCTTGCCTCACACTCTTCCGTCTACTGGAATGGAGCACCTTTCTGTGTCAGCCTGGTCATAGGGGCTGTAATAGATGAAAACCCCTCAACAAATCGACGATAATAATCTGCCAAGCCAAGAAAACTACGGATCTTTGTAGCTGAGAATTGTCTGGGCCAACTCTGCACTACTTCCACTTTCTTCGGATCTACCTGAATACCCTCACTCGATACCACGTGACCTAAGAATGCCACGGAGTTCAACCAAAACTCACATTTCGAGAACTTTGCATATAACTTCTTGTCCCTCAAAGTCTGAAGCACTGTCCTCAGGTGCTGCTCATGATCTTCCCGACTTCGGGAGTATACCAGAATATAATCAATAAATACAATGACGAATGAGTCAAGATTTTGCCAGAACACACTATGCATCAAATACATGAAGGCTGCTGGGGCATTGGTCAGCCCAAATAACATAATAAGGAACTCGTAATGACCATACCGAGTCCTGATAGCAGTCTTCGGGATATCTGGCTCCCGAGTCTTCAACTGATGGTAACCTGAACATAAGTCAATCTTAGAAAACACTCGTGCACCCTAAAGTTGGTCAAACAAATCATCAATACGAGGCAAAGGATAACGGTTCTTCACTGTAACCTTGTTCAACTAGCGATAATCAATGCACGTATGCATAGAACCATCCTTTTTCTTCACAAACAAGATAGGAGTACCCCAAGGTGATACACTAGGCTAAATAAAACCCTTATCAAGCAATTCCTGTAACTGATCCTTTAACTCCTTCAACTCAGGAGGGGCCATACGATATGGAGGAATAGAAATGAGCTGAGTGCCCGGTAACAGATCAATGCCAAAATCAATATCTCTATCGGGCGGCATGCCCGAAAGGTCTTTTGGAAACACATCAGAAAAATACCGTACTGCTGGGACTGAATCAACTGTAGGGGTATCAATACTGAAATCTATCACATAAGCTAGGTACGCATCACACCCCTACTCAACCATACATTGAGCCTTAAGGAATGAAATAACTTTACTGGGAGTATGATCTAAGGTACCCTTCCACTCTACTCGTGGTACACCTGGCATAGCCAGTGTTACAATTTTGGCATGATAATCAAGAATAGCATAATGGGGAGACAACCAGTCCATGCCCAAGATAACATCAAAATCTACCATACTGAGTAATAATAAATCAACTCTGGTCTCAAAACCATTAAGAGCAACCACACACGATCGATAAACGCGGTCCACAACAAGAGAATCTCCCACAGGAGTAGAAACATAAATAGGGGAATTCAAAGAATCCCGAGATACACCCAAATGCAGGGCAAAATAAGAGACACATAAGAATAGGTGGAGCCTGGATTGAATAAAATCGATGCATCTATATGACAAACCAGGACAATACCTATGATGATAAAATCAGAGACGATGGCCTCGGTTCGGGCAGGAAGGGCATAATATCTGGCCTGGCCTCTCCCCTAGGGCGACCCATACCTCCCCGACCTCCACCTCTAGCTGGCTGAGTAGGTGGGGTAGCAACTGGAGCTGTAACCATAGCCTGAGAACTCTGCGAGGCACACTGTGGCTGAGAAGTCTGTAGAGGTGCACCCTTCCCTAGTCTATGGCAATACCTCACCACATGACGTATGTCACTACACTCAAAACAACCTTGCGGCTGACGTGGCAGTGAGAACTGTGCGGTACGGGTACTCTGAGACCTCTGAACACCTAAAATATTGTGTGAAGCCTGAGACACAAACTAAACTGGTTGACCCATAAAACCTCTACCATGCCGTAATCTTCCTCCAAAATAAGGACCAGTGGGTCTCTCCGGTCTACGAGGTCTCCTCACTTACCTATACTCTCTCTCCTGACCTCGTGTGTACTCTCTTTCCTGGACCTACCTGTCCTCCACTCGGCGAGAGATCCTCACCACCTGCTAAACTGGGACCACAGGTTATGTCGCCATGGCACCTGGAACCTGAACAATGCGAACTCACTTCTCTAGAGTGGGGGCGGAGGAAGTCTGGGTCCCTTCCCCGATCTGTGAAGTAGTTGTTATAACCTGAATTAATCTCGCTTGAACCAATGTACCAAACATGCTTAGGAACTGTGTTAAGGTCTCCTGAAGTGATAGAGTAGTAGTAGCAGTAGGCGTATAAGGCGCCTAGGCTCCAGCTGGAAATGCTGAGGGCTCCTCTGCAGCAGCTCGCGCGAGTGCCTTGACTGCACCGCGTGCGCGTTCTCGGTCTCTACCCCGGCCCCGACCTCTGACAGCTCTTGTAGGGGGCGCGAGTGTCTGTTCACCTCCGGTAGCACGTGTCCTTACCATCTGTGACAGAATGGAAGATAGAGGTTTAGGATTGTTATGTCAAAAATCTCGCACGATAGGGAAATCAAATGAAGTGGAATTTTCCTAACGGTTACATAGCCTCTCGTAGATAAGTATAGACGTATCCGTACCGATCTGAGAGACTCTAATAAACTAGCTTGTGATTCATGACTCCTATGAACCTAGAGCTCTGATACCAACTTTTCACGGCCCAAGTTCGCCCTTCATGAACTGTCGTGACGACACCTAGTCTCTATGACTAGGTAAGCTAACAATTGCGGAAAAATAAAAAAATGCGGAAAAACTAATAAAACTGAAGATAAGCAAATATAGAAAAGTTTAAGATGTCGCTCGGCATATACTAATACAAGATCTCAAAACTGAACAACTTCCCAAAATCCGAAATCTCATGAAATCACAATCTATGAATACTACATTGTGCTCTAACTCCAAAATGTCTAAATCAAGATACAGAAGGGCTAAAACTATAAGAGAGAATGGAAAGGGACTCCTCGCCTCAAGGCTGGTAGGACTGAGTCGAAGTACCTGGATCTGCACATGAAAAACATGCACAAAAAGGGCATGAGTACACCAAAGCAGTACTCAGTAAGTGCCAAGTCTAACCTCGGTCGAGTAGTGACGAGGAAGGTCAGGGCCTTACTGATTATAGCTGAAAAATGAGGTAAAACAGTATAGAATACGACAATATAATTAAATGCTAACAGTATGAAGTAAAACAGAATAATAAGAATAATAACGACTACAGCAGAGACAAAATAATCATAGAAGAAATACAACTTAATACAGAGATAACAACAGGGGATCTCTCAATATCCCGATGATTTCTTAGTATCCTCGATATATGCTCTGGGGATCTCTCAGTATCCCAAGATCTCTTAGTATCCTCAATATATGTGCTGGGGATCTCTTGGCATCCTGAGGATCTCTTAATATCCTCAATATGTGCAGGGGATCTCCCGGAATACAAATCCGTAGTCCCAAAGTAAACAGGCAGGGGATCTCCCGGGATACTGTTCCGTAGTCCCAAAGTAAATACACATCAGCAACACGAAGAATACTCAATTCAATTCAAATTTCATGCCAAGGCAAAAAAGGTATTTCTAACCTAGCATGCTGCACATAATCAAAATAAGGTAGTTTGAGCAAGTAAAGCAATTAAGTCAATTAGACATGCTTCCCTAAGCTAACAGCAGGCTTAAATTGCAAGTAATATAAACAGGAAAGGAAACACAATTATAGTTACTTAATGAAAACATGATTTTCAACAATTACCACAAGTACGCACTCGTCACCTCGCGTACAAGGCATTTCAAATATCAACAATACCAAATCCTAAGGGGAGTTCCCCCACACAAGGTTAGCCAAGCCACTTACCTCAAACCCGCTCAATCAACTCAATACCACGTTCTTGTCACGAGTACTCGACTCCAAATGGCCCAAATCTATTTAAATTAATTGCATAATGTAAATATAACTTCAAGTAACTGATTCCACTAATTAATTCTAAGTTAATACACAAAATTAGAAAAAATGACCAAAACACCCCCGGACCCACGTCTTGAAATCGGGTTAAATTTACAAATTCGGAATCCTCATACTCTCACGAGTTCATTTATACCAAAATTATTCCAATCTGACATAAAAATCTAGATTAAAACTCCAAAATTAGGCCTAAGAACTTTTCCAATTTTTCTCCAAGTTTTCCACCCCAAATTCGAATTTAAAAGATGAATTTAAGCATAGATTCGTGGAAATTAATCAAAACCGAGTAAGAATTACTTACTCAAAACACCCAGATGAAAATCTCTCTCAAAATCGCCAATCCCGAGCTCACAAATTAATTTTCCAAGGTTTTGAGACTAAACCCTCGATTCTGCCCCTTTTCTGACTAGTGAAACCGCATCTGTGGCTCTGGGACCGCACCTACGGTCCTGCTTCTGCGAAGACCAAGTTGAACCTGCGACTTTTCATTAAACCCAAATTTCCGCTTCTGCGACTGCCTTTCCGCACCTGCGGTCTTACAGGTGCGTTCCACTTCTCGCACCTGCGGCTTTCGGAGCCTGGACCAAATTCTGCTTTTGCAGTCACCTAGCCGCTTCTGCAGCGCCGAACCTGTGGTCCCATTCACGTAGGTGCGGTTATGACAGGTTCAGCCAACATCAAATTTTTCCTAAGTCCAATTCAACTTCCGTTAGGCACCCGAAACTCACCCGAGGCCCTCGGCAACTCAACCAAACATGCCAACCAATCCTAAAACATCATTCAAACTTGTTCCAAACTTCGGAATGCTCAAAAAAACATCAAAACACCAATTTAACATCAGATTTAAGCCTAAGAACTCCAAAACTCTCAAATTACGCTTTCGATCAAAAAATCTACCAAACCTCGTCCGAATGACCTAAAATTTTGCACACACATCACATTCAACACTACAGAGCTACTCCAACTTTCAAAATTCTATTCCGACCCTTAGATCAAAATCTCATCATCGAACCGGAAACTTTAAAAATTCAACTTTCGGCATTTCAAGCCTAAATAAGCTACGGACCTCCAAAAGACAATCCAAACATGCATCTAAGCCTGAAATCACCCAACGGAGTTAACGGAACCAACAAAATTCCATTCTGAGGTTATTTTCACACTGTTTCGACTACAATCCAAATTCTAAAACTTAAACTCTCATTTAGAGACTAAGTGTCCCAAAACTCTTCGAAATTCCAAATAAATCATCCCGGCACTCAAAATAGCAGAAAAAAATGGGGAATGTAGTTAATAGGGGATCGGGGCATTAATTTTTAAAATGACCGGCCGGGTCGTTACACAAGTGTTTAAAGCATTCTGCTATGAGAATGGGATCAGAATGATTAAGATAGTTCCTAGAACATCAGAACAAAATTGGATTGATGAGAGGATGAACAGAACCCTGAATAAACGAGCCAGAAGTATGAGAATAAATTCTGGATTGTCGAAGTATTATTGGACCGAGGTTATTAACACGACAACTTACCTCATAAATAGGGGACCCTTTGTACCGCTGAATTTTAAAATTCCTGAGGAGGTATGGACAGGAAAGGAGGTAACTCTCTCACATCTAATTTTTTTTGTTGTGTTACATATGTGCATGTAAAATCTAATGATAGAGATATGCTTGATCCTAAAGCCAAAAATATTTCTTTATTGGCTATAGTGATGATAATTTTGGTTATCTATTTTGGGATGATCATAATAGAAAGATTCTAAGACACAGAAATGTCACATTTAATGAAAATGTGATGTACAAGGACAAGCTTGAAGAAGAACCAACCAGCACCAGCAAACAGACATGTGAAACAGTTGAGTGAGAAGAAATCTCATAAAATAAAGTGGCTAGAGGGATTACAACTGATTCATAAATTGAAGATGAAGAACCAGAAGCCGAATCTAGATCAGAACCAGAATCGGAACAAGAGATAAAATCAAATGCAGAACCAAATCTAGAGTAAGGACTTGAATTAAATTTGGGATCAGTTACTCTTGAACCTACATAAAAGAGTCACGAATGCTCCAGATAGGTTAACTCTCTCTCTCTTAACTATTTACTTCTGACTGATGCTGGAGAACCAGAGCATTTTGTTGAAGCAATGCAGGTGATAGACTTTGATAAGTGGAAGCTAGCCATGAAAGAAGAGATGAATTCTCTTCAAAAGAATAAAACATGGATACTTACAGAGTTACCAAAAGGAAAGAAGGCATTGCAGAACAAGTGGGTGTACAGAGTCAAGGAAGAGCATGATGGTAAGAAGATATACAAAGCATGATTAACAGTAAAAGGCTTTTAGCAGAAGGAAGGAATTGACTACACCGAGATCTTCTCTCCTGTAGTCAAATTAACTACTATTAGGTTGGTGCTAAGTATCATAGCTGTAGAAAATTTGCATTTGGAGTAGCTAGATGTAAACACCACTTTCTTGCACGGTGACCTTGAAGAAGACATCTACATGAAAAAACCTAAAGGTTTTCAAGTTTTTTGTAAAGAAAAATTTATGTGTAAGTTGAAGAAAAGTTTGTACGATTTGAAACAAGCTTCCCAGCAATGGTACAAGAAATTTGATGGATTCATGCATAACAATGGTTTCACAGGATGTGAGATGGACCATTGCTTTTATATAAAAAATCTTAATAAATCCTATATCATTTTACTGTTGTACGTTGATGATATGCTAATTGCAAGATCTAGCATAAATGAGATAAATAGGGTTAAGAAACAACTAGTGGATGAGTTTGAAATGAAAGACTTAGGACCAGCTAAGCAAATACTTGGGATGAGGATTAGCAAAAAATTGTTGGAAGGAACCTTAAAGTTGTCTCAAGAAAAATACATTCAGAAGGTACTAATAAGGTTCAGTCTTCATGATGCAAAGACCAGAAATACTCCACTCGGAAGCCATCTTAATCTGCCAAAGGACCAATCACAAAGACAGATGAAGAAAAGAAGTACATGTCCAAAGTTCTATATGCTTCAGTAGTAGGAAGTTTGATGTATGTTATGGTTTGCACTAGACCTGACATAGCCAATGCAGTGGAGTTGTCAGTGGATACATGTCAGATCCAGGAAAGGAGCATTGGGATGGTGTAAAATGGATATTGCGATATCTCCAATACACCTCAGGTATGACACTTTATTTTAAAAAGAACAATATTATCTTACAAGGTTTTGCTGATGCAAATTTAGGCGGCGATCTGGATAGTCGAAAAAGTACCACAGGCTACGTCTTCACCTCGGGTAGTACTGTTGTTAGCTGGATGTCCACACTTTAGAAAAGTGTTGCTCTATCTAGCACTGAAGCAAAGTACATGGCAATCTCAGAAGCTAGAAAATAGATGATTTGGCGCAAGAATTTACTTAAAGAGCTAGGTAAAGAGCAGGATGATTGTGAGCTTTCCAGCGATAGCTAGAGTGCAATTCATCTTGCCAAGAATCGAGTATTTTATGGAAGATCAAATCACATCCAATTGAGGTATCATCATATCCCAGATTTGATAAGTGAAGGAACTCTTTCCCTGTAGAAGATACCGGGATCAAAGAACCCGTCAAACATGTTAACCAAAGTTGTCGGTGTTGACAAATTAAGGCTGTGTATTGCCTCAGTTAACCTTTAAGACTGATAACATGATGACGCCACCAGAGAATAGCAAATCATTTTTTACTATAAATTTTTATCTTGATGTAACATAGGTTTGAGGGGGAGGTTGATAGGAGCAAACCTGTTGTTGTATGTGAAAGAAAGAAAAGTAGACAAAACAAAGAAAGAAAAGTCAAAGAGAGAAGAAAAACGATAGGTTTTCTTATGATGTAAGCGCTTACGTCGGCATGTTGAATTCTTTTCTTATGACATAAGTGCTTATGTCAGCATGGCATTCAAATGCCTATAAAGGGGTCTACCTTTTCATTTGCTGATCATCCCTCAACTTATTCTTTCTCTTCAATTAATAAAGAGCTATTCTTTGTGTGACTGTGGAGTAGGCAAAAATTGTCGAACCACGTAAATCTTGTCTTGTGCAGTTTATTGCTTTTCTCTTTTAAATATTTGTTCCCTTCTACTAGCCTGACATGCTTCCTAATAGGGCATATGCCCAAAATTGAAATTAGAGGTCCCTAGATTGATTTGGCTTGTTTTGCCGAAGGTTAGCAATTTGAAAGTTTGGAAATTTCCTAGGTTTGGCTGTAGGTTGACTTTATGATTATTGGGTTCGGATTTTAGTTTTAAAGGTTGGAATAGGTCCATTTTTATATTTGAAACTATCTACAAATTGGAGCAATTCGGACTTGGTTTGATAGGATTCAGACGCTCGATTACAATTCTAGAGGTTCTTCAGTTTTCCTTTGAATTTCATACGTTTTGGTATTTGATTTGTGGTTTTAGATATTTTTAGACGTGTGCACGTTTAGTTTGGATCCAGAGGGCTCGGGTGAGTTTCGGAGGTGTCACAGATGAGTTTTGGATGAAATGCAATAGCCAGTGTGCTTTCAGTGGCTCGCAAATGCGATCCTCGCTCATGATTTCGCATTTGCGAGTAAGGACTAGGTGACTTTGCAAGTTCAAGGAAATGGTTCGCATTTGCGAACAAGCTAGGGCCACTTTTGCGAGAATTTTGATCGTATTTGCAACTCCTCGCAACATAGGCTAGCTTCACATTTGCTATGCTTTGGCCATTTCTGCGAAGGGGGCAATTCACATTTTTGAACAAATTATCGCATTTGAAACTTATGGGCATTTGACGCATAGTTCCCATTTGCGACTTGTGTGTTGAATTTGCAATGGTCACAGTTGCGACATTTGCAGCTGGATAAAAAAGGAGAAAATTGGGACGTAGCTCACTTTACACAATTTTTCAAAGTTAAACACTCTAGAGGCGATTTTTCAAGATATGTTTCTTCCACAATTTATTGGTAACCAACTTTAATCTATTTTTTTTCAATTACCCAATACTTTTCATGCGTTTTCAACTTCAAATCTAGGATTTTCATAGTAGAAATTAAGAATTTGTGAAGAAATTGGGGATCTTATAAAATTGAGATTTAGACCTCAAATTGAGGTCGGATTTCAAAATAAATCACATAACCGGGCTGGGGGGATGAATGGGTAATCAAGTTTTGGTCCGAATCTTGGATTTGACCAAGCAGGCCCGGGGTTGACTTTTGGTGGCTTTTTTCAGATTTATTAAAGATCGAATCTTTTTCACTCATAAGTAGTTTCTAAAGCTTATTTTTGAAATGTTTGATCAATAATTGATTAGATTTGGTTGGTTTAGAGGCTTGTTCAAAAGGCAAGACCGTGGTTGGTTGATTGACTTGGTTGCAGAGTGAGTAAGTGTCGTGGTTAAACTTGACTTGAGAGAATTAGGACTTGTTGGTCTATTTGCCACATGAATTATGTGTGGGGATGGCGTATATGTAAGGTGACGAGTATATATGCATTGTCATTGGGTTACATCATGCAGGTGGAAATTTTTTTTATTGTATTTTGTGGCTTCAATGACTATGCTTTCCATGTCGTAGTGTCACGATCCAAAGCTCAACATGTCATGATGGCGCCTATCGCAGTACTGGGTAAGCTGACAACCAAAAAAAATCATGCATTTTAAGTTGAAAACATTATGAAATATGTTTAACAATAAAAATCTCATAAATAACCGATAAGAAATACTGCTAAGCAATACAAAATTCCTCAAAATTCGGGTGTCACTGAGTACGTGAGCTACGAAATGATAACATGGTCAATACTTCTAATACAAGTGTGTAGAAAGATAGGACAGTGCTAAATAAACTGAAATGAATGAGAGTCGAGGTCTGCGGACGTCAAGCAGCTATCTCAATGGTCTCCAAGCAGGTAATGCTCCAAGTCTAGCAACCACTGGGTCCAGATGTACTGCATATACACACGAAATACAGAGTGTAGAATGAGTACAACCGACCCAATGTACTCAATAAGCAACAAGACTAATCTTCGGCTAAAAACAGTGATGAGCTCAGGTAGGTGCAGTCCAATTAGATAATAACCATATAGATATGACAGGAAAATAACAGTAATAACTCTGAGAAATATCATAACCAGTTGTACACGATACAAAATTGTAGACATGCTTCCAAGTTCAACATTTTAGGCTTAATACCGATGAAATATGCCAAGTATAGATAGCATGAGGAATATTACATCTCCATGTCTAATTGTCAAATATGTGTTTCACCTGTAATGAAACACAGTGGTAAACTCAGATATTCATGCTTGTGGAATATCCAACCTCACTTAGTATGCTCAATCGCTCAGCACTCTCAATCGCTCAGCACATTTAATCACTCGGAACTCGCACTCAATTGTAACTGCACTCAGTGCTGGTATGTCAGACTCCGGAGGGGCGGATCCTACCCAAGCACTTATATAAGCTAACATGGCATGTTGCGGCAGCCTGATCCCATCATGAATCAATAAAGCCTACTGTGGTGTGCAACCTGATCACATAAATATCACTAACAATCAGGTCTCTCCAGTCTCTCGGGCTCACAAAGCTCATGCCAATCAGCCCATATAATGATACATGATATAACAATAAATAATAACAGAGACTAAGATATGATATGCAAATGATGAATGAGACTGAGTTCATAACTGCAATTTACGCAAATAAATCACTAGCATAAATGACCTCTGTGGGTCCCAACGGTACCATCATCTAGCCTAAACATGATTTCTAACATGGATTAGAACTCAATTTCTCTAACACATGGAGATTTCATGAATAACGGCAAGATTGGGCAGTTCCTTGGAATCACCGAGGCACAATTACTTTGGTGTACGCCCACACGCCCGTCACCTAACATGTGCATCACCTCAACACCAACCACATAACACGTAGTTCAAGGATTCATACCCTTAGTGCCAAGTTTAGATGTGTTACTTACCTCAAACCAGGCCAATTCAATCCTCGAAAATCTCTTTTCCCTTATAACTCGCCTCCACACAGCTCAAATCTACCCAAAATTGACTTAGTATCATCAATCGATGCAAGAGAAAATAATTACAAGAAATAAAGCTTTGATCTTTGCACTTTCCCCAAAAGTCAACAAAAGTCAACCTAAGACTTGCCCGGTCAAAATCCGGGTCCTTTGGTAGATTCTGACTACCCGTGACCCCACGAGTTCATATATGTGATTAATTTTAAAATTCGAGTCCAAATCGACTTTCAAAACTCAATTTCTTACTTTTTTTAGAAGTTGACAAAGTTTCATAAATTTTCACTTTGATTCACATGATTTTGATGTTAAAATCTAATTTATATTGATGGAATAGGATTAAAATTATGTTAATATCACTTACCAAAAGTTTGCAGATGAAACTCTCCTCTCCAAATCGCCTCCTACCAAGTCCAGGGTTCAAAAATGAGAGAATGAGTTCAAAAATCCAGCCCCCAGCCCTTTAACTAGCTGCAGATGTCGCATGTGCAAACCCTCACATTTGTGGACCAGAGCTCACATTTGCAAACCCTTATAGGCTCATGCAACCTCGCAATTGCGAGAATAGGCTTCGTAGTTGAGAACTGGAGGGTCATCGCAAAAGTGAACAATTTTTCGCAAAATACGAACTAAGCTATAATCCTACTGCATTTACAAATGCAAAGGTGAGGTTGTATTTGCGACAACCGCCCCCTTCTATAACCTTCGCAAATGTGACCCTAGTGTTCGCAATTGCAACACAATGGCA
The DNA here is from genome assembly GCF_000393655.2 of Nicotiana sylvestris. NCBI lineage: Eukaryota > Viridiplantae > Streptophyta > Magnoliopsida > Solanales > Solanaceae > Nicotiana > Nicotiana sylvestris. The sequence continues at coordinate 152,100,712 of NC_091061.1, read as the reverse complement.
CCAGTCACTAGATTTTTGCATGTTTCAGTCCAAACCACTCCAGGACATGTCCGAAACTCATCCCAGCCCTCGAGGCTCCAAACCAACCATCCACACAAATCTAACAACATTATATGAACTCGCTTGTGCGATCAAAAAACAAAAATAACATCTAAAACTACGAATCGAACACAAAAATGCATGAATTTCCAAGTAAAGTTCAAGAATTGCTAAAATTACAACTAAAGGTCCGAAATCATATCAAATAAACTCTAAATGATACCAAATTTTTTACACAAGTCATAAGTGACACAACAGACCTATTCCAACTTCCAAAAAAAAATATTCCTAGCTTGGTAACATTAAAGTCAACTCTTGGTCAAAACTTTCAACTTCAATATGCCAAATTTCGGCAAATCAACATAAATCAACCTACGGACTTCCAAAATCAATTTCAAGCATAAGCCCAAGTCTGAAATCGCAATACGAAGCTATCGAAACCACAAAATTCTATTTCAGAATTATTACACATAAGTCAATATCCCGTCAACCCTTTCAAATTAGGCTCCCAACCTTGGGACTAGGTGTCCCAATTCATTCTGAAACATCCTCGAAACCTAACCAACCACCCCGGCAAGTCAACCTAACAACAAATGAATACAAAAATAAATAGGGGAACAAGGCTATGATACTTACGACGACAGGCCGGATCGTTACATTCTCCCCCTCTTAAACAAATGTTCGTTCTCGAACGGGTCTTGAATCATACATGGAGCCTCAAATAGGTGTGGATGGCTGTTCCGCATCTCCCGCTCAATTTCCTAAGTAGCCTCCTCGACTAGCTAACCTCTCCACTGCACCTTCACTGAAGCTATATTCTTTGATCTCAACTTCCGAACCTGCCGATCCAAAATGGCCATTGGCTCCACATCATAAGTCAAATCCCCATTTAACTGAATCCTGTTGAAGTTCAAAATATGAGGCGGATCACCGAAGTACTTTCGGAGCATGAAAATATAAAACAGTGGATGGATACTCGATAGACTAGGTGTCAATGAAAGTTTATAAGCCACCTCTCCAATCGTCTCAAGCATCTCGAAAGGGCCAATATACTGAGGGCTAAACTTGCCCTTCTTCCCGTACCTCATAACACCCTTCATGAGCGAAACTCTGAGCAAACCTCTTCCCCACCATGTAGGCAACATCACGAACCTTTAGATTGGCATTCTGTCTAGACTATGCTGTGCGAACCAATCCAGAATCAACTTAAGCTTCTCCAAAGCATCCTAAACCAATTCAGTACCCAATAGCCTAGCCTCACGTGGCTCAAGTAAATCAGCCAAAAATAGACACCGCCTCCTATACAAGGCCTCATACGGCACCATCTAAATACTTTATTGGTAGTTATTGTTGTAGGCAAACTCTGCAAGCAGCAAACACTGATCCCAAGAACCCCCGAAATCCATGACACAAGAGCGTAGCATATCTTCCAATATCTAAATGGTGTGCTCGGACTGTCAATCTGTCTGAGGGTAGAATGTTGTACTCAACTCAACCTGTGTGCCTAAATCTTGCTGCACTGCTCTCTAAAACTTCAATGTGAACTGCATGCCCCGATCTGAAATAATACATACTGGCACACCGTGAAAGCAAACAATCTCGCTGATATAAATTTCAGCCAATCGCTCCGAAGAATAGGTAGTCCAAACTGGAATGAAATGTGCGGACTTCGTTAGTCGGTCCACAATCACCAAAATAGCATCAAACTTCTTCAAATCCATGGGATCCCAACTACAAAGTCCATGGTGATACGCTTCCATTTTCACTCAGGAATCTCAAGCCTCTGGAGCAAACCTCCTGGCTGCTGATGTTCATACTTCACCTGTTAATTCAAGCACCGAGCTACAAACTCCACTATATCTTTCTTCATCCTCCTCCACCAATAGTGCTAATGCAAGTCCTGATACAACTTTGCGGCACCCGGATAAATGAAATACCATGAACTGTGGTCCTTCTCAAGAATCAACTCACGTAGCCCATCCACATTGGGCACACAAATCCGACACTACATCCACATCACCTCATCATCTCTAATAGAAACCTCCTTGGCATTACCGTTCTGAACTATGTTATTAAGGACAAGCAAATGAGGGTCATCTTACTAATGCTTTTTGATGTGATCATATAAAAAAGACCGAGAAATCACACAAGCTAGAACCCGACTAGGCTATGAAACATCTAAACTCACGAACCAATTGGCCAAGGCCTGAACATCTGGCGCAAGTGGTCTCCCACCAACATAAATATATGTAAGGCTAACCATACTCACCACCTTTCTACTCAAGGCATCGGCTACCATATTGGCCTTCCCGGGATGATATAAAATGGTAATATCATCATCTTTTAACATCTCCAACTGTTTCCGCTGCCTCAAATTTAGATCCTTTTTTTGAACAAGTGCTGAAGACTCCGATGATCTATAAATACCTCACAAGGCACGTCATAGAGATAATACCTCCAAATATTCAATGCATGCACGTTGTCTAGCAACTCAAAATCATGAACGAGGTAGTTATTATCATGTGGCTTCAATTGGCATGAAGTATAAGCAATCACTTTACATTCCTGCATCAAGACACACCCATTACCAATCCGAGAAGCATCACAATATACTTGATAAGAACCCAATGTGAAAAGAAAAACTAGAACTTGAGCTGCGATCAAGGCAGTCTTAAGCTTCTGAAAGCTCTCCTCACACTCATCCGACCACCTGAATGGAGCACCCTTCTGGGTCAACTTGGTCAAAGGTTCTACAATGGATGAGAAACCCTCCACAAAGCGATGATAATATCCGACCAAGCCGAGAAAAGTTTGAATCTCAATAGCTGAAAATGGCCTGGGCCAACTCTAAACCACCTAAATCTTCTTTGAATCCACCTTGATCCCCTCACTGGACACTACGTGTTGCAAGAATGCTACCGAACTGAGCTAGAACTCACACTTGGAGAACTAAGCATAAAGTTTCTCCTCCCTCAATGTCTGTAGTACAATCCTTATATTTTGTACGTACTCTTTCTGGCTACATGAGTACACAAGGATATCATCAATAAATACTATTACAAATGAATTAAGATATGACTGGAATACACTATTCATCAGATGCATGAATATTGCTGGGGAGTTGGTCAGCCTGAAGGACATCAGAAGGAACTCGTAGTGACCATAATTGGTCCTGAATGCCATCTTCGGAATATCCGAGTCCAAAATTTTCAACTGGTAATACTCATACCTCAATTAAATCTTAGAGAACACTCTCGCTCCCTGAAGCTAATCAATAAAGCCATCAATGCGCGATAAAGGATACTTGTTCTTAATTGTAACTTCATTCAACTACCTATAATTGTCGTGCATTAGCGTGGAACCATCCTTCTTCTTCACAAATAGAACTAGTGCACCCCAAAGGCAACACACTAGGCCTGATGAACCCCTTATCAAGAAGATCCTAAAGCTTCTCTTTCAATTCTTTCAACTCTGCTAGTGCCATACAATATGGAGGAATAAAAATGGGCTGAGTGCCCGATACCAAGACAATACCAAAATCAATGTCCCTGCCGGGAATCAATGTCCCTACTGGGTAGCATGCCTGGCAGGTCTGCAAGAAATACATCTGAAAAGCCTTGCACTATCGGAACAAAATCAATGGTAGGAGTATCAGCACCCACATCCCTTACAAAAGACAAATATGACAAACACCCCTCCCAACCATCCGTTGGACCTATTAGGAACATAGTCCAGATAACCTCTCCACTCAATCCTAGGTAACCCCGGCATCACCAACATCACGGTCTTAGCGTGACAATCCAGAATAGTATAACATGGGGACAATCAATCCATGCCCAAAATCACATCAAAATCAACCATACTAAGCAATAAGAGATACACTCTAGTATCCAATTCCCCAATGATCACCATACACGACCGATACACTCGGTCCAAAATAATAGAAACGCCTATAGGACTCATAGGGCATATCCAAATAATGAGCAAAATATGATGATACATATGAATAAGTGGAACCAGGGTCAAATAATATGGAAGCATCCATGTGGCATACTAAGACAATACCTGTGATCACTACCTCTAAAGCAACGACCTTTGGCCTGGCTGGAAGAGCATAGCATCGAGCCTGACCGCCACCTGATTGGCCTCCCCTTCTAGGGCGACCTCTAGCTTCCTGAGACCTACCTCAAGCTGGCGGAGCGGGTGGTGAAGTAACTGGTGCAGAAGTAATAACTTGATCCATCTACTGAACTGGACCTCTAAAATGATGGGGACACTGCCTCCACACACATCCAAACTCCCCGCATTCGAAGCAACTCTCATCCGCAAATGGTGGTAGAGACGGAATCAGACCTCAAGAACCAGAATAACTACTAAAAGAACCTGGTAGATGAACCCTAAACTGATGGAGCACGAGATGAACTCTAAGTTGGAAGAGCACTGAGAGATGACTGACCTAAATGAGCATTATATGAACCATGGCTAGTTGATGTACCACGATAAATTGGACAAGCCATATGAGCGGCCCTATAATCACGATCCCTACTGTGGTAGGACTGTCGTCCAGAAGAAACACCACTGAAACCACCCAAACTACGAGGCCTTTTGGCCTCCCTCTCCTCACGCTCCTGACTATGGACGTACTCTAGCTGCCTAGCAATATCGACCACCTCATTGAACCTAGTACCTAATGTAATCTCCCGAGTCTTGACGAAAGGCAGTCCATAGTTGAGGCTATTTTTGAACCTCCTTATACTCTCCCTCTCTGTGGGAACCAACCATATTGCGTGATGAGCCAACTCTAAAAATCTCATCTCATACTAGGTCATGGACATACCCTCCTAGCGTAGCTACTCAAACTACTTACCTAAATCCTCCCTACGGGTCTATAGGAAAAACTTCTCCAAGAAGAGTACTGAGAACTCAAGCCACATAAGTGGTGAAGCGTCGCCTGCTCACTCATAAGCTTACCGCCATCAGAAGGCTACCACGACAGTCAAAAAGTAGTAAATAAGACTCCACTTGTCTCTAGAATACCCGCCGTGCAAAGGATCCGCTGGAATCTGTCTAAGAAATATTGAGCATCCTCTGACTCATCACTGAAAGTTGGAGGCCGAGCCTCCCAAACCGCGCTAGTCTCTTCTACTTCTCATCACTCATAGGTGGACCCACCTGGGCCATAGAAACTACAATTGTCTAGGCTGGTAGTAACCCTGGTGTTTGAAGTCCCTACACTGCTTTCTCGGGAGTATGGGCGGAGGGAGTCTGAGCACCTCTCCTGGCCTAAGAAGTGGCTGGTGGAGCGTGAACTGAACCCTCTTGAGCAAGGCTAGTACATTCAACCAATATTTGGGCCAAAGTCTCTTGAAGGCCTGGAATCATAATGGGAAAAACAGGTGCCTAAGTTGGTCCCACTGGCTCAACCACATCTGGTATCTTCTCCTAAGTTGGAGCAACTAGTGGCTCCACGGGTGTTGCTCTAGCTACTGTACGAGCTTCACCTCGGCCTCTACCATAGCCCTAGCCTCTCGTGGTCCTAGATGGTGGTACTGCTGGCCGTCCGCCCGATCCGATAACACGTGTCCTAACCATCTGTGAGAGAATAAAATAATAGAAGTTTAGTTCCTGGAATCAACAATCTGCATAACAAGAATACAAGAAAGTGAAGTTTTCCTCATGGTTTGTAGAATCTCGAAGATAAGTACAGACATCTCCGTAACGATCTGCATGACTCTACTAAACCTAATCATGACTCGAGAGACCAATGTAACCTAGGCCCTGATACCAACTTGTCACGACCCACAACTCAACATGTCGTGATTTCGCCTATCGCAGTACTAGGCAAGCCGAAAACCACAAATAACCACACTTTTTAAGTTAAAAACATGATGAAATAAGTTTAACAGTAAAATTATCATAAATAATGGATAAAAAATATCGCAACTTAATACAAAATTCAGTAAAACCTGGGTGTCACTGAGTACATGAGCTACTAAATAATAACACAATCAATACATCTAATACAACTGTCTGGAAAGATAGTACAGTGCTAAATAAACTGAAAAGAAGGAGAGTTGAGGTATGTGGACGTCAAGGAGCTACCTCAAAGGTCTCCAAGTAGGTAATGCTCCAAGTCTAGAAACCACCGGATCCAGATGTACCTAGATCTGCACATGAAGTGCAGAGTGTAGTATGAGTACAGCCGGCCCAATGTACTCAATAAGTAACAGGACTAATCTTGGGCTGAAAATAGTGACGAGCTCAGGCAGGTAATGTCCAACCAGAATAATCGTATAGATATGACAGGAAAATAAGAGTAATAACTCTAAGAAATCTCATAATCAGTTGTACACAATACAAAAATGTAGACATGCTTTCAAGCTCAACAGTTTAGGCTCAATACTGATAAAATATGCCAAGTATAGCTAGCGTGAGGAATATTACATCTCCATGTTTACATGTCTAATATACATGTCACCTATAATGCTGCACAATGATAAACTCAGATATTCATGATCTCGGAGTATCCAACCTCACTTAGTACGCTCAATCACTCAGCACTCTCAATCACTCGACACTCACAGTCAGCACTCAATGGTACCAGCGCTCACTAATGGTATACCATACTTTGGAGGGGCGAATTTTTTCCAAGTGCTAATATAAACAAACATGGCATGCTGCAACGTGCAGCTCAATCCCATCATAAATTAATAAAGCTTGTTGCGGTATGCAACTTGATCCCATCAATATCACTCATAATCAGGACCTCAGCCTCACATAGTCATCAATCTCTCCAGTCTCTCGAGCTCACAAAACTCATGCCAATCAGCCCAAACAATGATACATGATGTAACAATAAATAATAACAGAGACTGAGATAGGATATGCAAATGATCAATGCGTCTGAGTACATAACTACAATTTAAGCAAATAACTCAACAGAAGAAATGAACTCTATAGGTCCCAACAGTACCAACATCTAGCTAAACATGATTTCTAACTGACGAGCTTGATACATAAACTAAAATATACTCGCTAGTCGAATATAGTATATTATAATATCGTATCCACATGGATTGGATTTAAACATCATTTTTGTAGCTGCTAGTTAATTGCTATCCAAGATGATCAACAGTTGAGATTTATGTGATTTAAAACTAAAATTAACTAAGAGTCTAAACTATTGGCTAATGACAATCAAAGCAAGTATTAAGCAAAGGAAGATATCAATTGGGGGGAAATAGGGTAGATAGGATAGATGTAAGACAAATGCTTGGGATCTAGCTCTAGTTAATTCACTTCTAATGTTCAAGTGAGTCTCTCGAATTCACTTGATCATTAATTCAATTGTTTAGAAGAAACTCCTCTATCGATTAAATTCCAAACTCACAAGATGAACCAATTTTAAGCACGTGAAGATATGCAAGAATTCGTAGTGGATTAGTCTTTAGGATAACCTCTCTCGATTATCCTTCTAACTAGATTTAATCAACAATTCAACTAGCCTCTTTCGATTACTAAGAAGAATGAATGACTTCAATCAACAAAATAGAATGCAAAGATGTCACAAGTTATGCCTCTCTCGATTACATTAACAAGTGAATATACATGCAACAGTTAAAATATCCAAAATGATTCAACACATAAACTAGAGTTAATTATCCACAAACAAGTATCAATACACCAAATCCATCAAACCCTAAAGAGAACTACTCCATAAATATGGAGTTATTCATCATAACAATGTTTAAGTTAAAGGAAAATATAAGCAATCCAAGCCCTTATCTTGAGTTGAGATTGAATGATAGATTCCTTATGCTCTTGCTTCTCCAACTTCTCCTAAATCTCCTTAGGTCTTCGATGTATCAAAAGTCCCAAAATACCGTTTTTTCCATATATATACTAAGTAGGGTCGGGCCCAAACGAAACACCTTCTCCTACGCAAAATAGGACACTTTTCCAAAGTTGGACGTGCGCAGACGCACACCTGGAAGTGTGCCCGCGGACTTGGCCGCGCACCTTTCACACTGCTCTACCCCATATGTGCGCCCAATGCGCGGACAGTGCACGACCGCGCACTTTTCACCGTGTTCTGTTGGGAATTTGAAATAACATAATAATTAAAGTTGTAGCCCTTTTAAATTGCTTTCCATTGATATATTGTTGATCTTAAACGGTTCTCTGAGCGAAATGTTATGTGCATTTTACTGGACACTGCGCAATATGTCTTCTCGATTCTTCGTTCGTTCTTAACTATCATTCGTTGATCCCCGAACACGTCCCGACATAATTCCTTGGGATTTTACTCATATGTCAAAGCTTCAAATCACTTAAATTCATTCCATAACATCTACATAGTTCGGAGTCACTCCTACAAGGCATAAAATACACAGTTAGTGCAAAACACTAGCGATTAAAGCTCAAACTCAACTAAAGTGCAGTAAATTGGAATGTAATAATCGACTAAAACATGAGATTATAGCCTACCATCAACACCCCACACTTAAATAATTGCTCGTCCTCGAGCAATCAAACCACACTTTATATAGACACAACCTTACTAAGCAACTCTCCTAACCCATTACACCAAAAATATTTAAAATTGACTAAGCACAATAATGTAACATCTTCACCTCAAGATTTGACTCACAAATACCATGTATTATTCACAACTCACTCACTTATTCTAATATAGAGATCAACGACATTACTTTTCCTTTATGAACAAGTGCTCTCACACAATAAAAGAGAGTAGTTCCATACACAATAAAAATTAAGAACAATCAAGAACTCAAGATAGAAAGAATTCACTCACTCTGAGAAACAACATTCATATTCCACTGAAGATGAACCATAGGCTTGACCATAGTGTACTACTCTACTAATTGAGCTCATTCAGTCAAGGATCAAGTAGAACTTTTAACTGGTTGTAATGTATGTTACTGGACGGATAAGATACATTTAGATATAATAGTGACTACACTTCCCTAAGCACTTTAATACATACACTTTAACATTCAAAACCCCACACTTATGTCAAACCATACTCCACCTTGACATCAACATGCATTAACTCCCCAAATTATTTAAGCACCATTACATCAAGAGTTACCACTTATCAATGAATCTCGTTCACAACAATACAACTATTTTTTCTTTTCTTGTTCAATTCAAGTGGCTCTTACTTTTTTAAGAAAGTGCACCTTTCTCCCTATTTCATTATTTCCACTCAAAAGCCAAACCAACCATCCCATACTTCATCTTTTACAAAGTTCATAACAAACTCAAGTGCTAAAGAGAGGTATAAGGTTCAAATAGATGTTCAATTAAAACAAATGAGTAAGGCTTGTAATGTGGTTCCAAAGGAATATGATTACTGTTGGTACCCAATTTTTCCCTAAAATATTTTCAACATGAAAAATACTTTAAAAATAGCATATGTATGCATATATAAGTATGTCCAGATGTTTTACTATTTTTTTCTTAATTTTTAAAGATTGTTTAAACAATTTATTCCTCTATTTTATTCATTAAAAAACCCAATAATAATTTCCAAAATTATCATTTTTGGTGATTAATTTATTGTATTATCATATTTATACTAAAATATAGCTAATATAATTTTTGCATATTTTTACAAATTCATTTAGTATTTTAAAGTTAAACTGCATATAATTGCAATATTAGTCCCTTTTAAGATTTAATTGCGTTTATATTTATAAAATTAAGTGCAGTATTTTTAAATTGATAATTATATGTTATAAATCATATTAGTACTTTTAATATATTTCTAAAAATTAATTTACTATTTTTTATAAAATAAATGGGGAAACATGGCTATTTAAAATCTAGCCAGATTTCATTTCAATTGTAGCCTAATTCTACCCAAATTTAAACCCAATTACCCCAGCCCAATTCCTACTCATACTCGACCCCCAACCCAATTAAACCGACCCATACCCGGATCCCGACCTAACCTTTTAAATCTCAGTCGTTGATCATTTAGATCAACGGCCACCGGCTGCCCTTACCTTAATTAATCCCAAACGACCCCCAAAACCCTATCATTTGATACAATTCGCCACTTTTGAACTCCTCTTCTCTCTCAAATTCTCTATAAAATTCTCATGAACCCTAGCTGCCGCCCTCTCACACCACTTTGATATCTACCTAATCCATGGCCATCCGTGGTCATTTGAGACCTGTACTAGCCTTCCATGGCTCCTATGTGTTTATTCTTAGGGTTTCAAGGTCAGACCTTGAAGGAGCTTGGTCCAGTCCATGTCTGATTTCAGTTCTTGGATCTTATCCGGTCATCCTTAACCTTTTTCTGGCCAGCCATGGCCGCTCGAGTCAGATCCTTGACTCTCCTGGTTAGATCGGTAACTTTCATGGCCTTTCTCACCTTTTCTGGGTTTTCTAAAACCCTAATCTCTAAGATCCTCCAATTTCTTTCAGATCTACTTTAGATCTGTGCTTGCTTTGAACTTTTAAACATTTTCTCGAAGTTTCTTTAACTTTGCTTTCAAAACGACTCTTTATCTTTTCTGATTAGGGTTTTTCTCTTAAGTTATTTCAAAATATCTTCTCTAACTTTAACATGCTTCCGATTTTGCTATGTGTTGCTCATGTTGTTCTTTTATCTGATTTAGCATGTTGAAAACCCTATTTTTCTTTTGGATGTTCGTTAGATGAGTGCTTGTTTGGTTAAGTTTTTGTTTGATTTATTTGTTTATCATCTTTTAAGCTCGACTATTGTTGAAGGATCTATGTATTTGGGTCTGAAACTGTTCGATTGAATACCTGACTCGATTTAAAGTTCTTTGTTTCAGAACCCCTTTTTCTTTATGTGATTCCTCTGATTCTGGTTTTTTATTATCCTTAAAACTCGACTATGCTTGAAACCCTAACTTTTCAAAAGGTTTTTCTCGTCTGCTACTGTGAGACCTTCCCATGTTTCTGATACTTTGTTTTCTCCACTATCTATTCAATGTGACTTGACCTACTTGACTACTATGCTTCGAATGTCTGCTTTACTACTGTACTTTATGCCTATTTTTGTATGTTGTTTCTTTTGCCAATGGGTTTGGCCTCGCATGTCTGGTTTGTTTACTCTATTTATATGTTGAGGTTCCTTCTTTGATTGACCTTCAATCTTGTGACTGAATTCAAATCTTTTCTTTTGTGAACTCTAATTGCACTCGCCTGTTAAAGTTAATTGATTCCTTTCCTTATTTTGCCTTACTGAATCTTTTTCCAGAATAAGTATATTTCTACACTTAGACCTGATTACTTACTCAGTGGTTTTACTGCTCCTTTTATGGCAACAATCAGTCTGCTTACAAACTGATTTTCTTCTCTTATTTGAAACCTGTCACTACCGTTAAACAAGGATTCCCTAATTCAAGGGGAATCACTTGGTTAATCGATTCTGACTGTTGATTGTTTCCATATTTGTATTGAAACTTTACTTATTACCTTATTTCTCACATGTTTTCAAAACTATAAATACCCTGCACCCCTTTTCTTTCAAACAAACGAACCACTTGAGTTCAGAACACACACTTCACTCAAGCTCTCTCTCTTTTTCTCTGTTGCTGCTTGTGTTGCTGCCTTATTAGCTGGCTGAAAGCCAAGGCTAGGCTGTGGGAACTTGCTTACTTTTTCTTTCTATATTTGCTTCTTTACTGGTATGTTCTAAGTAATTTTCCCGCATCAACAACAACATGTTTTCCTTGCTACTTCCTTCAATCTTGCCTATTTCTATTTGTGTTTTAATCAAGTTGCATTATTAAGCATGTTGTAATTTTCCCCTTCCTTTTCTGAGTTCATGTTTCCCTTATGTATGAACTCTATTGGTCACTTATGAACCCCAAACCCCCATATCCCCTATGTGCTTGTATTCCTTGGTTAGTCTGAGGGCATGTCAGCATTAGACATTGCTGTGCATGACCCAAACCTGACCCTCCCTGATCATATACTTCATATCCTCTTTATGTGTGTGTCCTCTGGCTGGTTTATGGGCATGCCAGCATCAATTATTGCTGTGCATGTCCAGATTTTGACCCCTGCCCCCTTTGTGCAATTACTAATGCTGTATAATTTTAGTTTTACTAATACTGTTTTCAAAACTACCCTTACCCCCTTACTATTCTCAACCATGTTCTTAAACAAGTCTCTGCTCCTGCACTTCCACTATACTCCTAGACTTAGGTTCTTCCCCTCTTATGTGAGCCTTGCCTTGGGACCCATGAGCTCCCTCTGAACTTGGACACATGAGGGCTAGCCCTTCCACACTGCATCATCTCTATCTGGTTATGCAACTTGGGTGTGAGCACTACCCGGGGTCCCCTTGAGACCCTTAGGGAGTTTTGACACATTCAAGTCTGAGAAAGGCTTTGAAACAATGGCATTTGAGGTGGTTTATTCCATAACTCAGAGAGGAAGTCAAGAATCAGGCTTCCTCTGGTTGTACCTTTTTCTTTTATACTTCCTTGATGTAATTCGTTATTCAGTTTGTAATAAACACTGGGGTTAGCTAGTGAAAAGGGCTGGGTAATTATGCATGCTTAAGGGTAGAAATCATGCCTATAAGATCTATTATTTTAAATTATGCATGTTTAACTCTGCATTTAGATATCATGTCTATAAGATCTGTTGTTTTAAATTATGCATGTTTAACTCTGCATTTAGATACCATGTCTATAAGATCTGTTTTTACTAAAATTGTGCATATTCTACATCTAGAAAATATGCCTATAGGATTTAAATTCTGCATACTTAAATCTGCATCTAGAGAACCTATCTATAGGACTTTTTTTCTTAAATTCTGCATTACCACGACACCATGTTCTTAGGATCTAACTAGTTTTAATCTGGCTTCTTCTCCAGTAGTTTAAAATCAGTATTTTTTATAGAGATCATGCCTATAGGAATTGTGAGTAGATTCTTCCTGCTTCATTACATGTTCAACTAGGTATCATGTCTATAGGAATTAAATCATCAATAATAGATATCATGCCTACAAGATCGAAATCGGTCTAGTCTAAAATCAGTCTAATTCATATTGTTCTTAACTAGTTTTTAAACAACTCTCTCATTTCCTACTAATACAGTTTAGAGAGCATGCCTGTAGGATCTCAAATTGTTTGTTTTAAAATTAAACTGCTTTGCCATATTCTGAACCAACTAGATATCATGTCTAGAGGACCTCACCCAAACACTTAGGCAAGCCTTAGGTGATAATAACAATAAAATTGAATTTGCCTTTTGTTAATCAGCAATTGCTACAACCAGCAGGTAGGCCTGATTCAGACTTCTTATTTGAGTTACATAATAAACTGGTCTGCCTCAATAATTGAAACTTCCCTTACCTTAGTATGTTAAATTCAGATCTTAGATGTATGTTTAAGTCATGCTATTTATGTGCTTTGTTTGAGGAGGTATACATGAGCGTCTTATTTGTTACATATTTCCCCTAATGTGCACCCCCTATATATTTTGTATGTCGCCTTAGCTTTTTCACCTTTAAAACCTAAAATCAGCCTAATATACCCTTTAGGAATAATAGTCCTAAACTCCTCCGGGACTGATAGGAAGGGACGGGTAGTAGCATGCAATAGAGGTCGAGACCATTCCGCGCTTTAATACCTTAATGGGGTGGGAAAGGTAGATATGGATATGATGACTAATGCACTAATACCATGTGTATCTCCTCTTTTGAGGAGTGTCATACCAGGTATTACATTGATGTGATCCATATTAAATATAAACCTAGGACCCCTTGCCCTTTATTTGCAAACTTCTTTTCAAAACTCGTCTTTTAATTGTTCTTTTATGTGTTTAAATTTAAATCCCCTACTATTTGAGCCTATACCTGTCTATTTGCTAAATTGCACAAATTCACAAAACTGTCTGGTCGGGAACCATACTAGTGGATCCTGAGGGGTGCCTAACACTTTCCCCTTAGGATAATTTCAAGACCTTACCCCATCTCTAGTTATCAAACGAACTTAGAAGTGAACCCTTATAGGTGTCTTAATGCGCCTTAAATCATTAGGTGGCGACTCTTCAAATGCAAAACCCAGTTCCCAAAAAGAATGAGTTGTCCTACATCCAAAATGTCGTAAACCCAATCTCCCGATTGCATAAGAGGGAAAAAGGGGGCGCGAAAACATGGCGACTCTACTAGGGATATTTAGGCTTTTACCATTTCAGACAGTTATTGTGAATTTATACCTCTTTATGTGCAATTACTTGTTTAATTCTTAATGCATTCAATTCCCTTTTAAACTGCAAAACTGACCTGTCTTCTTTGTTTCCTTCCTTTACTACTACTTTAAATTATGAAACTGTTGTATTTACCACTTTCTTAATGTGCAAATACGTGCCAACATGCTTTAATTATTGCATAATCATGCTCAACATCATACTCCACTCGTGCTAAACAAATACCATATCAACGCTTATAATTATTGCGCTCTTCCTATATTATCATCCCTAAATTCGGAAAGGCATATTTGCGGTAAAACCAGTGAATCAGCAATGCAGTCGACGGTTCTGTGTCGTTCCCCCTTGAGTAGTCTGCTCAAGGGTACCGGTCTAGAACCCCATAGAAACCTTACTCTGTTCAAATTATGCATGCATCATGGTCAAACCTAGCTGGGTCAGTTATGTTGTCCACATAATGATCCTTTAAGATAGCCTTGTCCAAATTCCACTGGGTTTTCCTAAACCCAAATGGACATCACCACGTTTTGTGTATTTATTTGGAGAACTAAAATGCTTCAAGCTAATTGTTGGCATTTAATAGTCGAGTCTGGTTGGGGTAAGGGACTAACTTTATTTGTCTTGCAGAAATATGAGGCACAAAGTCCCTAGATTCGGCACGGTCACCAACATCCACCCAAGACTGCTAAGCTGGTGGAAAGATCTTAACTCTAGTGATCAAACTCTTGTCCGAAATATTTGGGAAATCTGCCTTCCCTCCTGGAAATACAACCCAATAACAAGATCATAGAAGTTGCTACACTGTTTTGGGATTGTAAAAGGGTTGTGTTCCGCTTTGGGGATATTGAAATGACACCATTGCTAGAAGCAATACGAGGATTAGCCGGTCTAGTAAGGGAAACTCCGGGTCTGCTGATGCCTGAGAACCGCAAGGGTCAAAATGATGGGTTTAAAGAAGAATCCGGAATTGACGTGTCAGAAGGAGTCCTGCATCCCTTTTGACTATTTGTATGAAAGGTACGATCACAACAAATCCTACCGTACCTACCCTGACGAGTTTGCCATCACATCATTGGGGCACATCCACTGAAGGGTCTTCGTATTTATGTTTTGTTTCCTGGGGCTGATTGTGTTTCCGATGAAGAAAGCAAGAATCCACACTAGGCTGGCTATGGCAACTAAGACCTTAATGGAAGGGATCAGTGGGCAGCCATTCAGCATCGTGCCCATGATCGTTGCCGACATATATCGAGCCTTAGAGAAGTGTCAACGAGGAGCAAAACACTTCAAAGGCTGCAATTTATTACTTCAACTTTGGCTCATGGAACATCTCCAAAAAGGCGAATACCGACAAGAGATTCAGTGAAGGGACTGGGATGATCACATCGCTTTCCATCATCCAAAGCAAATGAATTGCAAACCCAGTATGTTCGCCCAGCCGGAGAATGCTAAAGAATGGGTCGAGCTCTTTGAAAGTCTGACTGAGGACCAGGTACAATGGATGTTCGAGTGGTTTCCGACCAAGGAATTCATCTTCCGATCCAGAGATGCACCTTTCCTGATATTGATCGGTCTGAGGGGAACATACCTTTACGTCCCTCTCCAAGTCATGAGGAAAGCTGGTAGGAAGCAGGTTGTACCCAGGGTCGACAAGATGAGTCATTTCAGGGCTGATTTCCAGAGTGATGATAGTCCTTACAAGTGCCAAGCTCAGCATATATGGCACTGCAAGATCATAATGGGGAGAGATACCATCGAGCAAGATAGATACCATGCAGGTTGCACTCCTTACTATTTAGGCTGGTTGGAAGATAATCATGATGGTTTGGGCAAGCCAGGGTTTGCTCGAGGTCATAGGATCATAGATGAAAGGGCCGAGGCACGGGTCAAATATAACCAACTGTGCAGAAGAATTCGTGAGTACGAAAGTGAACACCACAAAATACAAGAGTCCAACCAGAAGCTAATTGAGGAATGGAAGGACATGGTTGTCAGTGCCAACAAGCAACTGGGATACTTGGAGCGAGGCAAATTGGAGTTGGAAAGAAAGTTTCTCAAGAGGGTCGAAGACTGCCAAAATGCTGAAGGAAATGAAGGCGGACATCTAGCCAGAGCCTACCTATTGATGGGACTTCGCGAGTTGGGGAAGCTGTTCGACGGAGCCAAAGATGCCAAATCTGGGGAAGGTCCTTCTGGGACCAAGTAGATAGGAGTTTTCTCTTTCCGCTTTATCAAATGTAATAAGGCCAATGGCCATTAGTGATTTTCATTTCCTGTTTATTTAATGTCAATTTGGAATTCGTCTATTTTTATCAATAAAATGAGGAATTTAGCATCCTAAGTTATCCAAATCAATTTGTCGCTAGGCCTACCTCTGGCACAAAGAGGTTCCCAAATTAGGACACAACTTACATTCTTGCACTATGTGTTTAAATATTGCAACACTTATTATAATCCTCACTAACTTGTTACCTTTTTGTTTTTACTCTTTGTTTTATTATTCCCCTCCCCAAAGGTTAGTTTGTGCACTCTGGCAACATCATCCTATTGCACGAGATCCAAGGGCCCTCCACCCACTCCTCCTCTTAGTCCTGTCACAAACAAGAACAAAGGGAAGATGAAAGATTTGAACAACGTTAGAAAGGAGAATTCAACTGAACGGGTAGAGGCCACTCATGATCATAGTACTCAGGTTCCTAAGGAAAATGCATCCCAACTTGAATAAAAACTGCTGAAATTCCAACAAGAACTTGATCAGGTTCAGAATATGGAAAATCTGTCATTTTCCCTCACCACTCTCGATATCAATTTTCCAAATGCTCAGAATCCCACACCTCTGCGGAATATCCCAGAGCAACAAAAACATCCTGCTTCTCACCATCACTGCAACATCTGCCATCTCCCAAACAATACTCCCCTACTCATCCCAGAACCCCAAAACTCTACAAATAACCACTTCCACACCCACCATAACACCCCTATCTACGTGGAGACCATACCGCACTCCACCCAACCTATCTTAAGCACACCCGAGTCTGATGATAAAGACTTGCTCATTAGGAACCTGGCCGAGAAACTTAAGAAATTGACCAGCCGTATTCAAGGCGTTGAAGGAAGCAAGGGAATTGAGGGGCTGAACTATGAAGATCTTTGCATACAGCCCGATGTCGAATAGCCCGAGAGGTACAAACCTCCGAAGTTCAAAATGTTTGATGGTACAGGGGATCCAAGGGTCCATTTAAGAACGTATTGTGACAAGATTGTTGGAGTAGGGAAAGACGAGAGAATCCGTGTGAAGCTTTTCATGAGGAGTTTGAAAGGAGATGCTTTGTCTTGGTACATCAGTCAAGATTCGAAAAAGTGGTCAAGTTGCGTAAGCATGGCGTCTGACTTTATGGACAGGTTCAGGTTTAACACAGAGAATGCGCCAGATGTGTTCTATATTCAGAATCTAAAGAAGAAGCCTACAGAAACATTTCGCGAGTATGCTACTCGCTGGAGGTCCAAAGCTGCTAAAGTCAGACCTACCTTAGAGGAGGAACAGATGAACGAATTCTTTGTCCGGGCCCAAGACCCGAAGTATTATAAGCGACTGATGATGATTGAGAGCCACAAATTTTCCGACATTATCAAACTGGGTGAAAGGATTAAAGAGGGTATCAAAAGCGGTATGGTTACAAACTTCGAGACCTTGCAAGCTACAAATAAGGCCTTATAGTCCGGTGGTATGTCCAAGTAAAAGGATGTGTGGGCCATAATGGTTGCATAGAGAACCAAGTATCCCATCAAATACCAAACTTACCCAACACCTCCACTCACATATCAACCAACTCTGAACTACCAAGCACCATCACCATCCTATCAATTCCATCACCCACTTATCAATTGCCTCCACCTCCCACATATCAGCCTACTTCGCCCAGATATTCCCAACCCACACATGTCTACCAAACCTACAATGTTCAACCATCCCACTATCAATTACCTCCTGCATGCCAAAACTTCCCTAGACCTCGGCCAAATTTTGATCGCAGACCTCCAAAACAATATACAACCATTGCTGAGCCCATTGACCAATTGTATGAAAAACTCAAAGCTGCTGGTTACATCACCCCCATCCCTGCTACAACTCTTAAGAATCCTTCTAACCCAAACAAATCCTATGCATACGACTCCGACATGAAAGGGCACACCATCGATGAATGTCGTTCCTTGAAAGACAAGATCCAGACTTTAATTGATAACAAGATTATTGTGGCAAATGAACCCGCTCCAAATGTCTGCAACAACCCTCTGCCAGACCATACGGGTGGAGGTATCCACATGATTGAAATAGAGGAGGATTGGGATCCGGAGGGATCAATCGGGTTGATCGCAGAAGGTGATGACCCAAAGAAGCCAACAATTACTCTTAATCTAATCATAGTCCAGATTCGACCATCCAGAGACGCTAAGGTAAATATGTCTGTGCCACTTGAGTATGAAGCAACGTCATACACAAAGACACCAACGCCAATTGAGGCCGAATTCGTGTCTCCAGCAAATGCACCCGCACCGTTTGAAGTTGCAGTTTTACCACCCAAGGCACATGCTCCGTTCGAAGTAAGGAAGGCCACGCCAATCCCAGTGGCGATGTCGGCCATGACACCATTCCATACAAAGGCCATACCATGGGACTATATTGCCGAGACAAGAAGGAAAGGTAAGGTTAGGTCTGAAGAGACTATTGTATCACAG
Source organism: Nicotiana sylvestris (assembly GCF_000393655.2). Lineage (NCBI taxonomy): Eukaryota > Viridiplantae > Streptophyta > Magnoliopsida > Solanales > Solanaceae > Nicotiana > Nicotiana sylvestris. The sequence goes on along the minus strand of NC_091061.1, from coordinate 152,081,707 downwards.
GGTATGACAAGAACTAGTAGAGTTTATACCCCGGAACATCTGGTTGAGTCAAGAAAGAAGGCTTCTAATCTGCCACCCATTGTTGAGATAGGTCCAGACGATCTTTGGAGAAAGATACAGGCCAAGAAATACTCAGTCATCGACCAGTTGAAAAAAACACCGGCGCAATTCTCCATTCTTGCTTTGCTACAAAATTCCGAGGCACACAAGAACGCTCTGTTGAAGGTGCTAAGCGAAGCATACATACCAAGCAATATCACTGGCGGAGAAATGGCTAACATGGTAGGACAGGTGTTGGAAAGCCATAAGATCACATTTCATGAGGACGAGCTACCACCTGAAGGGTTGGGACACAACAAAGCACTGCATATCACTGTGCAATATGAGGACTATTTCATCACCAGGATCCTAATCGACGTGGTTTCCAGTCTCAACATTTGTCCACTAGTAACACTCAAGAAGCTGGGTAAAGGACTACACGAGAAAAAGGACAAAGCCATCAATGTGAAAGCCTTCGACGGCTCCCAAAGGTCCACCATTGTGGAGATCAGCCTATGTTTGCAAATGGGACCAACCTGGTTCGACGTTGATTTCCAGGTAATAGATGTGCCAGCATCTTACAATCTGCTATTGGGACAGCCGTGTATTTATGCTGCTGGGGCCGTAGTGTCAACACTGCATCAGGCCGTAAAGTTCGAATGGAACCACCAGGAAGTGATTATTCACGACAACGGTAGCAATCCTATATATAGCTGCTAGACCATTCCGTCAATCGAAGGTAGAATGAAGCTAGGTGGAGAGACTTACCACCACATTGAACGGGTGAATGTTGTTGACAAAGACAAATGGTGGGATAACAAAATCGAGAGCATACTAAATTGGAGTGGGTACGAACCTAGCAAGGGACTCAGAAAGAACCTCCAAGGAATTGTTAAGCCCATAAAACTCAAGAAACATGACACCACTTTCGGTCTGGGATATGAGTACACCTGGAAAGAATTCAAAAACTAGTCACCACCATGGCGCGGTCCTTACTATCTACTGGAGCAGCCAATACCACATTTGGAGCATACTTTCCAGTAGGCTGACATTGTTTATGGGTCAGAAGAAGAAGCACTTGCAGCGGTAAAGAATTTGTTCCTAGAAGACAATGACATGGATTGTTGTGTTATTCTCGAGGAGGAGGGGGAGGAAGGCCCTTCAATACAGGCTGTAAGCAGAGGGGCATGCCTCAATAACTAGACCATCAGGACAACTATAGCCTGACGAGTCTCGGGGTAGCAAGGCTAAAACAAGCACTGTTTTATTTGCTAAATGATTTTCCTTCCGCATTTTAATTCCCGCAATAAGATCTTCAATAAAATTTATCAAAGCATTTCGACTTTTGTTATGAATCAACACTCATTATTATTTTTCTCTCTCATTACTTTACTTATACAACATTACTATTACTTATCTTGATGAACCAATGACTGTGACATGCAATGAGACAACGCAACAAGTGGACATAGATCTAGAGTAAGACGACATACCGAAAGAGATTGTTAAAGAAGCTGAGAATTTTGAAAACAGACCGAAATCCAACCTAGACGATACCGAGATTGTTAACCTGGGAGATGCAAAAAATGTCAAGGAAACACGAATCAACGTTCACTTAGTGCCATCAGAAAAGAAGGAAAATACTAAATTTCTAAGGGAATATGAGGACATATTCGCATGGTCGTACGATGACATGACTGGTCTGAGTACATCTATTGTGGCTCACAAACTACCAACCGATCCAACAAGTCCACCGGTAAAGCAAAATCTCAGAAAGTTCAAGCCTGACATGAGTTTGAAAATCAAAGAAGAAGTCACCAAGCAGGTCAAAGCTAAGGTTCTCAGGGTAGTAGAATACCCGACATGGTTAGCCAACATCGTGCCAGTACCAAAATAGGACGGGAAGGTCAGAGTCTGTGTTGACTATTGGAATCTCAACTGGGCCAGTCCGAAAGACGACTTCCCTTTACTGAACATACACATCCTGATCGACAATTGTGCCAAGCATGAGTTGCAATCATTTGTAGATTGTTTTACTAGTTATCATCAGATCTGTATGGATGAAGAAGATGCTGAGAAAACAGCTTTTATTATGCCGTGGGGAATGTACTGTTACAAGATGATGTCGTTTGGGCTGAAGAATGCAGGGGCCACCTACATGAGGGCCATGACCACCATTTTCTATGATATGATACAAAAGGAGATAGACGTTATCATCAAGTCCAAGAAAGCTACTGATCACATGGGAGATTTGAGGAAGTTCTTCAATAGATTGCAGAGGTACAACCTGAAACTGAATCCTGCGAAGTGCGCATTTGGGGTTCCTGTTGGAAAAATACTTGGGTTTATTGTGAGTCGCCAAGGAGTTGAACTGGATCCATCAAAAGTCAAAGATATTCAAGAATTGCCACTACCAAAGAACAAGAAGGACGTGATAAGTTTCTTGTGGAGACTTAACTACATCAGTCGGTTCATAGCACAGTCTACAGTTATATGTGAGCCGATCTTTAAGATGTTAAAGAAGGACGCTGCTACCAAATGGACTGATGACTGCCAAAAGTTCTTCGTCAGAATCAAGGAATACTGGTCAACACCACCAGTCTTGGTCCCGCGTGAGCCAGGTAGACCTTTGTTACTCTACCTCACAGTATTTGATGGAGCTTTCGGTTGCGTTCTGGGGCATTATGATGAAACGGGGAGGAAGGAGCAGGCCGTTTATTATCTCAGTAAGAAGTTCACCCCGTACGAGGCTCGGTATTCTTTATTAGAGCGCACTTGTTGTGCCTTGACTTGGGTGTCTCGGAAGCTGAGACATTACTTCTGTGCCTACACTACATATCTCATATCAAGGATAGATCCTTTGAAGTACATCTTTCAGAAGCCCATGCCCACTGGCAAGCTAGCCAAGTGGCAGATCCTGTTGAGTGAGTTCGACATTGTCTACGTGACTCAGAAAGAAATCAAGGGACATGCACTAGCAGATCACCTTGCTGAAAATCCCGTGGATGGAGAATACGAACCCCTGAAAATGTATTTTCCTGACGAAGAGGTATCATTCATAGGAGAAGACATTGTAGAATCCAATGACGGTTGGAGAATGTTTTTCGATGGAGCAACAAACTTCAAAGGAGTTGGTATAGGAGCAGTCCTAGTATTAGAAACTGGTCAGCATTATCCGGTGTATGCCAATCTCAGGTTCCCGTGCACCAACAACATGGCAAAATATGAAGCTTGCATTTTAGGGCTTAAAATGACCATTGACATGAACATTCAAGAGTTGCTAGTGATTGGAAATTCGGACTTACTCATACATAAGGTACGAGACAAATGGGCAACTAAGAACTCCAAGATACTCCCGTATCTGCATCATGTACATGAATTGAGAAAGAGGTTCACAAAGACAAAATTCCAGCATGTTCTTAGAATCCAGGATGAGTTCGCCGACGCATTGGCTACCCTGTCATCTATGATACAACATCTAGACAAGAATTTCATTGATCCCATTCCAGTAAAGATCCATGATCGGCCAGCTTATTGTGCCCATGTTGAAGAAGAAGTAGACAGAAAGCCTTGGTTTCATGACATCAAGGAATATTTGGAAAAAGAAGAGTACCCAGAACTTGCAAATCCTACTCAGAAACGCACACTTTGGAGGTTGTCCAACAATTTCTTTCACAGCGGAGGAATCTTGTATAGGAGGACTCCTGATTTGGGATTATTAAGGTGTGTCGACGCAAAGGAAGCATCCAGGTTACTAGAAGAAATTCATGCTGGGACCTGCGGTTCGCATATGAATGGTTTTGTCTTAGTAAAGAAGATACTCCGAGTTGGTTACTTTTGGATGACTATGGAAACGGACTGCATCAAGTATGTCCAGAAATTCCACCATTGTCAGATACATGTAGACATGATAAAGGTACCTCCGAATGAACTTAATGCAACAAGCTCGCCATGGCCGTTTTCCGCCTGGGGAATGGATGTTATTGGACCAATCGAATCTGCCGCTTCCAACGGGCACAGGTTTATCCTAGTAGCAATCGACTATTTCACCAAATGGGTCGAAGCAGCATCTTACAGAGTAGTAACTAAGAAAGTCATGGCAGACTTTGTCCGCGACCGCATTGTTTGTCGATTCGGAATTCCAGGGTCAATCATCATTGATAATGGCTCCAACCTCAACAGTGGCTTGATGAAAGCTATGTGTGAAACCTTCAAGATCAAACACAAGAGATCCACAGCCTATAGGTCGCAGATGAATGGAGTTGTAGAGGCTGCCAACAACAATATCAAGAAGATATTGAGGAAAATAATAGAAGAACATAAACAGTGGCATGAGAATTTATCATTTTCTCTATTGGGGTATCGCACCACAGTCCGTACATCAACCGGGGCAACCCCCTATATGTTGGTTTATGGTACAGAGGCAGTCATTCCCGCCGAGGTAGAAATTCCTTCCCTAAGGATCATACAAGAAGTTGAGCTCGACGACGCAGAATGGGTTCAGTCATAATTCATTAAACTTTTCATTTCCCCTGCAATTAGAAACCGGGGCAGAATTTTGAGGACCTTCAAAATTCCAAAGTAATTTCAGCCGATCATCAGAAGCATCAACCCATTAAACTGGGGAAAATTTTTGAGGACCCTCAAAATTCTGTAACAAGAAAGGTTGCAATGTCCTGAACCATGTCGCAGTCGTCGGTTCATCTAAAAGCTATTCTTATTATATACTTATGTCATATTTTTACTAAATCATGCATGTTTCTTACTGAAATTGCCTTGTTTAGCAACGCTACCCCAATGATACATACATTATCACCAGATCAAAGCCGAGCAGGTCAAGCAGAGCCAGTGGGGATACAAACTAACCTCCCCCTTTACAAAACTCACGATTTTTCTTTGGGTGCAGGCACTTGGATTGCAAAATCATCTAACATACTATACACTCATAAGACAAACATTGTTCAGGAATACAACTCTCAAAATGTTGCACTTACCAACATTTTCTATCCACCCACACCAGTGACATTTCGTGTGTCACAATGTCCCCATCAGTCACAATATCGCAATCTGTTATCAGCTAAGAAAACTCTATTACCATTTGCCACTTTATTTCATTGTATAAGGCTTCCATTCTGTCTTCCAGGACTAAATGTTGTCTCCATCTGCGTTTCTGCATTGCATAAGGCTACCATTCTGCCTTCCGAGACTAAGCGCTGTCTCCATCTGCAATTCTGCATTGCATAAGGCTACCATTCTGCCTTCCGAGACTAAATGTTGTCTCCATTTGCATTTCTACATTGCATAAGGCTACCATTCTGCCTTCCGAGGTTAAGCTCTACCTCTATCTGCATCTACATGGCTGAAAGATCGCCACAAACTATATCTCATGGGCTGAAAGATCGCCACAAACCGCATCTCTTGGGTTGAAAGATTGCCACAAACTGCATCTCATGGGCTGAAAGATCGCCAAATTATCCAAAGGCATCATCGTTCGAAGGCACCATCTTCATAGCCCGAGAACACCATGTCATGGCCTGAGGATCCCTTTTAATCTTTTGCATATCATTATTCAAAGGCATCATGGTTCGAAGGCACCATCCTCATAACCCGTGAGCATCATTTCATGGCATGCAAATCCTTTATTGCACACTTCATGGCCCAGGACGTCATGGTCTAAAGGACGTCATCCTAACCGTCCAAAGACAACATTCCTGGTCCGACGTGAACTTGCATCATGTTTAATTTCATGCACAGTATACGTTTGTATTATTTCTAATTGCAGGTACACCGGCAAACAATGGCCATCCCGGCAGGAGCAAGCCCGCTCCAGTTCCTGTAGCCATATCAAACCTTAACATTCCCACAATTCTACCACACACCCGACCTTAAATATTACGTCCATTCTCGAAAAGTCTCCATCGGCGTCCTCCGCCGACTAATCCTGAACTACATATGGCCTGATTCTTGTAAAACCAGGGATATGTAGGTAGATCAAAAGCTAGGTCACAGCGTAAACCTCTTCGAACCGTTCTGCTCGGTCAAAATTGGCCATCATATCTTTACTCGACAACTCTTTCATCCTTCCCGGGTAAATATGGGCAACTGTTGATACCTAATTTTTCCTTATATATTTTCAACACACAAAACACTTTAAAAATAGCATATGTATGCATATATAAGTATGTCCAGATGTTTTTTTATTTTTCCTTAATTTATAAACCAATTTATTCCTCTATTTTATTCATAAAGAACCCAATAATAATTCCCAAAATTATCATTTTTGGTGATTCATTTATTGTATTCTCATATTTATACTAAAATATAGCTAATATAATTTTTGCATATTTTTACAAATTCATTTAGTATTTTTAAAGCTAAATTGTATATAATTGCAATATTAGCCTCTTTTAAGATTTAAATGCGTTTATATTTATGAAAATTGAGTCCAGTACTTTTAAATTTATATTTATATGTTATAAATCATTTAATACTTTTAATTTATTTCCAAAAATTAATTTACTATTTTTTATAAAATAAATGGGGAAAAATGGCTATTTAAAATCTAGCCAGATTTCATTTCAATTGTAGCCTAATTCTACCCCAATTTAAACACAATTACCCGGCCCAATTCCTACTCATACCCGACCCCCAACCCAATTAAACCGACCCATACCCAGATCCCTACCTAACCTTTTAAATCTCAGCCGTTGATCATTTAGATCAAAAAACCACCGGCTGCCCTTACCTTAATTAATCCCAAACGACCCCCAAAACCCTATCATTTGATACAATCCGTCGCCCTTGAACTTCTCTTCTCTCTCAAATTCTCCCTGAAATTCTGATGAACCCTAGCCGCCGCCCTCTCACCCCACCTTGATATCTACCTAATCCATGGCCCTCCGTGGTCATTTGAGACCTATACCAGCCTTCCATGGCTCCTATGTGTTCGTTCTTAGGGTTTCAAGACCAGACCTTGAAAAAGCTTGGTCCGGTCCTTGTCCGATTTCAGTTCTTGGCTCTTCTCCGGTCATCCTTAACCTTTCTCCGGCCAGCCATGGTCGCTCGAGTCAGATCCTTGACTCTCCTGGTTAGATCGGTAACTTTCAGGGCCTTTCTCACCTTTTCTGGGTTTTCTGAAACCCTAATCTCTAAGATCTTCTTATTTCTTTCAGATCTACTTTAGATCTATGCTTGCTTTGAACTTTTAAGCATTTTCTCGAAGTTTTTTTAACTTTGCTTTCAAAATGACTCTTTATCTTTTCTGATTAGGGTTTTTCTCTTAAGTTATTTCAAAATATCTTCTCTGACTTTAACATGCTTCCAATTTTACTGTGTTGCTCATGTTGTTCTTTTATCTGATTTAGCATGTTGAAAACCATATTTTTCTTTTGGCTGTTTGTTAGATGAGTGCTTGTTTGGTTAAGTTTTTGTTTGATTTGTTTTTTTATCATCTTTTAAGCTCGATTATTGTTAAAGGATCTATGTCTTTGGGTGTGAAACTGTTCGTTTGAATACCTGACTCGATTTAAAGTACTTTGTTTCAGAACCCCTTTTTCTTTATGTGATTCCTCTGATTCTGTGTTTTTATTATCTTTAAAACTCGACTATGCTTGAAACCCTAACTTTTTAAAAGGGTTTTCTCGTCTGCTACTGTGAGACCTACACATGTTTTTGATACTTTGTTTTCTCCACTATCGATTCAATGTGACTTGACCCACTTGACTACTATGCTTCGAATGTCTGCTTTACTATTGAACCTTATGCCTATTTCTGTATGCTGTTTCTTTTGCCAATGGGTTACCTTGCATGTCTGGTTTGTTCACTCTATTTATATGCTGAGGTTCCTTCTTTGATTGACCTTCAATCTTGTGACTGAATTCAAATCTTTTCTTTTGTGAACTCTAATTGCACTCGCCTGTTAAAGTTAATTGATTCCTTTCCTTATTTTGCTTTACTGAATCTTTTTCCAAAATAAGTATATTTCTGCACTTAGACCTGATTACTTAATCAGTGGTTTTATTGCTCCTTTTTATGGCAACAATCAGTCTGCTTACAAACTAATTTTCTTCCCTTATTTTAAACTTGTCACTACCGTTAAACAAGGATTCCCTAATTAAAGGGGAATCACTTGGTTAATTGATTCTGACTGTTGATTGTTTCCATATTTGTATTGAAACTTTACTTATTACCTTATTTCTGACATGTTTTCAAAACTATAAATACCCTGCACCCCTCTTGTTTCAAACAGACGAACCACTTTAGTTCAGAACACACACTTCACTCAAACTCTCTCTCTTTTTCTCAGTTGCTGCCTTATCTAGTCGGCTGAAAGCCAAGGCTAGGCTGTGGGAACTTGTTTACTTTTTCTTTCTGCATTTTTTTCTTTACTGGTATGTTCTAATTAATTTTCCTGCATCAACTACAACATGTTTTATTTGCTACTTCCTTCACTCTTTCCTATTTTATTTGTGTTTTAATCAAGTTGCATTATTAAGTATGTTGTAATTTGCCCCTTCCTTTTCTGAGTTCATGTTTCCCTTATGTATGAACTCTATCGGTCACTTATGAACCCTAAACCCCCATATCCCCTATGTGCTTGTATTCCTTGGTTGGTCTGAGGGCATGTCAGCATTAGACATTGTTGTGCATGACCAAAACCTGACCCTCCCTGATCATATACTTCATATCCTCTTTATGTGTGGGTCCTCTGGCTAGTTTATGGGTATGCCAGCATCACTTATTGCTGTGCATGTCCAGAATTTGACACCTCCTAGGGTCATATACCACCTGAAATGTATTCCCAAACCCTTGTCCCCTTTGTGCAATTATTGATGCTGTATAATTTTAGTTTTACTACTACTGTTTTCCAAACTACCCTTACCCCCTTACTATTCTCAACCAAGTTCTTAAACAACTCTCTGCTCCTAAACTTCCACTATACTCTTAGACTTAGGTTCTGCCCCTCTTATGTGAGCCTTGCCTTGGGACCCATGAGCTCCCTCTGAACTTGGATACATGAGGGCTGGCCCTTCCACACTACACTCATCTCTATCTGGTTATGCAACTTGGGTATGAGCACTGACCGGGGTCCCCTTGAGACCCTTAGGGAGCTTTGACACACTCAAGTCTGAGAAAGGCTTTGAAACAATGGCATTTGAGGTGGTTTATTCCATAACTCAGAGAGGAAGTCAAGAATTGGATTTCCTCTGGTCGTAAATTTTTCTTTTATACTTCCTTGATGTAATTCGTTATTCAATTTGTAATAGTTTGTAATAAACACTGGGGTTAGCTAGTGAAAAGGGCTGGGTAATTATGCATGCTTAAGGGTAGAAATCATGCACATAAGAACTGTTGTTTTAAATTATGCATGTTTAACTCTGCATTTAGATACCATGTCTATAAGATCTATTGTTTTAAATTATGCATGTTTAACTCTGCATTTAGATACCATGTCTATAAGATCTGTTTTCACTAAAATTCTGCATATTCTACATCTAGAAAATATGTCTATAGGATTTAAATTCTGCATACTTAAATATGTATCTAGAGAACCTATCTATATGACTTTTTTTCTTAAATTCTACATTGCCACGTTTGGACACTATGTTCTTAGGATCTAACTAGTTATAATCTGGCTTTATGTCCGGTAGTTTAAAATCAATATTTTTTATAGAGATCATGCCTATAGGAATTGTGAGTAGATTTTGCCTGCTTCATTACACGTTCAACTAGATATCATGTCTATAGGAATTAAATCAGCAATAATAGATATCATGCCTACAAGATCCGAAATCAGTCTAGTCTAAAATCAGTCCAATTCATACTGTTCTTAACTAGTTTTTAAACAACTCTCTCATTTCCTACTAATACAGATAAGAGAGCATGCCTGTAGGATCTCAAATCTTTTGTTTTAAAATTTTCTGAGTTGGGCTGCCTCTCTTGCAGCCAAATCTACATTATCATCATCTCCAGCCATATTTTCTTTGATTGAGGATTGCCGAACCTTCTCTATATTCTCAAGGAGATTTTGTTCCTTCCGCAACTGTCGTAGTTGTTTATGGATTTCTGGTTCGTATGGTTGCACTTATTTACCAAAAGATCAAGTCATGCACAAATCTAACTTGTAGCCTGCACACAGTCAAAGAACACCAAACGTAAAAAGAGAAAAACAAAATAAAAAGAAAAAATTCCTGAGTTAGCACTACAAACTATTTCAAACATTATTGATTACCAATCCCCGACAACGGTGCCAAAATTTGACGAGCTTGAAACATACACTAAAATATGCTCGCTAGTCGAATATAGTAAATTATAATATCTTATCCACAAGGATTGGATTTGAACAACATTTTCGTAGCTCCTAGTTAATTGCTATCCAAAATGATGAACAGTTGAGATTTATGTGATTTAAAACTAAAATTAACTAAGAGTCTAAATTATTGGCTAATGACTACCAAAGCAAGTATTAAGCAAATGAAGATATCAATTGGGGGGAAATAGGGTTGATATGATAGATGTAAGACAAATGTTTGAATTCTAACTCTAGTTAATTCACTTCTAATGTTCAAGTGAGTCTCTCGAATTCATTTGATTATTAATTCAATTGTTTAGTAGAAACTCTTCTCTCGATTAAGTTTCAAACTCACAAGATGAACCAATTTTAAGCACGTAAAGATATGCAAGAATTCGTAGTGGATTGGTCTTTAAGAGAACCTCTCTCGATTATCCTCCTAACTGGATTTAATCAAAAATTCAACTGGCCTCTTTCGATTACTAAGAAGAATAAATGACTTAAACTAACAAAATATAATGCAAAGATGTCACAAGTTATGCCTCTCTCGATTACATTAACAAGTTAATATAGATGCAACAGTTAAAACATCCAAAACAATTAAATACATAAACTAGAGTTAATTATCCACAAACAAGTATCAATACACCAAATCCATCAAACCCTAAATAGAACTACTCCATGGATATGGAGTAATTCATCATAACAATGTTTAAGTTAAAGGAAAACATAAACAGTCCAAACCCTTGTCCTGATTTGAGACTGAATGATGGATTCCTTGTGCTCTTGCTTCTCCAACTTCTCCTTAGCTTCCTTGGGTCTTAGATATGTCAAAAGTCCAAAAAATACCGTTTTCCCATGTATATATACCAAGTATGGTCGGCCCCAAATGAAAACACCTTCTCCTACGAGAAATATGACACTTTTTTGGAGTTGGACGTGCGTATCCGCGCACCTGGAGTGTGCCCACGCACCTTTCACACTATTCTACCTCATATGTACGCCCAATGCGCGGACAGTGCACGATCGTGCACTTTTCTCCCTGTTTTGTTGGGAATTTGAAAAAACATAAAACATGAAAGTTGTATCCCTTTTAAATAGATTTTCATCAATATATTGTGGATCCCAAACGGATTTCTGAGCGAAACGTTATGTGCATTTTACTGGATATTGCCCAGTACGCCTGCTCGATTCTTCATTCGTTCTTAACTATCATCCGTTTATCCCGAACATGATCGTGGCTTAATTCATTGGGTTTTTACTCAGACTTCAAAGTTCCAAATCACTTGAATTCATTCCAGAACATCTACATAGCTCGGAATCACTCCTACAAGGCATAAAACACACAGTTAGTGCAAAACACTAGCGATGAAAGCTCAAACTCAACTAAAGTGCAGTAAATTGGAATGTAATAATCGACTAAAACATGAGATTATAGCCTACCATCACTAACATAGATCACAACTCAATTTCTATAACATATGGAGATTTCATGAATAACGGCAAAATTAGGTAACTACACAGTTCCACAGAATTAACCGAGTCACAATTACTTCGGTGCACACCCACACGCCCGTAACCTAGCATGTACGTCACCTCAACACCAACCACATAACACATAGTTCAGGTTATACCCTTAGTACCAAGTTTAGAAGTGTTACTTACCTCAAACCAGGCCAATTCAACCCTCGAAAATCACTTTTCCCTTATAACTAGCCTCCACACTGCTCAAATCTACCCAAAATTGACTTAGTATCATCAACCATTGCAAGAGAAAAAAATTACAATAAATAAAGCTTTGATCTTTACACTTTTCCCAAAAGTCAACAAAAGTCAACCTAGGGCTCGCCCAGTCAAAACCCGGGTCAAATGGTAGATTTTGGCTACCCGTGATCCCATGAGTTTATATATGTGGTTATTTGAAAATCCTAGTGTAAATCATCTCTCAAAACTCAATTTCTTATTTTTTTTTAAAAAAACTTAACAAAGTTTCACAATTTTCACTTTGATTCACATGATTTTTGTGTTAAAGTCTAAGATATATTGATGGAATAGGATTAGAATTAGATTAGAATCACTTACCCAAAGTTTGTAAATGAAAATCCTCTTTCCATATCGCCTCCTACCGAGTCCAGGGTTTTAAAATGAGAGAATGAAATCAAAAATCCCGTCTCCCAGCCCTTTAACCAGCTGCATCTGATGCATTTCTGACACAGGGTTCGAATTTGCGAACCCTCATAATTGCGGACTAGAGCTCACATTTGTGAACCTTAACATCCTCATGCAACCTTGAAATTGCGAGAACAAGCTTCGCAATTGCGAAGTGGAGGGTCATCGCAAAACCGAACAATTGTTCACAAATGTGAAATAAGCTTTAGTCCTACTACCTTTGCAAATGCAAAGGTGAGGTCTCATTTGAAACAACTGTCCCCCTTCAGTCACTTTTACAAATGCAACCCTGGTGTGCGCAATTGCGACACCATAGCACCAGATACTAGATTTTTTGCAAGTTTCAATCCAAACCACTCCGGAACATGTCGAAAACTCATCCGGACCCTCGGGGCTCCAAACCAAATGTCTACACAAGTCTAAAAATATCATACGAACTCATTAGTATAATCAAAACACAAAAATAACCTCTAAAACTACGAATCGGACAGTAAAATGCATGAATTTCCAAGTAAAGTTAAAGAATTGCTAAAATTATAACTACACGCCTGAATCTTGTCATATCAACTCCAAACGATACCAAATTTTGCACACACATCATAAATGACAGAACAGACCTATTCCAACTTCCGAAACTTAAATACGAGTACGGTAACAACAAAGTCAACTCTCGGTCAAACCTTTCAACTTCAATTTGCCAAATTTTGACAACTCAACATAAATCAACCTACAGACTTCCAAAATCAATTTCGGGCACATGTCCAAGTCCAGAATCATGATATGAAGCTATCAAAATCATTAAAATTTCATCCCGGAGTCATTTATACATAAGTCAACATCCGATAAACCCTTTCGACTTGGCTTTCCAACCTTGGGACTCAATGTCCCAATTCATTTCGAAATATCCCTGGAACCTAACCAACCACCCTGGCAAGTCACATAGCAACAAATGAAACAAAATAAGCAATAAATAGGGAAAAAGGTCTACAATACTTAAGACGACCGGCCGGGTCATTACACGTAGTTAGATTATTACCTCTTTAATTGTTCGCCTTCATATCTATTGTTGATTTTGAAGTTGTTGAGATTTCAAAAGTTGAGTTGAATTACCATTACACTATGATTGAATTGAACTTGCTTCCCACTTGTTTTGCTATTTTGGATTAGTGTTGTTGCTTGATGAGGAAGGGTGAAAAGCATGAAGGGTGTTGCCATGCCTATTTTCATACAATATCATTTATTTGATAGATTTTGAGGATAAAGTACGAAGGGTAATGTCGTACATTTGATTGCTTATTATCATTTAACAGATCATGCGAGGAAGAGAGTAAAAACACGAAGGGTGATACCATACCATTTCACTTATGATATTACATGCTGATGACGAGAGTAAAAACACGAAGAGTGATGTCGTGCCATTGTTGATTTCATTGCTTTACTTGATTTCCGAACTGATAATTTAATTACTTGCATTATTATTGCTTTCGGAAAAAGGCTATTTAGTGATTTTATACTTGTCGTTCTTATCATACTCCCCTTTCTACATGTCCCCTCCTAGTTAATACTTTAATTATCCTACTTATTATTTTGTTGCTTTATGTATATATTTGTACATGTTTTTACGTAGGTGTCTTGTCATAGCCTCATCACTACCTCGTCGAAGTTAGGCTCGATACATACGGAGTATATTAGGTTGATTGTACTCATACTACACTTCTACATTTCTTGTTCAGATACTGGTGTTGGTCCTACCGATATCTAGTGGTGCTTCTGCCTGGATCGTATCTACAATGGAGACTTGAGGTAGAGTTTCTGATGTTCACAGCCTCTGAAGTCCCCATCTATTTATATCTTTATTGTTTATCTCATTTCGAACACTTGTATTTCATTCAACCATAGTTGTAGACTTCTAGTTCCTCATGTACTGGTGACATCAAATTTTTGGGATTAGAACAGACTGTGTTATGTTGTGACTTTATTTCATATATTACAACTTTAATTATCGTTAATAATTTATATTACTATGTTCTAAACTGTTAAGATGTTAAATTGGTTATCTAATATTGTCTTGCCTAGCAAGTAGACGTTAGGCGCCATCACGGTCCCGAAGTTAGAAATTCGGATCGTTACAAGTTGGTATCAGAGCACTAGGTTGCCTAGGTGTCACAAGTCATGAGCAAGCTTAGTAGAGTCTGGAGGATCGATACAGATACACCTGTACTTATCTTCTAGAGCCTATAGTGCTTTAAGAAAATTTCACTTCTTTCTTTCTCTATCATACGGATTTATTCTATCACTGAAGTTTGAATCATTCCATTCTTGTTATCTCGCAGATGGTGAGGACACGCACAACATTCATGGCGGGTTAATAGTCGGAGCCCCAGATTGCTGCCACTACAGGGGTAGAGGCCAGGCCCGAGGTCGAGCCAAAAGCAGAGGTAGAGCTCAGCCTAGAGTACATGTAGTAGCACCTATCATGGACCCTCAAATCGAGTAGGAGGAGGAGGTTCCTGTCCATACCGTGCCAGTTGGACCAGCTCATGTCCCAGAGGAGTTTATTGTTATCTCGGTACTTCAGAATACTCTAGTCTAATGTGTGGGCCTTATGGAGAGAGTGGCCTAGACTGGTGCATTTTCAGTGGCACCAGTTGTCTCCAGGCTAGGATAGGAGACTAGACTCCCACCACCCTCATGCCAAAGCAGATGGCTCACAGATATCAGACTCCAGAAGTTCCGCCAGTTGGAGTGACTCAGCCTATTATTACTACAAAGACCGTGGAGAGGTCCACGATGTCTTTTGAAGAATTAATGAGATTAGACAAGTTTACAAATTTATTTCCTATTCGCTTTGGGGGCACACCTTCTGAGGAACCATAATATTTCATTGACTGTTGCCATGAGGTGTCGCGCAACATGGGTATTATAGAGTCCAATGAAGTCAACTTTGTGGTGTTTCAAATGACCGGTTCTGCTGAGATATAGTAGCATGATTATGCGGAGCAAACCAGTAGGTTCACCGCCACACACTTGGGATCGGTTTTTGCAACTATTTTTGGAGAAGTTCATTCCTTTTATTCTAAGAGAGGTGTACCACACGCAGGTTGAGCGCCTTCAGTAACGTAGAATGACTGTTACCAAGTACGAGACCAGATTTATGGATTTAGCTCACCATGCGATTGTTTTGCTTCCTACTGAGAGGGAGAGAGTGAGGAAATTCATTGATGGTCTTACTTTTGGCATCAAGCTATAGATGGAAAGGAGACTGGGGATGATATTTCTTTCTAGTGGGCAGTAGAGATTGCTAGATAGATTGAGATGATTCGTGGTCAGGGTAGGAAGGCTATATCTGAGAAGAGGCCTCATCATTTTGGTAGTTTTAGTGGTGCCTCATATGGGGCAGAGGTTCGTTTGGTAGAGGCCACCATCCCAAGACGGTTTAGTCAGCACTCTAGATATCCTACAATGCTTCAGGTAGTCGTGGTTCTTATGGGTATTGTCCTGAGTTCCTAGCCCACAGTGCATGTTCAGCTCCTATTAGTGCACCTCCGATCTAGAGTTACCAAGGCGGTACTCAGGTCGACAGGGTCAGTTCCAAGGTCATTAGTCACAGCAGTCAAGTACTTGTTACACTTGTGGAGATCCAAGGAACGTCACAATGTTTTGCATTAGGTCACAGGGCAACATGCCACATCAGAGTTCTCGTGCCATGGTTCCAGCACCAGTTGTTCCACCGCCTGCTTAACCAACTACAGGCGGAGGTCAGGCAGAGGTGGAAGTCAGACCATTAGAGGCAGAGGGTAGCTAGCTAGCAATCGTCCGAGAGGCAGAGGTCAGAGTGGTGGGGCCCAGCCCCATTTTTATGCATTCCCAGATAGACCTGAGGCAAAGTCATCTGATGTCGTCATCACAAGTATTGTTCCGGTTTTTCATAGAGATGTCTTAATTTTATTTGATTTGGGCTCCACTTATTCATATGTGTCATCCTATTTTGCTTCATATCTAGTTATGCCTCGTGATTCTTTGAGTGCACATGTTTATGTGTCCATGCCTATGGGAGATTCTATTGTGGTAAATCGTATTTATTGCTCGTGTGTGATTTTTATCGAGAGCTTTGATACTAGGTTAGACCTTCTACTTTTGGATATGGTAGACTTTTATGTTATCTTGGGCATGGATTGTTTGTCCCTTTATCATGCTATTTTGGACTAACACGCCAAGACAATAACCTTATCCATGTCGGGGTCGCCCTGATTGGAGTGGAGGGGGACTATTCGCCATTCTACTAGCAGAGTTATTTCTTGTGTGAAGGCTCGACGTATGGGTGCAAAGGGGTGTCTAGCATATTCGGCCTTATATCTATGATTCTTGTGCAGAGGTTCCTTCCATGGATTCAGTACCAGTTGTGCGCGAGTTTTCAGAGGTGTTTCCTATAGATGGGGAAGCCACCCGACATGGATATCGATTTCTGCATTGATTTGGTTCCAGGCACTCAGCTTATTTCTACTACACCACACCGTATGGCCCCAACTGAGTTGAAGGAATTGAAGGAGCAGTTGCAGGATTTTCTTAATAAAAGATTCATTAAACCGAGTATCTCGCCTTGGAATGCACCGAGATGTCACATAATAGTTTAAGGGGGTTTTAATAACTCTTTTATTTTCAGAAAAAGTTATGCTTGTATTGTAATTGGTATACGATAATTATTAGTTATTGACTAGATGTGTATCGGTATTGGTCGTTTTACATTACTATTACATTGGATATACCGTTCATAATTTAAAATATTTTTTGGAGGAATAACACTTTTTTATTTCAATAATACTGCAGATCTACATGCCTCACTTTACCCAATCTAAAAATTGGTTCATTAATTAGCATATGAATAAAAAAATTTAACAAGTTATGTAATTAAATAAACGTAATTAGTGTAAAAATATTAATCGAAAAATGTCGATTACCAATTTTATTATTTTAATATCTTGCCATATACAGAACAATTTAAGAGGAAATTAAAATAGGAATTATTAAAAGAACACAGTTACGTGTATTCAAAAAATGTGCAGCTCAATATAATATATTTCATCTGCATAATCAACCAAATTTTGTCAAGATGCACAAAAAAACTTTGTATTTTCATGTAAATTTACAGTTTCATCCATCATCATCTAGCAAACATTTCTCTCCTCTCTCACCCATATTTTCCACTTATTTTGATTTTTTAAAATTTTATTTGCCTTTCTGTTTTTCATTCCTAAGTCAGATTTTATTTTTTTGTTTCATTATTTTTTTCATGCTTATTTTTTGTCTAAAATTCATCCTAAAAAGCATACTATTACTATTATTATTATAATTATTATTATTGTTATTATTATTATTTTTATTATTACTATTATTATTGTTTCTATTAGTTGAACTTAGCAACTCATATACGTACATCCTTATACACAATTACACATTGATATATCTATATCTATCTATATTAATATAAAAGCATGAATAAAATGTTAGTTTACAAAAATAACCTTTTAATATTAAACATAATAACTCACAATAAAAGGACATAACTCGGAATTCTAGACATTAATTTTATAATCCTATTAGTTTTAGGACATAATACTACACGTCAGAAATCCTACATGATTACTTTTAGAAATCCTATTAGTAAAAATATTTTCGGACATAAATATATAATATTACATGTTAGCATGTTAAAAAAATAAAAGTTTCGTTAAGTACCAAATTAGTTCTCATGAAAAATAAATCTTATTCTAAGATGGCATGAGCAAGAAGTAGCAAGGATGGATATCTGTAAAACAATAAATATAAAATATTCATAAATAATTTGCCAATATATCCAAAGACATGTTTTCACAACTAAATTGATCCACTGGCCATAAATGTCGTGATGGACCCAAAAATGTTTTTATAGAGAAAAAATAATTCAAAGAAAAAACATAAAGCATTTGGACATATTTTTAGCCATGTAATCTATTACTTTTAGGACATACTTTAAAAAAAATTCATATCACTAATTTAATTTGAAAATGTATTATATTGTCCAAATCCATATAGAAACAAGAGAGTTTATATTATTATAAAAGTACGGATACAATATTGATAGATCAAAATAGCCCTAAAATATTAAACAAAAGAACTCATAGGGAAATGATATAAATGTAATAACTTTTTATCTGTAACGACCCGACCGATCGTGTTGAGAATTAACGTCCTGATCCCCTATTAACTGCTTTCCCCGTATTTATTTCTGCTATTATGATTTACCGGAAAGATTCGTTTTGAGTTTCAGAGTGTTTTGGAACTTTTAGTCCCTAAATAGGAGCTTAAGCTTTAGGATTTGGACCGTAGTCGGAGCAGCATAAAGATGGTTTCGGAATGGAATTCCGTCGATTATGTTAGCTCCGTTGAGTGATTTTGGGCTTAGGGGCGTGTTCGGATTGTGTTTTGGAGGTCTGTAGCTTATTTAGGCTTGAAATGCCGAAATTTGAATTTTTGAAGTTTCCGGATCGATAGTGAGATTTTGATATCAGGGTTGCTCTGTAGTATTGAATGTGACTTGTGTGTAAAATTTGGGGTCAAGACATGGTTTGGTTGGGGTTGGCATCGATTGTAGAATTCTTGAGATTTCAAGTTCATTAGGGTTGGATTGGAGGGTGAACCGTGGTTTTAGCGTTGTTTGAAGTGATCCGAGGGTTGAATTAAGTTCGTATGATATTTTAGGATTGGTTGGCATGTTTGGTTAAGGTCCCGGAGGCCTCGAGTGAGTTTCAGATGCATAACGGAAGTGAATTTGGACTTAGGCAAATTCTGATGTTTACTGCTTCTGGTATTTTCGCACCTGCGGTGAGGAGTCAGCAGGCGTTGCCCGTAGAAGCGAGAAAAGAGGTCGTAGGCGCGATCTGAAGCATGAAGACAGTGGTTGCAGATGCGACTTAAGAACCGCGGAAGCGGACCGCATCTGCGAAGAGTGAAGCGCAGGTGCGGCTCCTGGGGGTTTAATGAAATCTCACAGGTGCGGGTTCCCAGCCGCAAAAGCGGGACCGCATGATCGCAGAAGTGAAAATCGCTAGGCAGATATATGAAAAATTGAGGGTTTGAGTTCATAACTTGGAAAATCAAATTGGAGCTCGGGGAAGGCGATTCTGTGGGGATTTTGAAGAAAAGATCATTGGGTAATGTGTCCTAACCCCTTTTTGATTGTATCCCATTAATCTAAGATTAAATTCATCATTAAAAATCGGAATTGGTATGAAAAATTGGGGAAAATGGAGTAAAGTTCTTAGGCCGAAATTTGGGATTTTGATCGACATTTTGGTATCAAATTTGGGTGATTTTGGTATGGTTAGACTCGTGAGTGAATTGGTGTTCATAATCCATAATTTTTACCCGATTCCGAGACGTGTGCTCGGGGAAGATTATTGGGTGTTTTTCTAATTTCTCGTCGTAGCTTTAAATTCATTTGTTAAATTAGTTATTTGTTGTTTTATTTACGTTATGTAATTGACTTGATCAGATTTGGACCACTCGGAGTTGGATACTCGTGGTAAGAGCGTGAGATCGGATTGATTTGACCTGGATCGAGGTAAGTGACTTGCCTAACCTTGTGTGGGAGAACTCCCCTTAGGATTTGGAATTGTTGTTATATAAATGTCGTGTATGTGAGGTGACGAGTGCGTACACGTATTAATTGTTGGAAAAATCCCATTTTCATTAAGTAAATATCTGTGTTTCCTTTTTGTGGAACACTAGTATTTTAAAGCCTACTTTTTAGCTTAAGAAAGCATGCTTAAGTGACTTAGCTATTCTATCTGCTTAAACTGTTTACTTGAATTCTTTGCGGTATGTTTGGAATAGAAATCTCTTCTTTCTTGGTACAAACTTGGACAGAACTGTAGATTCTTTTCTTAAGACTATTGTGCGTTTACTTTGGGACTACGAGACGATATCCTGGGAGATCCCCCTGCATGTTTACTTTGGGACTACGGATCGGTATTTCGGGAGATCCCCCTACACATTTATATTTGGGACTACGGGACGACATCCCAAGAGATTCCCCTGTACTGGATAGTTACTTGGGGAATACTGATTGGTATTCCGGGAGATTCCCCTGCATATTTATGATTCGGACTACGGGATGATATCCCGGAGATCCTCTGCTCATTTACGTTTGGGACTACAGAATGATGTCCTGGGAGATCCCCTGTTGCTATTTTTGTGTACTGAGTTATATTCTTTCTGTGATTTTATTCTTTATCGTCTGTTAGTATTTTTGATTATACCACCATATTCCATATTGTTTTACCTTGTTATATGTATATAACCAGTAAGGACCTGACCTTCCTCGTCACTACTCGACCGAGGTTAGGCTTGGCACTTACTGGGTACTGCTGTAGTGTACTCATGCCATTTTATGCACATATTTTTCATGTGCAGATCCAGGTTCTTCTTCTCAGCCATTTTATTAGTGAGGCGGACTAAATCAGAGACTTCGAGGTATATCTGCTGCGTCCACAGACCTAGAAGTCCCTCTCTATTCTCCCCATTAGCTTTAGACTTTCATGTATTTCCTTCTGATTAGATATTCCGAAGTTAGAGCACTATGCAGTTTTTTATAGCTTATGATTTCATGAGATCGTGGGTTTTGGGAGTTTTGATTCGGTTTTGAAAGTGTGTATTGTGTATGTCGAGCGACATTTTAAACTCTTTTATTATGTTTTACCCGCAACTTACTAGTTTCGTATTTCATTTCCTTTTTCCGCAATTTGTTAGGATTACCTAGTCTTAAAGAGTAGGTGCCGTCACGACAGTTCACGGAGGGAGAACTTAGGTCGTGAAAAGTTGGTATCAGAGCCCTGGGTTCATAGGAGTCATGAATCACAAGCCGATTTATTAGAGTCTCGCGGATCAGTATAGAGATGTCTGTACTTATCTACGAGAGACTATGTAACTGTTAGGAAAATTCCACTTCATTTTATTTCCTTGTCATGCGAGATGTTTAATATTGAAACTCTAAACCTCTATGTTCTATTCTCTCACAAATGGTGAGGACATGTGCTACCGGAGATGACCAGGCACCCGCGTCCCCTGTTAGAGCCGCCAGAGGTTGGGTCCGGGGTAGAGGCCGAAGACGCGTACGTGGTACAGCCAGAGCACCCTGATATGCCTACTGCTACTACTACTCCAATCTTCCGGAGACCCTTGCACAGTTCGTGACTTACGGTTCATTGAGGTGTTTATTCCTAACATCAGATCTAGCATGGCTCGGGAGTTGGAGATGTATATCTCTTATCAGCAGGTGGTGAGTATTGCTAGGAGAGTAGATGGCACGCATGCTCGAGATACAAAGGAGAGAGAGGCCAAGAGATCTCGAGAGTCGAGCCATATTCTGGTGCCCATGCCCCAGCTGTAGTTCGTCATGGTATGGGTTATATGAGTCACCCCGTTCATTCAGCTCTTCCAGCAGCCAGTGGTATTCTGGCTCCTCCTAGACCTTAGGATCCCTATTATGTACCTAAAGTATCTAGTGCGCCTCATGTACGAGGTGCTTTTAATGGTCAGTCTAGTAGACCTGGCCGAGCCACTCATAGCCACCATGTCCTCCCAAAGCTTATTTTGTGTGTGGCGACATATGCCATATGGTGATAGATTGCCCCAGACTTAGGATGGGTGCACCTCTACAGACTTCTTAGCCACAACATGCTCCGTAGAGTTCCCATGCTATGATCACAGCACCAGTTGCTGGCCTACATGCCTAGCCAACTAGATGTGGAGGTCACCCTAGAAGGGGAGGTAAGGCTAGATATTATGCCCTTCTTTCCCGTACTGAGGCTGTCACCTCCAATTCTATCATCACAGGTATTGTCCTGGTTTGTCATAGAGATGCATCGCTTTTATTTGATCCAGGCTCCACTTATTCCTATGTGTCCTCTTATTTTGCCCCGCATTTGGGCGTATCTCGGGATTCTTTGAGTGCCCCTGTTTATGTTTCTACTCCTGTGGGAGATTCTCTTGTTATGGACCACGTTTATCGGTGGTGTTTGATTGCTCTTAGTGGTTTTGAGACTAGAGCTAATTTATTATTGCTCAGCATGGTAGATTATGATGTTATCTTGGGCATGGACTGGTTGTTGCCCCATTATGTTATTCTTGATTATCACACCAAAACCATGACATTGGCTATGCCAGGTGTACCATGATTAGAGTGGAGGGGTACTTTAGATCACACTCCCAATAGAGTTATTTCATTCATTAAGGCTCAGCAAATGGTTGAGAAAAGGTGTGACGCGTATCTATATTATGTGAGAGATGTTAGTATCGATACCCCTACAGTTGATTCAGTCCTAGTAGTACGGGATTTACCTTACATGTTTCCAGCTGATCTTCCGGGTATGCCACCCGATAGAGATATTGATTTCGACATTGATTTTTTGCTAGGCACTAAGCCCAGTTCTATTCCTCTTTATCGTATGGCCCCTCCTGAGTTGAAGGATCATATACAGGAATTGCTTGATAAGGGCTTTATTTGGCCCAGTGTGTCACCTTGGGGTGCTCCTATCTTGTTTGTGAAGAAAAAGGATGATTCTATGCGTATGTTCATTGATTATCGCTAGTTGAACAAAGTTACAGTGAAGAACAGGTATCCTTTGCCTCGTATTGATGATCTGTTTGACCAGCTACAGGGTGCACGGGTGTTTTCTAAGATTAACTTGCATTCAGGTTATTATCAGTTGAAGATTCGGGAGCCAGATATCCCAAAGACTGCCTTCAAGACTCGGTATGGTCATTATGAGTTCCTTGTTATGTTATCTGGGCTGACCAATGCCCCAGCAGCCTTCATGCATTTGATACACAGTGTATTCCGGCCATATCTTGACTCGTTTGTCATTGTCTTTATTGATGACATTCTGCTATACTCCCGAAGTCGGGATGATCATGAGCAACACCTGAGGACAGTGCTTCAAGCTTTGAGAGAAAAGAAATTATATGCAAAGTTCTCGAAATGTGAGATTTGGTTGGATTCCGTGGCATTCTTGGGTCTCGTGGTATCGAATTAAGGGAACAAGGTGGATCCGAAGAAAGTGGAAGCAGTGCAGAGTTGGCCCAGACCATCCTCAACTACAGAGATCCATAGTTTTCTTTGCTTAGCGGGTTATTACCGTCAATTTGTTCAGGGATTTTCATCTATTGCAGCACCTATGACCAGGCTGACCCAGAAGAGTGCTCCGTTCAAGTGGACAGAAAAGTGTGAGGAGAGCTTCTAGAAGCATAAGACAACTTTGATTACAGTACTAGTTTTGATATTGCCTACAGGTTTGAGGTCTTATACTGTCTATTATGACGCCTCGAGGATTGGCCTTGGAGTGATATTGATGCACGACGGTAGGGTTATTGCCTACACATCCAGACAGTTGAAGGTATATGAGAAGAATTATCCTGTCCATGATCTCAAGTTAGCTTCTATTGTTCACACCTTGAAGATCTGGCGTCATTATTTGTACGGTGTTCCTTATGAGATTTATACTGATCACCGGAGTTTGCAGCATCTATTCGAGTAGAAGGACCTTAATTTGCGCCAGAGGAGGTGGTTAGAGCTGCTAAAGGACTATGATATCACTATCTTGTATCACTCGGGCAAGGCCAATGTGATGGCCGATATGTTGAGTTGCCGGGTAGAGAGTTTGGGGAGTTTGGCTTATCTAGCAGCAGCGGAGAGGCCCATGGAGATGGATGCTCAGGTCTTAACTAGCCAGTTTGTGAGGTTTGATCTTTTGGAGCCCAGTCGGATTCTAGGTTGTGTGATTTCTCGGTCTTCCTTGTTCGATCGTATTCGAGAGCGTCAGTATGATTACCCTCATGTGCTTGTCCTCAAGGACAAGGTTCTGCATGGTGATGCCAGAGATGTGACCATTGGTGATGACAGGATATTAAGGATGCAGGGTCGGGTATGTGTACCTAATGTTGATGGGCTTCGGGAGTTGATATTAGAGAAGGCCCACAGTTCGCGGTATTCCAACCATTCAGGTGCCACGAAGATGTACCAGGATTTAAGACTGGTGGAGGTGGATGAAGAATGATATAGTTGGGTTTGTAGCTTGGTGCCTCAATTGTCAGCAGGTGAAGTATGAGCACGAGAGACCGGGTGGCTTGCTTCAGCAGATAGAGATTCTGGAGTGGAAGTGGGAGCATATCACCATGGACTCCGTAGTTGGACTCCTAGGGACCTTGAGGAAGTTCCATGCCATTTGGATGATTGTGGATCGTCTGACCAAGTCCGCGTACTTCATTCCTGTGTGTACTACCTACTCTTAAGAGCGGTTGGCTGAGATTTATATCCAGGAGATTATTCGTCTGCATGGTATTCTAGTTTTCATCATTTCAGATAGAGGTACTCAGTTCACATCATGGTTCTGGAGGGTCGTACATCATGAATTGGGTACTCGGGTAGAGTTGAGCTCAATATTTTACCCCCAAACGGACGGACAGTCCGAGCCCACTATTCAGATTCTTGAGGCTATGTTCCATGCGTGTGTGATGGAGTTTGGAGGTTCTTAGGATCAGTTCTTATCACTGGTGGAGTTTGCCTACAACAATAGTTACTAGTCCAACATTCAGATGGCGCCATATGAGGATTTGTATGGTAGGCAATATAGATCCCCGATGGGTTGGTTCGAGCCGGGCAAGGCTAGATTATTGGGCACAAACTTCGTTCAGGATGCCTTGGAGAAGGTTAAGGTGATTTAGGATAGACTCCGCACAGCCCAGTCCATACAGAAGAGTTATGCAGACCGGAAGGTTCGTGATGTTTTCTATATGGTTGCAGAGCAGGTCTTACTTCGGGTTTTGCCTATGAAGGGCGTTATGAGATTTGGGTAGAAGGGGAAATTGAGTCCGAAGTTTATTGGTCCTTTTAAGGTATTGAGACGGGCTGGGGAGGTTGCTTATGAGCTTGCCTTACCTCCTATCTTGGCAAGTGTTCATCCAGTATTTCATGTTTCGATGCTCTGGAGGTATCACGGTCATCCGTCGCACGTGTTGGATTTCACTTCAGTCCAATTGGACAAGGATCTATATTATGTTGAGGAGCCAGTGGATATATTGGACCGACAAATCTGGAAGCTGAGGTCAAAGAGTATTGTATGAGTAAAGGTTCAGTGGCGGGGTCAGCCGGTCGAGGAGGCGATGTGGGAGACCGAGCAGGATATGCGCAGCCATTACTCTCACCTTTTCACCACTTTAGGTATGTCTCTATGCTCGTTCAAGGAAGAATGAATGTTTTAAGAGGGGGAAGATGTAACGACCCGGTCGGTCATTTTAAAAAGTAACCCTCGATCCCCTATTAACTACTTTCCCCATATTTATTTCCACTATTATGATTTGCCGAGAAGATTCATTTTGAGTTTCGGAGTGTTTTGGGACATTTAGTCCTTAAATGAGAGCTTAAGCTTTAGAATTTGGACCATAGTCGGAGCAGTGTGAAGAAGGCTTGGGAATGGAATTCCGTCAATTCCGTTAGCTCCATTGAGTGATTTTGGCCTTAGGGGCGTGTTCAAATTGTGTTTTGGAGGTTCGTAGCTTATTTAGGCTTGAAATGCCGAAAGTTGAATTTTTGAAGTTCCCGGATAGATAGTGAAATTTTGATATCGGGGTCGGAATCCGAAAATTGGAATAGCTCCATCTTGTTGAACATCAATCAGACATGGTTTTGTTGGGTTTGGTATCGATTGTAAAATTCTTGAGATTTCAAGTTCATTAGGCTTGGATTGGAGGGTGAACCGTGATTTTAGCGTTATTTGATGTGATCCGAGGGTTGGATTAAGTTCGTATGATGTTTTAGGATTGGTTGGCATGTTTGGTTGAGGTCCTGAGGGCCTCAAGTGAGTTTCGGATGCTTAACGAAATTGAATTTGGACTTAGACAAATTCTGAAGTTTGTTGCTTCTGGTATTTTCGCACCTCCGGTGAGGAGCCCGCATGTGCGGCCCGCAGAAACGAGGAAAGAGGTCGTAGGTGCAGTTTGGGGCATGAAGACCAGTGGTCGTAGATGCGAGTTAAGAACCACAGTAGCGGACCGGATCTGTAAAGAGTGGAGCGCAGGTGCAGCTCCTGGGGGTTTAATGAAATCTCACAGGTGCGGGTCCCCAGTTGCAGAAGCGGGACCGAAGATGCAACCCCATGATCACAGAAGTGGAAATCGCTGGGCAGATATATGAAAAATCGAAGTTTGAGTTCATAACTTGGAAAATCTTGGAGATCGGGGAAAGGCGATTTTGTGGGGATTTTTAAGAGAAGATCATTGGGTAATGATTCCTAACCCCCTTTTTATTGTATCCCATTAATCTAAGCTTAAATTCATCATTAAATTTTGGAATAGGGATGAAAAATTGGGGAAAAGGAAGGAAAATTCTTAGGCCAAAATTTGGGATTTTGATCGAGATTTTGGTATCGGATTTGGGTGATTTTGGTATGGAGTCTAGTGAATGGGTGTTCACAATCCGTAATTTTTACCCGATTTCGAGACGTGGACCCGGGGAGGATTTTTGGTCGTTTTTCTAATTTCTCATTGTAGCTTTAAATTCATTAGTTAAATTATTTGTTTGTAGTTTTATTTACGTTATGTAATTGATTTGATTAGATTTGGGCCACTTGGAGTTGGATACTCATGGCAAGAGCGTGAGATTGGATTGATTTGAGCTAGATCGAGGTAAGTGGCTTGCCTAACCTTATGTGGGGGAACTCCCCTTAGGATTTGGTATTGTTGTTATATGAATGCTGTGTACGTGAGGTGACGAGTGCATACTCGTGCTAATTGTTGGAAAAACCTCATTTTCATTAGGTAAATATCTATGTTTCCTTTTTGTTGAACACTACTTGTACTTTAAAGCCTACAGTTTAGTTTAGGAAAACATGCTTAAGTAACTTAGCTGTTCTATCTGTTTAAACTCTTTACTTGAATTCTGTGCAACAAGTTTAGAATAGAAATCTCTACTTTCTTGGTACAAACTTGGATAGAACTGCAGATTCTTATCTTCAGACTGCTGTGTGTTTACTTTGGGACTACGAGACAATATCCCGGGAGATCCCCCTGAATGTTTACTTTGGGACTACAGATCGGTGAGATCCACCTGCACATTTATATTTGGGACTACAGGACGACATCCCGAGAGATTCCCCTACATATTTATGATTCGTACTATGGCACGATATCCCGAGAGATCCTCTGCACATTTACGTTTGGGACCACAGGACGTTATCCTGGGAGATCCCCTGTTGCTATTTCTGTGTACTGAATTATATTCTTTATGTGATTTTATTCTTTATCGACTGTTAGTATTTTTAATTATACCATCATGTTCTATACTGTTTTACCTTGTTATATGCATATAACCAGTAGGGCCCTGACCTTCCTCGTCACTACTCGACCGAGGTTAGGCTTGGCACTTACTGGGTACCGCTGTGGTGTACTCATATCCTTTCCTGCACATGTTTTTCGTGTGCTGATCCAAGTTCTTCTGCTCAGCCGTTCTATCAGTGAGACGGGCGATATCAGAGACTTCGAGGTATATCTGCCGCGTCCGCAGACCTAGAAGTCCCTCTCTATTCTCCCCTTTAACTTTAGACTTTCCTGTATTTACTTTTGATTAGATATTCTGGAGTTAGAACACTATGTAGTTTTCTATAGCTTGTGATTTTATGAGATTCCAGGTTTTGGGAGTTTTGATTTGATTTTGAGAGTGTGTATTGTATATGCCGAGCGGCATTTTAAACTCTTTTATTATGTTTTACCCGCAACTTGCTAGTTTCGTATTTCATTTCCTTTTTCCGCAATTTGTTAGGCTTACCTAGTCATACAGACTAGGTGCCGTCACGACAGTTCACGGTGGGAGAACTTGGGTCGTGACATTTTTTTGCTACAATAACTTCTATGTTAATTTTTTTTAATATTTAAGGTTTTAAATTAATACAATCTTATCAGTTGAATTCTTATTAAAAATATAAAGGAAGGTTTAATAAAATCAATTTAATAAGAATTCTCCATATTGATAATACATTACCACTGTATAATATCCAATATCAAGAAAAAATAAAGGTAATGTTGAACAGACTACATAAAGCGTTGAAATTGAGATAAAAATTTCACGATAATATATTATTATATTATATTTGAACTGCTTTCCTATTAAAATAATAATTTTTATTATTAATTTTTCGTGTAATGTTGAAAAATATACCCATTTATTAAGAACAATTTTTTTAAGAATACAAATGTGTGATAAAGAGAAAAAAAAGGTTGGTAAAAGTCAATACCACTAATGATTTTGCAAACATAAATATCAAAAAGTGGAATGTCAGATCGACCTTTTTACTCTTTGAAAATAAAATTTGTGGTGGATAAAGTTATAGTTACGGTCAAATATATAAACATGAGTGTCACACCTCCTTTTTTACTACACCCCGTAAAAGGTATAAATACAAGGGAGTTTTTCCAATTAAAGGACAGTTGAAACGAGATTTGTTTAAAGATTCAGAGTCGCCACTTGGGATAATTTATGGTGTCCCAAGTCACCGATTGAATCCCCAATCGAGGAAAGTTGACTCTATTCACGGACTGCGAATACAGAAATCCGGGTAAGGAATTCAGTTAACCCGGGAGGAGGTATTAGGCATTCCTGAGTTCCATGGTTCTAGCACGGTCGCTTTGATCATACTTGGCTTATTAAAATTACTGATTTTAGATCCTATGTGCATCTACCCCTTTATCGCTTTTTAATTAAGAAAATTATCTTGAACTGAGTCACGCGTACGTGTACCCATTTGTTTGGCATGTCAAAATCATGTCACGCGAACGTGTCCACAATTAATAACGCTTATTATTATTAAGAAAGTTTAGCCGAAGTTGCGCGAACGCATACTCTGATTTTGTTTTTTAAGATCGCGATCATGTCACGCGAACGTGTACACAATCACGATATGGAATTGAATGACACCTGGAACAAGATAGGAATTTTGTGCATTAGAATAACTTCTTAGCTTTCAAGAGCCATCGTCTTGAAGACCGATTCCTCTAGGTGTAAAAGGATTTATAAAATCCCATCTTAACGCCCAATGAAATCACTATCCATGAAATCAAACTAGGTTGTGAAGGCAAGACCAATTGAGCCCAAGACATGAAACTTATTTTAAATTGGGATTCAAATCAACCTTATTAATTATGAACCTGTGTTTGATTAATATCAGATACTTTAATCACTAAAAAATTTGGGCTAGCGACCAGCCCACTTAATTCGATGCCTGGTCACGTGATCTACTTGACTCGAGTTTCTGGGCTTAAGGCCTAAGTGTTCGAGTCCATACCAGGGCTTTATTTGGGCCACCCATAACTTGGCCCAATTCATTTTACATGCGCGCACACATTTAATACAGAAATCGGCGTTTGGGGTACAAGCTCAACCAAGAAATTGTATCACATGGCAATCCAATGAAACATTAAGACCCTAAATCATGCTGAACTATTTTTGAATCCACAACCAAAGGACAAGATCAAATATCCTATACCAAATGACTACAACCTGATTTCCAAAGAAAGCTAAAATCCAATTGGGAAATGATTTAAGAAGCTCATGATTTCATACGTTTTCAGAAGCAGACTTAAGCAACAGAACTATGATAAGGCTAGCTGGGGAATCACCACTACTAGAATAACCCAACTATAACAGAATCTAACACAAGGAAATGATTCTTGTCTAAATTAAAACCTGCAGTACGACAGTCCGAACACAAGTATTCTAGGTGAACTTCTGATCAAATCTAACATTAAAATAACAAGTTAAAATACAAATATATTCTGAAAGTGCACTGTCGATATAGTACAGTTCAAATAATAAAACCAAGGCAATAAGGGAAGCACAACTAGTCTTTAAAGGATGGGGGACTGGCGTTCAGCCTAATTCTCATTCATCCACAGGTCCAAATTGATTACACAACTCCAACAAGCAATTCACACGTTAGTGAGATCCAAGAAGTACCTGGTTTCAGCAAAGTAACAATGAATTGAGGCCCAAAATTAGGAAGGAATAGCAGCAGTAAGTTATCAGCAAAGGGAATCACACAATAGCTCTCGAGTCGAACTATGATTCAGCTTTTGCAAACCATACCCCAGGGATTCCAAAACATGTTTCTTAATTGGACAGCAGGATCGAGAATGGAAACAAATAGTCCACTAGTGCAGGAATTCTGATGTATTTTTAGAATGTTTTCAGCAATTTTAAACTAAGCAATGCAGGAAATTTCTTATGGGTATTTTTCAGAGTACAGGATTTTTGGGATTTCTTCACTCTTGGATCTGCCTTGAAAGGCAAGAAAAGCTGCCTTTATAGGAAAGACACTAGGGCAGCAAAGAATGGGTTCAGTTTTGCACTTGAACCCTTTTTGAATTTTCATTTTTGCTCTCATGTCCTCAGTTTTAAAATTAGCATTTCATATAAGTCCCAATCCCAGCTTCTAGGAAACTTCCTAGGTAGTTATTTGAGAGATTCCCTCAACCAATTACCTAAACTACCCACCCAAATGCCCCTTAATCACACTCAGCAACTCCCAGGTCAAGCTAACCCAGAAGCCTGATTTGATACGGGTTAAAAACCCAGGTTCAATTCCCTCTTGGGCTTCTGATTCCTCAGAGTCCCATAAAAATCAAACGATGATTCCAATTTTGAAAAACTGACCCAAGATTTCTCTAAACAAAGAAGTCTGGAACCATTTGTTTAAAAGTAGCCGAAGCCAAAAGCAAAATGAATGAATAAACCAATCTAATTTCATAACAGCAATTTAACTAAATCATGGGCCTAATTTCATTGACTAGGTGATTAAATTCATGATGAAAGACTTAGACGAACAAAACAAGGTGGACTAAAGACATCAGATAATCAAGCTTTCACAACGAAAAAAAAGAAAAGGAAAAGAGAACAGGAGATGGAACCAATTTGAACTCAGAAAACCCAAACAAACTTCGCCCAAACCAGAAGAGAAAGGATGAGGAGGAAGATGAAACAGTGAAAGAAAATACAAGAGGGGAGGAGGAACTTACCAAATCACGGCTCGAAACCTATCGGAGACACAGGGCCTAACAAAATTAACGCTGATTGTCTGAATCCAGACTTCGAAACTCGAAGAACAACCCTATTGACCATGCATGCACCAAGTCCGATAGAAAAGGGCTTTTGAACTTTCAAGGTTCGAACCTAGATCTAAGATTCGCGAAGCTCCGACAATATTCGAGGGAAACGGAGTGAGGTTACGGCATGAGGGGGTCGTAGTGGCTATGTGGTGTTAATCTGGGGCCGTTTGGGAAAAGTCACATTTTTGGTCTAGTCTTCGATTTAAAATTCAAGATGAACCAGTGGGATTTGAAGGACACAGGTTAGGGATCTGGGAAGAGGAGATGAAGGAGGTCTTGGGCTGTAATTTTGGTGGCCATCGGAGACCTACCGCCGCCGTAGGGCGATTTCCGGCGACGGTGCATGATGGGGTTGAGGTGGGGTCTTTGGGAGTGTTGGGAGACGACGAGGGGGGGGGGTTGAGTGGTTCGGACCTTTAAGTATCAGATGATACTAGCTTCAAGACCGTCCGATCAAGGAACCTCGACGGTCCTGATCTGTTGCCCATGAAACGGTGTCGTTTGGTTTATTGGGGGGAACCAGACCGGGTCAAGGCTTGGGTTTGGGCTGGGTTTCGGGTAATTTTTGTTTGGGCTGGGGAAAATTGAATTGGTTTTAGCCCAAATTTGGATTTTCTTTCATTTCTTTCTTTTTCTTTTTCAATTTCAAGATTCTTTTCTTTTCAAAATTAAAATAAAACTTAAATTAATTAATAAAATTTTAAACTAAATTAACCTACCCAATTAGATTAATCACTCATCGTGGTATTTACAATAATTAATTAAATCCTAAATTTAAAGAAAACTATACCATTTAAAATTAAAAAGTTAAAATGCAAAATGAACTATTTTTGTGATTTTTATTTTTTATAAAACAAACTAATTTACTAATTAATCTTAAAAAATATAAAATTAAATCCTAAATGCAGTGCGTGATATTTTGTATTTTCATGAATTAAATAAAATAAACGTGCACAGACAAATGCAAATAGTTAGCCACAAAATCCAACAAAATTGCAAACACTGAAAGAAATTATTTTGTTTTGAATTTGTTGGAATAATTCATATAGGGCAAAAATCAGGTGCTCACAGCTGCCCCTCTTTGCCTGGAAACATGAAGAGTTTTCGTGCAAAGATAAGTGAGCGGATATGAGCGATTTTTGCCCGTCTGAATACTCCGTGGGAAGCATTTTTGAAAGAGTTGACCGTACCATGCTTCTGAGGTTGCCTACATATCCTTGGCTAAAAAGGAATCAGGTCAGTGTAGTTCGGGAATGTCTGGTAGCTGGGACTATCATGGAGCTGTGATTTCACTGTTGTTGCTGCTGCTACTGCTCACTGAACCCCCTTATTACACCATGTCAAAAATAAAAGAAGCTAGACTAGACTATGATCCATGCTTTACAAAATCCTATCTAGATCTTCAAACTTGCTCTTGTGTTTCTTGTTGCCTTGTTGTCCTCTATTCTCTCGGTGACATCCATTTGTTGCCACCTTGAATTGTAAGCTGAGATGTTTTCCCCTTCTTCAGGTGGGTTCCTGACTGCTAAACTTGATATATATTCCCATGCTCTCTAGGCGGGCTCCTGACTTCAAAACGTGAATGTATTCCCATGCTATCTAGGCGGGCTCCTGACTTCGAAACGTGAATATGTTCCCATGTTATCCAAGCGGGCTCCTGACTGCAGCAAAATAGACAAAACCGAAGAAATATTTCTGCCCCAGTTTGGGTATATGGGCCCATGTGTAAGTGTAAAAAAAATCACATTACCGAATATCAATAAGAATTTTGAAAACCAAAACTTGAATTGTACTCCCTTGTTCTCAAGGCGGGCTCCTGACTGCTAGACTTGAATGTATTCCCTGCTTTCCAGGTGGGCTCCTGACTTCAACTTGAAAGTACTCCCTGTTTTCAGGCGGGCTCATGACTTCAAAATAGACAAAACAAAGAATTTGAAAGCTAAAACTTAAATTGTACTCCCTTGTTCTCCAGACGGGCTCCTGACTGCAACTCAAAATGTATTCCCTACTCTCCAGGCGGGCTCCTGATTTCAAAATAGATAAAACAAAGAATTTGACAGCTAAAACTTAAATTGTACTCCCTTGTTCTCCAGGCGGGCTCCTGACTGCAACTCGAAATGTATTCCCTGCTCTCCAGGCGGGCTGCTGACTTCAAAATAGATAAAACAAAGAATTTGACTGCTAAAACTTAAATTGTACTCCCTTGTTCTCCAGGCGGGCTCCTAACTGCTACGCTTGAATGTATTCCCTGCTTTACAGGCGGGCTCCTGACTTCAACTTGAAATGTATTCCCTGCTCTCTAGGCGGGCTCCTGACTTCAAAATAGACAAAACAAAGAAAATTTTTCTGCCCCAGTTTGGTGGCTGGGCACAGATGTGAGTGTAAAACTAAATCATATTACTAAGTACTACTAAGAATTGAAAGCTAGATCCCATTATTCAGGAGGTCCTGACAACTTTTAACTAAACGACAATTTTTAAAATCTATGTTATGTCTTCTACAGTTCTGCTAAATCTTGTTATCTAAGAGGGTCTTTAAACTACTCCCCATTATCCAGGAGGGTCTTGAAGATCAAAGGTCAAATTTTATCTTAAGGGTGACAACTTTCATGTCTGAATTATACTACCCCACAGTAGAGTTTACGCTAAATGTTGTTATATAATCGAAATCTTAAAGCTAAGTCCCATTATTCAGGAGGGTCCTGGAAACTCCTAATTGAATCCTATCTAGAACATGCAAACTTCTAAACCAACTTATATTCTTTTGGGATACATTTATGCTAGACTATGCTATTTCTGAACTTTAAACTAGGTCCCATTTTCCAAGATGGTCCTGAAAGATTACGGTCAAACCTGTTTTGATGCTTGCTCTTTCCTCTGCAGAGAGTTTCTCCGAAACAAACAAATTTTCTGCCCCTCTTTCAATCAAAGAAAACTTTGTCAGTTTAAAGTGGTGGTTAGTTGATGGCATTCTTGCTGAAAATCTTTCCACTGCATTGTTTTGTTCTAAATGGCTTTCCCGAACTGGCCCTGAACTGCTTTGACTTTCTGACTGACTTTCAAATACCATGACCTTTGACGAACCGAGTGTTCTATACCCATGTTGTTGTTTCACACCTCTGACCCCTCTATCCGAACCTTTGCAACTCCCATGACATTACCAAACCATTCCACCGATGAAACTTCCGGTGATTCCTTGTACCCCACCTTACATCATGCTGTCTTTAGTATGCTCTGACCACGTTGTGATTTGCAATTTTGGGAGTTGGTAGTGAGCTTTGAAATTCTTTTCCACTTACTTGGGACAAGACTGACATTAAAACGTCTTAGACAAATAAACCCAAAAGAAAATGAAATGCAATGACTTTGTGGGTTAAGGATAAGAAGAATCCAAAACCAGATGACTGCTACAAAGGGAAAAAGAAAAAGAAACTTATCTGAGTGGAACAACTGGTACCAATGATCATGACATGCATTTCGGATTAATCGGCCCAATCTGTCCAACCAATCAACTTTCAGTTGCCATACTTTGTCGCCTCAAAATTTCCATGACCTGATTAGTTTACCCAAACCTTGACCTTATTCATCCTGCGGTGCCATGAAATAGTTTTCCACCTAACAGACCTTTCCCATTTGTTGACTTTTCAACTCGCTTTTGCCTCAACGTGCCTGTGAGGGTTTTCACCAATAAGACTCTCTCATTTTATTTCTCTAAACTCCCGTCGCCTTACGGTGTTTGTGAAGGTTTTCACCAATAAGACTCTCTCATTTTATTTCCCTCAACTCACATCGCCTTACGGTGCCTGTGAAGGATTTCACCAATAAGACTCTCCCATTTTTATTTTTTCCTGCTTGAACCAGAGTGTTTCCCCTGACATTAATTACCTTTACCTGCTCGACTTGGCATTTCTCAAAGACTGATCAGAAAGTCTTTCTTTGGACCGTAATGTGGGCTTTTGGACAGGGTTAGAAAGAAAGGGTATAAAAGGCTCAAAACCATTCATATGGGTTAAAGTTACAACTTTCGAAATCAGGTTTCTCACAACAACCACGACTTCTGCCCCAGTTTCTTACTTGGGGCTTTTGGATTTTTGTTTGATGAGACCGAACCGTAAGGCTGCCTACGTATCCTTAAAAGGAATCAGGTCAAACGTAGTTCATGTCATAGAAATTACTTTGTTGTTGTGAATTTTCTTTTCTCTTTCTTCTTCTCTTCTTTTTTCTCTTTTGCTTTTCTCTTTTTATTGTTTTTCTTCTTCTTTTCTCTTTTCCTCTTTCTTTTCCTTCTTTTTTTCTTTTCTTTCTCTATCCTTTCTTTCTCCTTTTCTTTTCTTCCTTTTCTTATCTTTCACGCTTGTGCTTCTGATATTCACTACTGATTCCGAAAGAAGGGTAAGAAAGAAAATAAATAAGGCTCAAAAGGGGTGACGAGGGATCAAGTGTTTAGATAGAGGAACAAAACGCCTTCGTCATTTCAATCTTCAAATATGCCAAATAAAAATAAGTACAATCAAACAAAGAAATCATACATAGTATCTCTTGACTGCATCAGAATTGATAGCCATTTCCACACATTTTCCTTCTACATCTGTCAAATATAACGCGCCATTGGACAACACTCTAGTTATGACAAATGGCCCCTGCCAGTTTGGGGCGAACTTTCCTTTTGCTTTAGCCTGATGAGGCAAGATACGTCTCAACACTAACTGACCCACTTCGAACTTCCGTGGACGTAACTTTTTGTTATATGCTCTCGGCATTCTCTGTTGGTACAGTTGGCCGTGACATACTGCTGCCAGTCCCTTTTCATCAATCAAACTTAATTGCTCCAAGCGGGTTTTGACCCATTCAACGTCATCAATTTCTGCCTCAGCGACAATCCGAAGGGATGGGATTTCAATTTCTGCGTGTATTACTGCCTCCGTGCCATACACCAACAAATAAGGAGTGCCCCCTACTAAAGTGCGAACAGTAGTGCGATAACCCAACAATGCGAAAGGTAACTTCTCATGCCATTGTATGGACCCTTCCACCATTTTCTGAAGTATCTTCTTTATGTTCTTATTGGCTGCCTCGACTGCTCCATTCGCTTTAGGGCGATATGGGGTAGAATTGCGATGTATAATCTTAAACTGCTGATAGGTCTCTATCATCAGATGACTGTTGAGATTAGCACCATTGTCCGTGATGATTACCTTTGGAATCCCAAAATGACAGATGATATTTGAATGCAAAAAATCGACCATTGCTTTCTTGGTCACAGATTTGAAAGTTTTCGCTTCAACCCACTTGGTGAAATAATCAATGGCTACCAGAATAAACCTGTGTCCGTTTGATGCTGCTAGCTCGATTGGCCCAATGACATCCATGCCCCAAGCAACAAAGGGCCATAGTGCCGACATCGTATGCAATTCGGATGGTGGGGAATGAATCAAATCTCTGTGCACCTGGCGCTGATGACACTTGCGCACAAAACTGATGCAATCTCGCTCCATAGTGAGCCAGTAATAACCTGCTCAGAAAATCTTCTTTGCCAGAACGTACCCACTCATATGCGGTCCACAAAATTCGGAGTGTACCTCAGTCATGATAGTTGTGGCCTGTCTGGCATCTATACATCTTAGTAATCCAAGATCTGGAGTTCTTTTGTATAACACCCCTCCACTGAAGAAAAATCCACTTGCCAGTCGTCGAATTGTTCTTTTCTGATCACTCGTGGCCTATACCGGGTATAGCCCTATCCTGATGTATTCTTTGATATCATGGAACCATGACTCCCCATCAAATTCTTCTTCTACCATATTACAGTAAGCATGCTGATCACGGACCTGAATCTGCAAAGGGTCCACATAAGCCTTATCTGGACGATGTAACATTGACGCCAGAGTAGCCAAAGCATCGACGACTTCATTATGGATACTTGAAATATGCTTGAACTCTATTGACTGAAACCGTTGACAAAGATCATGCAAACATTGTCTGTACGGCATGAGTTTCAAATCCCGTGTTTCCCATTCTCCCTGAATTTGGTGCACCAGGAGGTCCGAGTCACCCAAGACCAAGACTTCCTGGACACCCATATCCACAGCTAACCTCAAACCCAAAATGCATGCCTCGTACTCAGCCATGTTGTTAGTACAGTAAAAACTAAACTGAGCCATAACAGGGTAGTGCTACCCTGTTTCAGAAATAAATACCGTTCCTATCCCCACGCCCTTCATGTTTGCATCCCCATCAAAGAAAAGTTTCCATCCCGGCTTCTTGACTTGTTCCAACTCATCAATGTGCATCACCTCTTCATCGTGGAAATAAGTTTTCAAAGGTTCATAATCTTCATCAACCGGGTTCTCGGCCAAATGGTCCGCCAACGCCTGTGCTTTCATTGCAGTTCGAGTCACGTATACAATGTCAAACTCTGTAAGCAGGATCTGCAACTTTGCAACCCTCCCTGTGGGCATAGGTTTCTGAAATATATACTTCAATGGATCCAAGCGAGATATGAGGTAGGTAGTATAAGATGACAAATAATGTTTCAGCTTTTGTGCCACCCATGTTAGGGCGCAACATGTCCTCTCAAGATGAGTATACTTAACCTCATACGACATGAATTTCTTGCTGAGGTAATAGATAGTCTGCTCCTTCCTGCCAGTGATATCATGTTGACCCAATACACAGCCGAATGAATTGTCCAAAACTGTCAATATAGGATCAAATGTCGCCCTGGTTCTGGCGGGACCAACATAGGTGGATTTGACAAATACCCCTTTATCTTATCAAACGCCTCCTAACATTCATCTGTCCACTTGACCGTAACGTCTTTCTTTAATAGTTTGAAGATAGGCTCACAAGTTGTTGTGAGCTGAGCGATGAACCTGCTGATATAATTCAATCTCCCCAATAAACTCATCACCTCGGTCTTGTTCCTCGGAGGTGGCAATTCCTGGATGACCTTGACTTTCAATGGATCCAGTTCGATGCCCCGGCGACTGACTACGAACCCCAACAACTTTCCAGACAGCACCCCAAAAGCACACTTTGAAGGATTAAGCTTGAGATTGTACCGGCGAAGCCTTTGGAAGAACTTCCTCAGATCCCTAACATGGTCAGACTACTTTCTAGACTTCACGATCACATCATCCCCGTACACCTCGATTTCCTGGTGTATCATATCATGGAATATTGTTGTCATTGCCCTCATACAGGTTGCCCCAGCATTCTTCAAGCCAAATGGCATGACCCGATAGCAGTACATTCTCCACGGCGTGATGAATGCCGTATTTTCTGCATCTTCCTCGTCCATTAAGATCTGATGATAACCCGCATAACAATCCACAAAATAGCCAATCTCATGTTTGGCGCAATTATCAATAAAGATATGGATGTTCGGCAACGGGAAATTGTCTTTTGGACTGGCCTTGTTGAGATCCCGATAATCAACACACACCCTGGTCTTGCCATCCTTCTTCGGCACAGGCACAACATTGGCTAACCAGGTGGGATACCGGGTGACCCGAATGACTTTGGCATCGAACTGCTTGGTGACCTCTTCTTTGATCTTTACACTCATATCCGTTTTGAACTTTCTCAGCTTCTATTTGACAGGAGGGAATGCCGGGTCAGTAGGCAACTTGTGAACCACTAAATCAGTGCTTAGGCCCGACATGTCATCATAGGACCATGCAAAAACATCTTTGTATTCGAACAGTGCTTTAATTATCTCCTCCCTGAGTTGAGGTTCCAGATGGACACTTATTTTAGTTTCACGGACATTATCTTGGTCCCCTAGATTAACTGCTTCTGTATCGTTCAAATTAGGTTTGGGCTTTTCCTCAAAATGACTTAGTTCCTTACTAATTTCTTCATAGGCCTCATCATCATCAAATTCCAACTCGTCATCACACTCAATTTCTTGTATTATTATTTCACAGTTAGATTGGCTTTTAAAACTGGGCCGAAGATTCCTCATGCATGTCATGTCATTGATATCAACATAAAAAGAACTGTACAAAAGAAGAAAACAAAAATAAAATTAGAAGAAATGAAGGGAAAGGAACAATTGCATTTCATTGAATTTAAAAATAACAGGGTTTTAACACATCCAACTGGACGGAACATAATATCTGAATTATAGACCCTGGAATAATCTAGACAACTAAAAGAAAATCAAAATCCACTACCAAGACTCCCTCCGGGTAGGAAGAGGAGTATCTTCCCAGTTGTTGACTTTTGCACGTGGTCCCACGAATTGCACATCTACCTTGTTGGACCCTTCCCCAGCCTCAACCATGTTAACCTCGACGAATAACCTTTCGAACCCCTTCTCCAAGTCTTCATCGGCACCAATCAGTGATCCAGGAACCTTTGACAACAGTTGCTTTCTGATACCCGGCCTGACAAATGATCTGGACAGACGCGGGATTGGCTTTGGCAATGCCCATGCTTTCTGTTTCATTTTTCTTGCTCTTCTCACGTCTGCCACTGTGGGTTTGAACCCCAGACCAAATGTATCCAAGTTCTTTGGAAGAGAAACTGGCTGCACAATACCTTGCAGAGATGCACCCAAACCCTTGCCCAGTACGAAACCATTTTTCAACATTTCAACAGCTACCATGACTGATGCCGCAGCCATCTTTGGAGTTGGAACACACTTCACTTTCGGAATTTTCTCTACCGATACTGTGTCGAAAACCTGATAAACTCATTGTCCCTTGTCGTCGTCAACCTCTATGAACGGAACAATGGCATCATTGGGCACACACAAATTATCTTCGCCGTGTACAACAATTTCATGTCGATCCCATTCAAACTTGACCATTTGATGTAGAGTAGACGAGACTGCTTTGGTAGCATGGATCCAGGGTTGTCCCAATAGCAGATTGTACGAAACAGCCACATCGAGCACCTGGAATTCCATAGTAAATTCAACTGGCCCTATTGTGAGCTCAAGCACTATGTCCCCGACTGAATCTTTCCCTCCACCATCGAATCCCCGAACGCAAATAATGTTCTTGTGAATTCTTTCATCCTCCACTTTCAGCTTATTCAATGTGGAGAGAGGAAAAATGTTCGCGCTAGACCCATTGTCAACCAGTACCCGAGTAACCACGGAATCTTCGCATTTCACCATCAGATAGAGGGCTCTATTGTGCTCGGTACCCTCCACGGGCAACTTATCATCAGAAAAAGTGACTTTGTTTACCTCAAATATCTTGTTAGCTATCTTTTCCAAGTGGTTTACTGAGATTTTGTCAGGAACGTGAGCCTCGTTCACGATCTTCATCAAAGCCCGACGGTGCTCGTCGAAATGGATCAATAATGACAATAATGAAATCTGAGCCGGTGTTTTCCTCAACTTCTCTACAGTGGAATAGTCCTGCACTTTCATCTTTCTCAAGAACTCCTCTGCTTCTTCCTCGGTCACAACTTTCTTCACCAACACTGGGTTATCTTTTGAAGTCTTAGCTTTTATTAACTCTTCGGGGGTAAAGCATCTCCCCGATCGAGTCAGACCATGGGTCTCACACACTTCTTCTCTAACCTCCTTCCCCTTGTAAGTCACTGTCACTCGTTCATAATTCCATGGGACTACCTTGCTGTTGACTATCAGTAATTGAGTTACCGGTTTGATAATGACAGGATCTGTGAGGGCGCCCTTCACAATTACCACAGGCTTGTTCGTCGCTCCTGGCACAACCACTTTTGCTCTTTCATGTTTTCCTACAACGTCACTTGAGGACCCTTTCTTGACCTCCACCGATGGTTCATTATTTGCCCTGTTCAACTTGATCACAGACTTCTCACTTGTTGACTTCTTAGTCGGCTTGGCTTTACTAGCCCGAATCATCATAACGGTTTGCGAAGGCTTCTTGGGCTCCCCTCCCTTATGCACTATCTCAATCATATTTGTCTCATGATGGGTTACCAAGGGGTTCTGATTGATATTGGGTGCCTCCGGAGCTTTGACCTCAATCCGATTGGTGTGAATAAGCTCTTGGATAGTTGTTTTCAATTTCCAGCATTTCTCTGTGTCATAGCCCGGGGCCCCTGAACAATACTCACAACTCACCGAGTGGTCAAGATTTCTGGGAGGGGGATTCGGCAATTTAGCCTCGATCGGGTTCAACATACCCAACTGTCTCAGTTTGTGGAATAGACTAGGATATGATTATACCAATGGAGTGAATGTCTTTTGCTTCAGCAACCTCTCATTCTTGAAGGCTTGGTTGGGTCGAAAACCTGTTCCAGGAGGATTCCTGTAGGCTTTTGTGGGTGGATAGTTTTTTATGGAGCTTGGTACGGATTTTGTGGAGCTGGCGCACGCCATTGTGAGTGAGAGGGAGGCTGGGTATAGGTTTGTATGTGATGGACGGAAAAATGGGGATCTGGCGGTGGGTAATAGTGTTGCGGCGGGTTATATGGAGTGTGGGGGTAAGTTTGGAGATAGGGTCGCGGCTGGTTGTAGTAACGGGGAAGGTTCTTGGATCCAGCCCAAACTCTTGACTCAATTGACGCAACATCTTCCTTCTTCTTCTTCCCGAGCACACCCCTAGTACCGTTTTGAATGGCCTGAGTGGTCGCTTTGATGGATGAATAACTCATGATCTTGTTGGACTTGAGTCCCTCT
Organism: Nicotiana sylvestris; assembly: GCF_000393655.2. Lineage (NCBI taxonomy): Eukaryota > Viridiplantae > Streptophyta > Magnoliopsida > Solanales > Solanaceae > Nicotiana > Nicotiana sylvestris. Next base: position 152,039,397 of record NC_091061.1, on the reverse strand, counting down.
TAAACCATGCCTCCCATTTTTACGACATCATTAGAGGACTTAGCTACTTCTGACACCAAGTGACCGAAATAAGTGGGTTCCAAAGCCTGCAAGAAATAGTCAACCATCTTGCTTTCTTTCATCGGAGGGTCAACCCTCGCTGCTTGCTCTCTCCAACAGAATCCGTATTCCCTGAAGCTCTCACCGGGATTTTTATCAAGCTTTGTCAACGACAGATGGTCTGGGATAATTTCAAGGTTGTACTGAAAATGGCAGGCAAAGGCCTGGGCCAAATCGTCACATGTGTACCACCTATTGTGATCTTGTCTGGTATACCATTCTAAGGCCGATCCACTTAAAATTTGGTTGAAATATGCCATCAGCAATTCATCTCCTCCACCTGCTCCTCTCATTTTGCTACAAAATCCTCTTAAGTGTGCTACTGGGTCACCATGCCCATCGTACAGATCAAAGTTGGGCTTTTTGAACCCCGCTGGCAACTGAACATCTGAGAACAGACATAAATCCTTATAGGCCACACATACTTGACCTCCCAACCCCCTCATATCTCGGAACGACTGTTCTAAGCTTTTGACCTTTCTGATCATCTCTTCATGCTCGGGATTTTTGGGTGGTTTCTCGGTTTTTGCTGGGAGATCAAGATGAGGGGTGTAAGGATATGGTTCTAGAACTTTGAATGTGGGTTCAGGGGGATAGTACTGGTTGTCGTGAGTTTGGAACAGGGGTTCACTAGAAGATCGGTCTAATGTAGCAGGTGGAGGTGCCACAAAAACAGGTGTAATTTGTGGGTGATGGTATGGGACTTGTTTGGGTGGTGGAGCTTGAGAAGCATGGGAAGTGGAACTTGTTTTTCCGCTCTTTTCTTTTCTTTACTCTCTTGTTTTTCCTCTTATTTTCTTTCTCTCTCTTTTTATTTGGTTACGGTCGAATCCTATGGAGATTGCCTACGTATCATGACCCCACATGAATCAGACCAAGCGTAGTTCTTGGAGATAAAAATAATAAAACATTTTTTAAAATTTTCAAATTTTCCATAATAAGACTCGGAAATAGACTTTAAACAAAAACTAACAGACTCTGATAAAAAACGAAATACAGACTCGAAAAACAAACAATCCACATAATCTAATAAAAGAAATACAAACTCCAAGACAAACTGGCAGACTTTAACGGAAAGAAAATACAGACTCAAGAAATCACGAATACATCAGTGCCTCAATTGCCCTCGGGACTCGCGGGGCATCATTCGGCCTTGCTGCGGGCCGACTCGCTAAATCCCCCTGAAGGTGGTAGAGATCTTCCATTACCTGGCGAACAAAAATCATCACAGTAGCGAAGAACATAGATCTAGTCATATCCTCATAGCTACTGCATTCATTGCGATATAGTTGGCGACCCTTTTGACTCGCTCTTTTACAACGCCCTTCTCTTGCAACAAACGCCCAATTTGTTCGGTTCTGGCTTCCAAAGTTCGTTCGGCTACCTAGTTTTGCTCTTGGAGTTGTTCCAAGTATCTTTCTAGTCGTGCCATTAAGGCATAACAATGTTCTCTTTCCGCCTTAAAATATTTGTCTTGTTTAGCCATTTCACCCTCGAGGTTGCCAATTGCCTTTTCCCAACATGTGACCCCTTTTTCATATCTTTCTTTCATCTGTTGAACGAAAGTTGCATGCCCTTCGGCGCTTTTAGCCAACCTCGCCCGTGCTTTTGCTAGTTCAGACTCAGCTTTCTGCAGGTCATCTTCATAGTCACGTACCTTTTGAGTAAGGTTATAAATGAGCCTTTCATCTTTCCTGCTTCGTCCTGGATTCTCGGCTTCAATTTTCAACTGTCGAACCTGAGCTCTGAGGGCTCATTTTCTCGCGCCAATCTTCTCCTTTCACCTTCGGCCTCGTGTGCCTGCAAATCATTGTTGAAGGTGACATTTCTCAGCTCTTCTTTCAGACCATGGATGATGGCCTTATATTCCTTTTCCTTTTCCCACCAAGCTAGACTCTCCTGAATTTTATCATTAAAGGCTTGAACATGAGGCCTTTTGGCAGGCCTTTTAGGCTCTGGCTCGTCGTTTACATAAGACATTTTCTCAAACCAAGCAGCATAATTTGGATCTACTTCCCCCTAGGCGATGTCTGGTACCTGGGTGCCATTTTTTAGATACCGATAGCTATTCCATTCCTGCTAAACTACAGCCTCAGGCAATGCAGCATCTGGATGTAGCTCAACGACATGGGTGCTTAGATCTTCATCTTCAGGCACAATCTGATACCTTCCCAATTGCCTCAAGACCCTCTATGGTGCATATGGCTGAATACTCCTTACGCCCATTAATCTCAGGTATCCTTTGGTAGCAGTCATATAGATGTCTTCTGTCCTCGGGAGCCATCCTATAGTCCACTCGATTTGACATGCGTTAAGAACTTTCAAGTGAGAAACCCATGCTTCAAATCCTTCTAGTGTGTTGTAATCTTTTATCCTTTCCTCATAACTAATGATGAAGTTATTTGGGCTCGAACCGTAACTCATGAATCTGGGATGATGGCGAAGGTGCTCGATCAACCACATTTGCAGAATGATGCTGCAACCTTCAAAAAATTGAGCCCCTGCTTTGCATAAAGTCAATGCTCTATAGATATCTGTCAGCACCAACGGGGCAAGTGTGTGATCTTCCTTGATAGTGAGGATTTGTGTACTTCTAGCCATATGAATATCCACCGTCCCTTTCTCATTTGGAAAAAACCATGATCCCCAAGAATGCCACAATAAATGTGAACCGACGATGAATTTGCCAAAGGCCCTTGTTTTGTTTGTTGCTCAGACCCTTTTCATGCATTTCAAAACCAGTAAAATGCTCGAACCTAAAGTATAAGAAATGGAAAGCACAACACCCATTGCTCACACGTTCCTTATTCGTCTGTTTACTAATATTCAGGAGGTCAAAGAACTTGTGCACCGATGGAGCCCTTGGAAATATAAGTTGTTGCTTCCTCAAATCCCGTCCGAATTCAATGTACCCGGCTATCTCCTCCAAAGTAGGGGTGATCTCAAAATCCGAGAAACGAAAGACATTGTGGATAGGATCCCAGAAAGTTACCAAAGCTTTGATCAGATCTTCCCGTGGTTTGATTTCAAAGATGTCTATAAGAGCACCCAAGTGCTTTTTCACCCATTTCTGACCATCTTCGTCTAGATCATTCCACCACATACGCAAGTGTAGCCAAGCCTGTTCCCTGACCACTTCTGGCGGTTCCTAGAGGTATTCATTTGTTCATGTGGAAGATTAAGGTTAGGGTTGACTCGAGTTGACCCTTTTGTAAACAGTTTTTTGAAGAAGAAAATAAAAAAGAGAAAAGAAAAGAAGAAAAGAACCATAATTTCTTCCCCTATATGCCAACTTTAGCCAAATGGCTGTTTTTGCAAATGCGGCCCCTTCCCAATTTCATGCGAATTTTGAGGCCGGGGGGAATTATTTTATGACCCCTTACAAACTTGTCCATTCTTTTACGAAAATAGCCTTTCGACAACTAAAAAATACTCTGAGGCTATCTCGGCAAGAACGGTTTAAGACATTGCCGAAGCTGGATCGGCTTATTTTGACCAAAAATCAAGATTGCATTCACTCGATCACCGACTCTCTTTTCTTGTTTTTCTTTTCTCTTTTTTTTTCAAAAATAAGGCCGAAGCTTATGTAGGTTGCCTACGTATCCCACATCCAGTGAGAATCAGACCTGCATAGTTCGGTCAGTTTTGACACATTTGAAAGAACACAGTGTTTGTCTTTTTTGAAATAATGGTTTTTGAAAAATTTTTGGTAGAGTTTCAGGACGTTTTTCAAATACCGGGATTTTTAGAACCGGGCCTTATTTCCCTCCCTATATCACTCTTGGGTTTCCTTTTTCACTTTATTTTCTCTGGCCGGTCAGCATGCAAGCCAAAACAAATAAATGTTCACATAGCACGTAGAATGCATCAAGATGGTCTGTTATTTCGGGCATACATGTCCTAGACGGACCCAACCCCTGTGTTGAGTCCCCTAAATCAAATGCACATTATGCAACCAAACGTTCCTACTAGGGATCCAACATGAGGCTATGTTTTTCTAGGTTTAAATCCTGGGGTTTTGTTCTAGACTCGGGTACCCGAGCGGACAACTGGGGCCGAGGAGGGGGCGAGTACCGGGAGCACTGAAGTCTACCCGGCCTTGTCGCTTGCCCAGCCTCGTTCTATTTGGTGTAATTTCTACAGAAAAAGCGGGCTACGTGAACGTATGCACCATTTTCAGAAGACTCAGAAGGGTGGCGTAAGAAGACAGTTATATATAATTCAAATAATATTAAAGCGGTAAACAGATAGCATCTAGCACAAAAGATTCACAGAATACAGTAATATTAACAAAAAATAAAGCCAAACAAAATCATATTAACAAGCTTGAATTCTTGAACCCTAAACCAGAGATTCTGGGTTCCGTCCCCAGCAGAGTCGCCAGAGCTGTCACACCTCCTTTTTTACTACACCCCTGTAAAAGGGTATAAATACAAGGGAGTTTTTCCAATTAAAGGACAGTCGAAACGAGATTTATTTAAAGATTCAGAGTCGCCACCTGGGTTAATTTATGGTGTCCAAAGTCACCGATTGAATCCCCAATCGAGGAAAGTTGACTCTATTCACGGCCTGCAAACACAGAAATCCGGGTAAGGAATTCTCTTAACCCGGGAGGAGGTGTTAGGCATTCCCGAGTTCTGTGGTTCTAGCACGGTCGCTTTGATCATACTTGGCTTATTAAAATTACTAATTTTAGATCCTATGTGCATCTACCCCTTTACCGCTTTTTAATTAAGAAAATTATCTTGAACTGAGTCACGCGTACGTGTACCCATTTGTTTGGCACGTCAAAATCATGTCACGTGAATGTGTCCACAATTAATAACACTTATTATTATTAAGAAAGTTTAGCCGAAGTTGCGCGAACGCATACTCTGATTTTGCTTTTTAATATCGCGATCATGTCACGCGAACGTGTACACAATCACGATATGGAATTGAATGACACCTGGAACAAGTTAGGAATTTTGTGCATTAGAATAGCTTCTTAGCGTTCAAGAGCAATCGACTTGAAGACCGATTCCTCTAGGTGTAAAAGGATTTATAAAATCCCATCTTAACGCCAATGAAATCACTATCTATGAAATCAAACTAGGTTGTGAAGGCAAGACCAATTGAGCCCAAGACATGAAACTTATTTTAAATTGGGATTCAAATCAACCTTATTAATTATGAACCTATTTTTGATTAATATCAGATACTTTAATCACTAAAAAATTTGGGCTAGCGACGAGCCCACTTAATTCGATGCCTGGTCACGTGATCTACTTGACTCGAGTTTCTGGGCTCAAGGCATAAGTGTTCGAGTCCATACCTAGGGCTTTATTTGGGCCACCCATAACTTGGCCCAATTCATTTTACATGCGCGCACACATTTACTACAGAAATCGACGTTTGGGGTACAAGCTCAACCAAGCAATTGTATCACATGGAAATCTAAGGAAACATTAAGACCCTAAATCATGCTGAACTATTTTTGAATCCACAACCAAAGGACATGATCAAATGTCCTATACCAAATGACTACAACCTGATTTCCAAAGAAAGCTAAAATTCGATTGGGTAATGATTTAAGAAGCTCATGATTTTATACGTTTTCAAAAGCAGGCTTAAGCAACAGAACTATGATAAGTCTAACTGGGGAATCACCACTACTAGAATAACCCAACTCAAACAGAATCTAACACAAGGAAATGATTCTTGTCTAAATTAAAGCCTGCAGTACGGCAGTCCGAACACAAGTATTCTAGGTGAACTTCTGATCAAATCTAACATTAAAATAACAAGTTAAAATACAAATATATTCTGAAAGTGCACTGTCCATATAGTACAGTTCAAATAATAAAACCAAGGCAATAAGGGAAGCACAACTAGTCTTTAAAGGATGGGGGACTGGCGTTCAGCCTAATTCTCATTCATCCAGAGGTCCAAATTGATTACACAACTCCAACAAGTAATTCACACGTTAGTGAGATCCAAGAAGTACATGGTTTCAGCAAAGTAACAAAGAATTGAGGCCCAAAATTAGGAAGGAACAACAACAGTAAGTTAGCAGCAAAGGAAATCACACAATAGCTCTCGAGTCGAACTATGCTTCAGCATTTGAAAACCATACCCTAGGGATTCTAAAACAGGTCTCTTATTTGGACAGCAGGATCGAGAATGGAAACAAATAGTCCACTAGTGCAGAAATTCTGATGTATTTTTAGAATGTTTTCAGCAATTTTAAACTAAGCAATGCAGGAAATATTTTTTGGGTATTTTTCAGAGTTCAGGATTTTTGGGATTTCTTCACTCTTGGATCTGCCTTAAAAGGCAAGAAAAGCTGCCTTTATAGGCAAGGCACTATGGCAGCAAAGAATGGGTTCAGTTTTGCACTTGAAGCCTTTTTGAATTTTTATTTTTGCTCTCATGTCCTCAGTTTTAAAATCAGCATTTCATATAAGTCACAATCCCAGCTTTTAGGAAGCTTCCTAGGTAGTTATTTAAGAGATTCCCTCAACCAATTACCTAAACTACCCCCCCCCCCCCCAATGCCCCTTAATCACACTCAGCAACTCCCAGGTAAAGCTGACCCAGAAGCCTGATTTGATACGAGTTAAAAACCCAGGTTCAATTCCTACTTGGGCTTCTGATTCCTCAAAGTCCAATTAAAATCAAACGATGATTCTAATTTTGAAAAACTGACCCAAGATTTCTCTAAACAAAGAAGCTTGGAACCATTTGTTTAAAAGCAGCTGAACCAAAAGCAAAATGAATGAACTAACCAATCTAATTTCATAACAGCAATTTAACTAAATCATGAGCCTAATTTCATTGACTGGGTGATTAAACTAATGATGAAAGACTTAGACGAACAAAACAAGGTGGACTAAAGACATCAGATAATTAAGCTTTCACAACAAAAAGAAAAGAAAAGGAAAAGAGAACAGGAGATGGAACCAATTTGAACTTAGATAACCCAAACAAACTTTGCCCAAACCAGAAGAGAAAGGATGAGGAGGAAGAAGAAATAGTGAAAGAAAATACAAGAGGGGAGAAGGAACTTACCAAATCACGGCTCGAAATCTATCGGAGACACATGGCCTAACAAAATTAACGCTGATTGTCTGAATCCAGACTTTGAAACTCGAAGAACAGCCCTGCTGACCATGCATGCACCAAGTACGATAGAAAAGGGCTTTTGAACTTTCAAGGTTCGAACCCAGATCTAAGATTCGCGAAGTTCTGACAAGATTCGAGGGAAACAGAGTGAGGATACGGCATGAGGGGGTCGTAGTGGCTATGTGGTGTTAATCTGGGGCCGTTTGGGAAAAGTCACATTTTTTGTCTAGTCTTCGATTTAAAATTCGAGACGAACTAGTGGGACTCGAAGGACACAGGTTAGGGATCTGGGAAGAGGAGATGAAGGAGGTCTTGGGGTATAATTTTGGTGGCCATTGGAGACCTACCGCAGCCGTAGGGCGATTTCCGGTGGTGGTGCACAGTGGGGTTAAGGTGGGGTCTTTGGGAGTGTTAGGAGACGACTTGGGGGGGGGAGGGTCTGAGTGGTTCAGATCTTTAAGTATCAGATGATCCCAGCTTCAGGATCGTCCGATCAAGGAACCTCGACGGTCCTGATCTGTTGCCCATGAAACGGTGCCGTTTGGTTTATTGGGGGGAACTAGACCGGTTCAAGGCATGGGTTTGAGCCGGGTTTTGGGTAATTTTCGTTTGGGCTGGGGGAAAATTGAATTGGTTTTAGCCCAAATTTGGATTTTCTTTCGTTTCTTTCTTTTTCTTTTTCAATTTCAAGATTCTTTTCTTTTCAAAATTAAAATAAAACCTAAATTAATTAATAAATTTTTAAACTAAATTAACCTACCCAAAAGATACATAATTTCCTTACGAACAATACCCAATTGGTTTCAACTTCAAATCTATAGTCAATTTTTGTAGATCTTAATTTCATTTTCATGAGTTACTGTAGCAAACAAAGATCTTCATTCAATTTCAGTGATTCAGCTAAATTCTAGCGCTACTTTTAAGCACAACAACTTATTTTGATGACGTGAATGTGTTCTCTTATCTTCTAAGATTGGTTTGAATTCTTAACTTCATTTTAAATCGAAATTACTGTTTTTTACAGTTTGGACTGTTAAATTGGATTCACAGCCATAAGCAGTAAGTAACGTGAAGCTAATTCGATTTACAGTAGCATTGTTTTCTTAAGCTGCTGCAATTTTGTCATGTAATTAAAGTGATAAAGAATTACAACTATAATGAACACACAGATAGGTGGCCAGCCACCTTTTGTGGCTGCGCTGCCTACCCAACCTCCTCCAAACAATGCACAAACATCAGGGAACACAAATACCAACAAACAACCGTTGGATTACTCCAAAATTCTGAAACCTTCCACTTTAAATGCTGCAATGCATGAGCAATAGGAAGTTGAGCCAATTCCCATTCGTCCACCTACAATATTGAATGGAGAACATGTTATTCAGTTCACAGAAGTAGAAGTAGAAAGGATGGATATCATCGAAGGATTACAATATGCAATAGTTGGTAAATTTTCTTATGGCAGCCCAGAAATTCAACAACTGCGTAAGTTAATACCAATTCAATGCGGAATTAAAGGTGAGTGTAACATTGGATTTCTAAGGGATATGCACATTTTGATTAGAATGACGTTAAGGCAGGACTATCTTCATTTCTCATCAAAAACTCATTACATAAAGGACAGGGATGGCTATCAATATCAGCTTAGGCCATTGATTTATGACTCAAAGTTTAGAGCAGATGAAGAAACACCCAAGGCAATGGCTTGGATTTCATTCCCAGGTCTATTGCCAACCTTTTTTGTGAAGGAATGTCTATTTTCTCTAGCTACAGCAGTAGGTAAACCTATGCATCTAGACATGGCAACAATTAATAAAACTAGACCTAGTTGTGCTAGGGTGAAGGTACTAGTTGATCTACTTGCAGATTTGCCTAAAAAGGTGAGGATGGACATATTCAATGAAGCTAATGGAACAACAAGAACTAAATGGGTGAGAATTAAATATGACATGATGCCTAAATATTGCAGACATTGTAAACTTCAAGGGCATGATAAATTTGAATGTTGGAGGATACACCCTGAACTATATGTGGAGAAGGAGAATTCTAACCAAGCAGATACAGTTAAGAAGCAGGATATAGGGAACTCAAAGCCTATAATATTTTTATCTAGTGGAAAGGTCGTGGGTAATGTGAATGTTACAGCAAAAGAGCAATGGAAGGAAGTGAAGGACAACAGAGTTAGAAATGTAGTAAATCAAAACACTAGTCTCAATAATAATGGAATGGAGATGGCACCAACTAAGCAGCTTGAAAACAATAAGAAAAAGGAGGGTACAAGCACTGTAGATAGACAAGCAGAAGCACAAAGCAACAGTGGTAAGGAATTGGTGGCAGTAGACAATGAAGATAATGATCATGTCCAAGTAGCTAACAAGTTTGCAATAATACAAGGGATGGATGAAGAGGAAGAACCTGTTAATCAATTGGCAATGGTGGCAGCTAATGCAGCAACAGACAGTCCAGCAGTTCATAACCAAGCATCTACAAAGCAAAAACCAAAACATATGGTCAATAATGAGGGAAAGCTAAATCCAACAGCACAAGCTTTTCGTCTTAACTCATCGAGTATTGGTTCAAATAATGGTCTAGTCAATGGAAAGGAGGCATCAAAAGAAAAAAACGATACTACACAATGGGTAGAAAGAAGTTTCAAGGATAAAACAGGAGATGGAATAGTGAAGATCAATACATCATGCCAGGAAATCCCATCACAAGATACATTTTTGAACAAGAAACTTAATAAAACTCAAAATACTCAAGCAGAAGGGTCAAAATCGTCTATATTTAAAGAAAGAGTGCAAGGCCGTGGAGGAAGGCTATGGGATGCACAAAGGGAATACGATTCAGAGGAGAACGAAGTACCACTAGGAGCACAAGCTGATGAGGAACCAAATGAGAAGGACAAAGAATAAGATGAGCAAAGTGCAAATGAGCAAAGTGTAAATGGAGAGCTCCATGCCAATGGCAACAATACAACTGGTAATTTTCTAATAATGGGAGGATCAGAAATTGTTGAGCACAACAATAATTATCAGATAACAGAAGTCACAGAAATTAGAAACCATGAATGAAGAGGCCCAGAGGTAAATGATCCTGGAGGAACAGAAGACGATAAACTTCATAAATCACAAGAAGACCCACAAGGACTCAACCCAACAGAGAAGGAGAAACAACCAAAACAAAAAACAGAAATAGTAAATGCTACTGTTACATTGGAGAAAAAGCAGTTGCAGCTGTTAAAACGAGGAGAAGAGAAGGCCTTGGTCCCTAAAAAGAATGCATGTGGAGCTACATCAGGAGGGAAGAAAGACAATGAAGAAGGAGAAGAAACTGGTAGATCAGGATACGACATGGATCATGAATCAACTACCCAACACCTTATGAATGCTGCAAGGCAAGGTGACTTATCACTTACACAAGTGGAAAAGGCAAAATCAGCAGCAAAAGGTAAGAAGAAGCAATAAAAAGATAGTTTTGCAGCCCCAAAACCTAGGGTGCACACAAGGAGAATGCTAACTAAATCAAACAATCAGTGATGAATGCTCTCATTTGGAATATAAGGTCAGTCAACACACAGCAGGCCTTTGAAAGGTTGACAAAAATACACAGGAAAAATCACTGTGAATTTGTAGGATTAATGGAGCCAAAGCAACAAGCAAAAAAACTGGAAAGGTACAGAAACAAGATAGGACTTGCACAAGCAATTTCAAATGTTTCCAACAAGATCTGGGCTTTTATAGATGAGGTATTTGAGGTAACTGTTATGTACAATATGGTGCAACAATTAACACTACGATTGTTTCATACTGAATCGCATGTGAAATTTGTCCTAACATTGATATATGCTAAATGTGATGCAATTGAGAGGATAGAATTATGGGATTCATTATATGCAATGGCAAGGGATATAGATGTACCATGGCTTGTAGGAGGAGATTTCAATGTAATATGGGACGAAGAAGAGAAGTTTGATGGGTTACCGGTGTCATTGAATGAAATTGATGATTTTCGACACTGCGTCAACACTTGAAATATCTTCGACCTTGGATTTAAAGGTAGCATATTTACATGGTGGAATGTGAAAGCAGAGGAATACTATATATTCAAAAGGCTAGACAGATGCTTGGCCAATCTTCAGTTCCAACAAACATTTCCAAGAATAGAGGTGCAACATTTGTCAAAGACTGGTTCCGATCATAGTCCAATGTATCTGAAGTGTGATATTGAGACTCCACCAATAAAAAAACCTTTTAAGTTCTTGAATTTTTGGGTGGAACATGCAACTTTTAAAGATGTGGTGAAAGAGAATTGGACAACTGATTTCAGTGCAAATCCTTATATTATTTTTAATCACAAGTTAAAAAATTTAAAGAAGGCCCTTTCATTGTGGAGTAAGGCTAAATTTGGATATATTTTCCAAAAGATAGCAAGCATGGAGGAGGTAGTGATGGTTCATGAAGCAGAATTTGAAGCAAATCCTACAGGGATAAACAGGGAAAGGCTACAAAAGGTTCAGGCAGAATTGATCAAATGTCTTGCACTAGAGGAGAAATATTGGCAACAAAAGGCAGGCATGACTTGGTTCAAGGAAGGGGATAGGAACACTAAGTTCTTCCATGAACAAGTGAGAGGTAGGAGAAAGAGACTTCAGCTTAACAGAAATCAAAATAGTGGAGGAACATGGATTGAAGATGAATAAGAAATTGCAGAAGAAGCTATCAAATTCTACGAGGAACAGTTCACAGAAGCAACTACTCCTTCATTATTTGATATCGTAGAGCATGTTCCTAATCTTATTAACACTAAGCAAAATGCGGAATTGATTAAGCAGCCAACAAAAGAGGAGGTTAAAGTGGCAGTATTTGGACTTAATGGTGATAGTGCTGGGGGGCCAGATGGTATGACAGGCAAATTATATCATTCTTGTTGGGACATAATAGGGGATGACCTGTACGACATGGTGAGGGCTTTTTTCAATGGTCATGAGCTACCAAAGTGTGTAACATACACCAACCTAGTTTTGCTACCAAAGAAAAAAGAAGTTACCACTTTTTCTGATTTAAGACCAATAAGCCTCAATAATTTTTCAAAAAAGGTTATATCGAGGGTCGTACATGAAAGGCTAGTGAAATTTCTCCCAAGTCTGATATAGGAGGAACAATCAGGTTTTGTTAAGGGCAGGAATATAGTAGAAAACATCCTTCTAACTCAGGAGATAGTGACTGACATTAGGCTTAGAACTAAGGCTGGACCTAACTTCATCCTTAAGCTAGATATGACCAAAGCTTATGATAGATTATCTTGTCTATTCCTAACAAAGGTACTAAGAAAGATAGGATTCACAGAAAGGTTGATAGATATTGTCTTTGGATTAGTTTCAAACAATTTGTATTCTATTCTAATCAATGGTCAAGATCATGGTTTCTTTAAGTCCTCAAGGGGAGTAAAACAAGGTGATCCTATATCACCAACTTTGTTTATCTTGGTAGCAGAAGCATTATCTAGGGGTCTCAATGCACTATATACTAACCTGTATTTTTGTGGATTTGGGATGCCAAAGTGGAGTCCAAAGATCAATCATTTGGCGTATGTAGATGACATGATTATTTTCTCATCCTCAGATGAAACATCTCTAATGTTGATTATGCAAGTGATGAATGCATATGAAGCTGCATCCGGGCAGCTTGTTAACAAAACCAAATCAGCTGTGTACCTGCATCATTTAACACATATGGAAGTGGTCAACAATGTGGAAAGGATCACAAACATTCATAGGAATGATTTTCCTATCATATATCTAGGTTGTCCTATATTTTATGCAAGGAGAAAGCTAGAATACTATCAGCCCTTAATTACTAAGGTAATGGACAAACTGCAATCTTGGCAGGGCAAATTATTATTAGTAGGGGGCAGGGCAGTTCTCATATCCCATGTACTGCAAAGCATGCCTATGCATCTACTATCAGCTGTAAACCCTCCAAATTATGTGATAAATAGGTTGCACAAATTGTTTGCTCAGTTTTTCTGGAGCAGCTCTGTAGGAGGAACTAGTAGGAATTGGGCTTCATGGAGTATCTTATGCATGCCAGTTGAGGAAGGAGGAATAGGTTTCAGGTCACTGTACGATGTAGCAAAGGCATTATTCAGCAAGTTGTGGTGGAATTTTAGAACAAAACCAAGCCTATGGAGCTCTTTCGTATGTCAGAAATACTGTAAGAAAATGAATTCAGTAGTTGTTCCATGGAAAAGGGGGTCTACATTTGGATAAAAATGTTGGAATGCAGAGATCTGATTGAACATCAAATCTTTTGGCAAACAAAAAGGGGATCCTCACTTTTTTGGTTTGAAAACTGGACAGGTCTTGGGGCACTATATTTTTTGGTTCCTCAAGACTTTGACATTGATGAAATAGTACAAAATGTACATGGGGTTACCTTAGATGGTGAGTGGGATGTGGACAGACTATTTGAAATTCTTCCTGAAGACTTAGTAGTACACATTCTGGAGAAAATCAAACCACCTTCACCTCAGCAGATTCTTGACATGCCTTTTTGGATGCTGGAAACAAGAGGATATTTCAGTGTTAAGTCAGCATGGGATTATACGAGAAGAAGAGACGAACCAAGAACAGCTTATAGGATGATTTGGGTAAAGGGAATGCCTTTTAAAATAGCATTTTTATGTGGAAAGTGTGGAAAGCAAAGTTACCTTTAGATGATTTCTTGAAAAGGGTAGGCTACTGCATGACATCAAAATGTTGGTGTTGTGTAGAGCCTGACGGGGAATCTCTTCAGCACTTGTTTTTTAAATCAGAAACTGCAAAGTCAACTTCGAAGTATTTTCTATCGAGAGCAGGAATAGCTTTGGAGGGACTTACATTGCACCAAGCAATCACAAAATGTTGGACTGCAAATGTGTGCTTAAGGCTCAAACCAGTAATGCAAGCACTCCCCTCATGTGTAGTATGGGAACTTTGGAAAAAAAGAAATAGTATGAAGTATAGTGATGCTGTGACAACTAGCAGGGTGATTTATCAAGTTTCATCAAATCTCCAGGCATTGGTGAAAGTGAGAAAGCCTGGGATGGACATGGTACCTCACAAATGGCAAGATCTATTAGCTATGATGGAAAATTTCACTCCTAAACTTAAGGTCACCAAAATCATGTGGGAATTTCCAAGTGCAGGATGGCTAAAAGTTAATACGGATGGTGCATCGAGGGGAAATCCAGGTAGGAGCTCAATAGGTTTTTGTATTAGAAATGAAAATGGAGACATAGTCAAGTCAGTAGGGAGGGAGATTGAGGAGACAACAAACACAGTAGCTGAAGCGAAGGCCATGGTAGAAGCACTAAGGTTTTGTAGATTTCAACAATACTCTCATGTATGGCTTCAAACTGACTCAATGTTATTAAAAAAAATTATGGATAGGATCTGGAAACCACCATGGATCATATCTGAGCAGGTAGAGGAAATGATGCAACTAATGAATGGGGGCAATTACACAGTTACTCATATTCATAGGGAGGGCAACAAGCTGGCAGATCACTTGGCTAATTATGCTTTAGATCATGGAGAAATAGAATGCCAACAATTCTGGCATCTAGATGCACAGGGAAGAAGGTTGGTTAATGAAGATAAGCTGCAATGTCCAAGTATAAGGGTGAAGGTGGACAGGAGATAAGAAGCAAATAGAAAAGGAAGAGCAGGAGGTGCCACATGCTTATGGCACTCAATGCTGCAACTTTCGAGATAACATTTGCTAAAAAACAAAAACACATCAATAAACAAGATGGGAACGTGAAGTTATGCACAGTAACAGATAACAAATCTTTTGGAGTTTGTACCAGCACGCTAGGGAATTTGTACGAAATGCAGGTCTTTAATTGTTTTATGACTGGAACATGGGACAATGCAAACATCCGCCTAATTAGCATTGAGAGCTGTAGTGATTTCGAGAAAGTGCGCACATGGTTTAATGTGGAAAGCGTGAAGCCTGTCTCTTAGTCTGGGCAGCGCAATCGAGTCAAAAGGAATGCAGGAACGGAAGAACAAGCACACGCGTGTAGTTGCTTGTTTCAGAAAAACTTGATACACAAATGGATGGTGGCAGCTGTCACAACCAAAGCAGCTGGGGCTTGCGATTTGGGGAGTAAAATACCAACATGAAGGAACGCATGCTTTCACATGGAAATGCACGCTGGAAGTTAATGCATGCTGGACAGGAGTGCTTTTGATATTTGAGCATGTAATACGGTTGCACAATTCGAGAAATGATAGTGCATGGGCTTCAATGTTTAATACATTACACGATGCATCATGGGTATTTTAACACAATGCACGCTTCAGCTTCTAAGTGCTATTGTCCAATTTTTAATTCTTTGTTACAAGCATGCGTTTTGGAGCTTGCCTATGGAAGGAAACACGAGGCACACATGGATGCTGGCATTTTTCAAAACCAAAGCAGCTTGCCAGTGCTTTCTTTGGAGGAAAGCACGCCTCTCATGGAAATGTATGTTAGAAATGTAAAACATGCTAGACAAGAATGCTTTGGACATTTGAGCATGCACTTGATCTGCACAATTCGAGAAAAGATGGATTACAGCATGTGCGACCTCAGGGATGCAATTTATGGGCTAATTTTTGATACAATGATTAGTAATACTTGTGATATCATTTTTGAGTGATCTACTCAATTTTGATAATAGGGTACAAGTATTTTACAAAGTTTATGCTTTACATTTCGTAGGACATCAAGACATTTGTATTTCTTATTTTTATATATATAAAATCTAGCCCTAGGCGCATGCCTAGCGGAATGCCAAAAAAAAAAATAGATTAATCACTCATCGTGGTATTTACAATA
Source organism: Nicotiana sylvestris (assembly GCF_000393655.2). Classification (NCBI taxonomy): domain Eukaryota; kingdom Viridiplantae; phylum Streptophyta; class Magnoliopsida; order Solanales; family Solanaceae; genus Nicotiana; species Nicotiana sylvestris. Next base: position 152,023,327 of record NC_091061.1, on the reverse strand, counting down.
ATTAATTAAATCCTAAATTTAAAGAAAAGCTATACCATTCAAAATTAAAAAGTTAAAATGCAAAATGAACTATTTTTGTGATTTTCATTTTTTATAATACAAACTAATTTACTAATTAATCTAAAAAAATATAATATTAAATCCTAAATGCAGTGCGTGATATTTTGTATTTTCATGAATTAAATAAAATAAACGTGCACAGAGAAATGCAAATAATTAACAGAAAATGCCACAAAATACAATAAAATTACAAACATTGAAGGAAATTATTTTGTTTTGAATTTGTTAGAATAATTCATATAGGGCAAAAATTACGTGCTCACAATGAAATGAACTAATATTAAGAATCTGAATCAACCAAAAATAAATTAATTTTTTATATTAAAACTAAATAATCAAATCTTTCAATTAATTATTTAGCAAGAGAATCCAAATAAATTATTTTTTTAATTTCATCATATGAGTAAAATTATTTTTCAAGTTAAAAAAATCTTAGGGTACATAAATTTATTCCATAAAAAGAGTGTTAGAGATTAAAAAAATTAGATCACAAAGTAAAAAAGATTAGTGTAATATTAAGAAGGCCATACAAGTATTTGAGGTAGCACAATCAAAGCTAAATCTTTAACAAGAATAACTTTTTAGGACTATATTATAAAAAGTCGACTCTAGTATAACGGGATTATCCTTTGTAGATGTGTAACAACCCGATTGGTCCTTTTGTTTTCTAGAATCCCGTCCCCCTAAATAAGACTTCCCCACTCGCTTTAACTGATTTACAACTTGCAGGGATGACTGGTTCAGGATTTGGAAGAGTTTGGGTTGAAAAAGGCACACTTGATTCCCTAAGATTTGCTTAAAAGGCTAAGTTTGACTTTTTTCAACATTTTTAGTAAACGGACCCTGACTTGTGTTTTGACGGTCCCAGAGGGTTCGTAGAAAAATATGGAATCTAGGTGTATGCCCGGAATCGAATTCCGAGGTCCCTAGCCCGAGTAATAAATTTTTGTTAAAAATTGTTCTGAAATTCTAAGGATTTAAAGAAATTAAATAATGTTTGATCATGTTGGTATCCGGCCTATATGTTGGTTTCGGAGCCCGGTACAGGTCCAATATAACATTTAAGTCTTGTCTGTGAAATTTGGTGATAAACGGGAGTGATTTAACGTGATTCAGATGTCCGGTTGTAAAAATAGGAATATGAATGTTCTTCAGGATTTCATGTGTTTTGGTGTTGAAGCCGTAGTTTTAGATGTTATTTCGGCGATTTGATCGCTCGATCAAGTTTATACAATGTTGTTGGACTTGTGTGAGTATTTGGAGTGGAGCCCCGAGGGCTCGGGTGAGTTTCAGGCAAAGGTTGGGGGTGAAAAACACCCCAGTTTTCTGGTATTTCTGGGCAAGGTTGCAGGTCTCGCAAATGCGAGGAAATTGTTCGCATTTGCGAACCCGTATTTGCGAGGTAAACATCGCATTTGCGATGAAGCCTGGCTGGGGCAGTGGTCATATTTGCGACGTTACCTTTGCATCTGCGACCCCAGCAGGGTACACATTTGCGACCCCTCTATCGCATTTGCGATCAAGGCAGAGGAAGGCCCAGTTCGCATTTGCGAATGTTTTGTCACAATTGTGACTTCGCATTTGCGAGCCTGGTGTCGCAAATGCGACATCAGAGGCCTGGACACAACTTTAATAAACATGACTTAGGCCATTTATTTCATTTCACTTCTACACTTGGGCGATTTGGGAGCTCTCAAAGAGGGGATTTCAACCTAGCATTATGAGGTAAGTTATTTCTACTTAATGTGAGTTTAATACTTGGGTTTTGGGTAGATTAACACACAAAAATTAGTGAAAATCATGAGATTTGAGTAAAAACCTAGGGTTTTGATAAAAACAAGATTTAACCATGAAATTTGTTATGGAATGCAGTAAAAATCATATATTCTTGATCCTTAGGCTATGAGTAACAACTTTCTTCAAATATTTTCGGGATCCGGGCACATGGGTCCGGGGTCGAATTTTACGAATCTTGTAATTTGGATTGGGGAATCACCCTAATGGTTGGGATATGAACTTTTAAGCCTATATTGATTAGTTTTTCTGCTATTTGGATAGTTGGAGTGTTTGGCACCAAATTTGAGGGTTTGGGGTTAAGCTTGGATCGGAAAGTAGGCCGTGAAGCGAGATAAGTCTCTTTTCTAACCTTGTAAGAGGGAAATATTCCTATAGGTGAACTTAATTAATACGCGATTTCATTGTGGGGGGCCACGTACACACGAAGTGACGAGAGTCCGTACGTGGCTACTATTCCTGTTATGTCCGGATAGTTCTAGGCTTACACCATGCTTTGTGTGTAATGTTATACGATTATAAAATATGGAGTTCCATTGATTGAAACCTCGTTGAGAATGTTATGATTTCAAGGGTTCCAAGTAAATAATTATTTGAAACGAATTAAAGAAGCATTTAAGTTGTATTTATACTTAACCGCATCGCAAGTATAAACCGCGAGCGGGGTGATTGTTTCCACTACTCTCATGGGAGCAGGCCGTTCGCCTCAGCAGATTGGTAATTGTGTGTGTATATATATATATATATGGCTCGGGCTGTTCGACCCTCGGCAATGCACAGTTTATTTTTATGTTGGATCGAGCTGAACGTCCTAGGCGGAAATTGTGTGATAATGGAATCGAGACTTCTTATAATCTGTATGATTTATTGTTTGAAAGACTACATACTTTAAAAGAAGGAAATGTCTAGACGCATTAATTGATGAGAAGGTTTTCAGTATTATTTCTTATTTGAACTTGCTTCTATCTATGTACATTGTGAACTGATCTATTGAACCTCATATTATCATATTATTGACCCTAGTAGGTGTCAAGTCGACCCCTCGTCACTACTTCTTCGAGGTTAGACTAGATACTTACTGGGTACATATTATTTATGTACTCATATTACGCTTCTCTACATAATTGTATTCTGAGGCAGGTGCATCTGGTTACCTTTCTGGTGCACATTCTTGATAGTTGGCCGAGATTCCATAGTGAGCTGCTCCCTTCCTATGTCATTCAGCAGCATGATGGAGTCTCTCTTTTGTTTTTGTCCGTCTATTCCTCTTCAGACAATAGGGTAGACGTATTCTTTTGTATATTCTACTAGATGCCCATATACTTGTGACAATAGGTCTTGGCACACAAATTGGTAGACTATTCTTTTGGGTTGTATAATTATCATTTTACGTTGCTAATTATCACTTGTTTTAAATTCAAATTTAGAAAATGCTGGAATTCTTTTGGTAAAGTAAAATGTGAGTTCACTAATATTTCGGGTTGGCTTGCCTGACAATGGTGTTGGGCGCCATCACGACTTGTAATGAAATTGGGTCGTGATAATATGGTATCAGAGCACTAGGTTCACGTAGGTCTCACAAGTCATTGGCAACCCTAATAGAGTCTTGCGAATTGTTACGGAGACGTCTGTATCTATCTTCGAGAGGCTATAGGGTGTTAGGAAAACTACTCTTTATTCATCTCCTATCGTGCAGTTGATGGTATACTAAATTACCTTATCCTATTCTCTCACATATGGTGAGGACACGCACGACAAATGTTCCAAACCCGGGAGGAGCTACTCCACCTGTTGCTTGAGGCTGGGGGAGGGCACCGGCCTAAGGAAAGGGATAAGAGCGTTCCAGAGCTTCCCTAGTTGTACCACAGGTAGATCCTATAGGGGATCCTATCATAGAGGAGTAGGGCGAGGTGCCCGCAGCTGAGCCTACCCCAACAGAATTCATAACAGCACTGGTTTTCAAGGAGGTCATGGGCCGTGTGTTGCGGTTCATGGACACCATGACTCAGGCTGGTTTATTTCCAGCAGACCCATCCACATCTCAGGCAGGAGGGGGAGCATAGACCTCTACCGCCTAGGCTCCTGGTCATGCAGCGGCAATGTATCAGACTCTGAGTGCACTACCAGCCGATGGGTCTCAGCCAGTTGCTGCAGTGGTACCCGAGCATGGTCCGGCTGCGGACGACAATCTATAGAAGCTACTGGACCAATGGACTAAGCTACACCCTCCCATCTTTGGAGGTGAGCGTCATAAGGATGATCAGGACTTCATTGATAGGTACAAGGACAGACTACACAACATGAGGATATTGGAGTCTCATGGGGTTGACTTCACTACATTCCAACTGGATGGTAGGGCCCGTAGATGGTGGCAGTCTTATGTTCTTAGAAGGCCAGCGGGTTCTCCTCCCATTACTTGGGGTCAGTTCACAACTTTTCCTGGACAGGTATATCCCGCCCTCTTAAAGGGAAGAGTTGTAGTGCCAGTTCGAGCAGCTCGAGCAGGGTTAGATGTATGTGACCGATTATGAGGCAAGATTCTATGAGTTGTCTTGCCATGCACTGATGATACTCCTTACGGATGCATAGAGAGTGCGGAGATTTGTTGCGGGGTTACACCCTAGTATTCGAGCTAGCATGGCTCGAGAAGTGGAGATAGGTACTGAGTATAAGTTAGTGGTAGAGATTCCTTGCAAGTTTGAGGGCTATCGCCAGAGGGGTAGAGAGCAGATTCAGCAGGACAAGAGGGCCCGGTTTTCTGGAGAGGTCAAAGGTGCCCCAACTAGGGGCAGAGGTCACTTCGGGAGGGGTCAGCCCAACAGGCCTCCATATTCAGCACCACCACCACCTCCTCTAGGTGGTGTAGTGAGGCCTTACTTCAGTGCTATGCTAGAGAGTTCATATCGCCCCCAGCCATTCGGTTCTTTTAGTAGTATTCGGGTCTGCAGGCTCAGGCTTTAGAACAACAGTCTATGGCATTGCGGGGTTGTTATGAGTGTGGGGATACAGGTCACATGAAGAGATTTTGTCCCAGACTTTGAGGCAAGGCAGTACAACAGGGTTATCAGCCCATGATTACAGCATCGGTTGCCCAGTCTCCCAGAGGTGGGGGACAGACTAGAGGGGCCGTCCTAGAGGTGGAGGCCAGACAGGGAGAGGCCAGTTAGCTACTGCTCAGTCAGGTGGAGGCCAGCCAACCGATGCCCCAGCCATATTCTATGCCATTCCGGCCAGACCAGATGCATTGGCCTCAGATGCCGTTATCACAGGTATTATCTCCGTTTGCGTTAGGGGTGCTTCATTGCTATTTAATCCAGGGTCTACCTATTCATATGTGTCATCTCTGTTTGCTCATTTCCTCGATATTCCTCGTTAGTCCTTAGGTACTCTTATTTATGTGTCCACTCTTGTGGGCAATTCTGTGGTTGTGGTTCGGATCTACTGGTCCTGTGTTGTCACATTCTATGGTTTCGAGATTAGAGTAGATCTCCTGTTGCTTGATATGACCGACTTTGAGGTCATCCTAGGCATGAATTGGTTATCCCCATATCACGCCGTCCTAGATTGCCATGCCAAGACTGTTACATTAGCGATGCTAGAGTTACCAAGGCTAGTGTGGAGGGGTTCCTCAATAAATACATCTAGTCGGGTTATCTCTTTTCTGAAGGCTCTACATATGGTCGAGAAGGGTTGTTTGGCTTATCTAGCTTATGTTCGGGACACCACCGCAGAGTCTTCGATGATTGATTCAGTTCCAGTAGTCCGAGAGTTCGCTGATGTGTTTCCTTCTGACCTACCTAGCATGCCACCGGATCGTGATATTTATTTTTGTATTGATTTGGCTCTAGGTACACAACCTATATCTATTCCACCGTAGCGTGTGGCTCCAAAAGAGTTGAAGGAGTTGAAGGAGCAACTGAGGAGTTGTTAGCAAAGGGGTTTGTTAGACTAAGTATGTCACCTTAGGGTGCACTAGTGTTGTTTGTAAAGAAGAAGGATGGAACCATGCGGATGTGCATTGATTATCGCCAGTTGAACAAGGATACCATCAAGAACAAGTACCCGTTGCCACGCATTGATGATTTGTTCGACCAGTTGCAGGGTGCTAGGGTGTTCTCTAAGATAGACTTGAGATCAGGGTACCATCAGTTGAATATTTGGGACTCAGATGTTTCGAAGACTGCTTTCCGTACTAGATATGGTCATTATGAGTTTACGGTGATGTCCTTTGCCTTGACTAATGCCCCAACAACGTTCATGGACTTGATGAATAGGGTGTTCAGACCTTATATTGATTCCTTTGTTATCGTCTTCATTGACGACATCTTGATATACTCACGTAGCCTGGGGGAGCACGAGCAGGATTTGAGAGTAGTGCTCCAGACCTTGCGAGATCAGAAGCTATATGCTAAATTCTCCAAGTGTGAGTTTTGGCTAGAGTCAATGGCGTTCTTGGGGCATATGGTGTCAGGAGAGGGTATTAAGGTGGATCCCAAGAAGATTGAGGCAGTTTAGAGTTGGCCATATCCTACTTCAGTGAGCGAGATCAGGAGTTTCATGGGATTAGCAGGTTATTACCATCAATTTGTGTAGGGCTTTTCATCTATTGCATCACCTCTGACTAGATTGACCCAGAAGGGTGCTCTCTTTTGTTGGTCTGATGATTGTGAGGCGAGCTTTCAGAAGCTCAAGATAGCTTTGACTACAGCACAAGTCCTAGTATTTCCTTCAAGTTCTGGGATGTATACTGTGTATTGGATGTATACTGTGTATTGCGACGCTTCACGCATTGGCTTGGGTTGTGTATTGATATAGGAGGGGCGAGTTATTGCATATGCTTCACGTCAGCTGAAGATTCATGAGAAAAATTATCATGTGCATGATTTAGAGTTAGCCACGATTGTTCATGCTCTTAAGATATGGAAGCATTATCTGTATGGGGTGTCATGTGAGTTGTATACTGATCATTGCAGTTTACATCATTTGTTCAAGTAGAGGGATCTCAATTTGAGGCAGCATAGATTGCTTGAGTTACTGAAGGATTATGACATCACTATTCTTTATCATCCGGGCAAGGAAAATGTGGTCGCAGATGCCTTAAGTAGGAAAGCAGAGAGTATAGGTAGCTTGGCATTCATTCCAGCAGAGGAGAGGCCACTAGTTTTGGACATTCAGCCCTTGGCTAACAGACTTGTGAGGTTGGATATTTCAGAGCCCACCTGGGTCCTTGCGTGTATTATTGCTCAATCTTTATTTTTGGGGCATATCAAGGCCCGACAGTTCGACGATCTACATTTGGAAGTTCTCAGAGAGATGGTGCTACAGGTTAGTGCCAAGGAGGTTTCTATTGGCGAGGATGGTGTTCTGCGGCTCCATGGTCTCCTATGTGTTCCTAATGTTGATGGCCAGAGGGAGAGGATCCTAGAGGAGGCACACAGTTCATGGTATTCCATTTATCCGGGTACTACGAAGATGTATCGTGACTTGAGAAAATATTAGTGGTGGCGGCGAATGAAGAAAGACGTAGTAGAGTATGTGGCTAGGTGATTGAATTGCCAGCAGGTTAAGTATGAACACCAGAGGCCAGGTGGCCTACTTCAGTAGATGCCTATACCTGAGTGGAAGTGGGAGCGCATCACTATGGATTTCGTAGTTGGGTTGCCCCGGACCTTGCGGAAGTTTGATTCAGTGTGGGTCATTGTTGACAGGTTGACCAAGTAGGCACACTTTATTCCGGTCGTGACTACTTATACTTCGGAGAGGTTGGCTCAGATTGACATTCGGGAGATAGTCCGGTTGCACGGTGTGCCTATTACCATCATATCAGATAGAGGCCCTTAGTTCACTTCCCATTTTTGGAGAGCCGTTTAGAGTGAGTTGGGGACCCGTGTGGAGCTCAGCACAACATTTCATCCTCAGACCGACGGACAGTCGGATCGAACAGTTTAGATTTCGGAGGACATGCTTAGAGCGTGTGTGATTGACTTTGGAGGACAATGGAATCAATTCTTGCCTTTGCCTTACAACAATAGTTACCAATCCAGCATCTAGATGGCCCCATTTGAGGCTTTATACGGTCGGCGATGTCGTTCTCCTATCGGGTGGTTTGAGCTCGGAGAGGCTAAGTTGTATGGTACAGATTTGGTGAGAGATTCCTTAGAGAAGGTAAAGTTGATTCAGGAAAGACTTCACACAGCTTAGTCCAGACAGAAGAGTTATGCAGATCAGAATGCGCGTGATGTATCATTCATGGTCGACGAGAAGGTCCGCTTGAAATTTTCGTCGATGAAGGGTATCATGAGATTCGGGAAGAAGGGCAAGTTGAGCCCCAGGTTTATTGGCCCATTTGAGGTGTTGAGGCGAGTTGGGGAGGTTGCTTATGAGCTTTCCTTACCCCCCAGCCTATCGGGAGTTCACCCATTTTTTCCCATGTCTATGCTTCGGAGGTATCACGCCGACTTGTCTGATGTGTTAGACTTCAGTACTGTTCAACTGGATGAGAGTCTAGGTTATAAGGAGGAGCCAGTTGCCATTATAGATAGGCAGGACCGCTAGTTGAGATCCAAGAGGATTTTCATGGTAAAGGTCCAGTGGAGGGGCAAACCAGTCGAGGAGGCAACCTAGAGTCCAAGGAGGTTATGCAGAGCAGATATCCCTATCTTTTTCCTAGCTCAGGTACTTTTCTATGTCCGTTCGAGGACGAACGTTTGTTTAAGTGATGGAGAATGTAACGACCCGACTAGTTGTTTTGCTTTCTAGAACCCCGTCTCCCTAAATAAAACTTCCTGCACTTGCTTTAACTGATTTACGACTTGCGGGGATGGTTGGTTTGGGATTTGGAATAGTTTGGGTTGAAATAGGCACACTTGATTTCCTAAGATTTGATTAAAAGACTAAGTTTTACCTTGGTCAACATTTTTAGTAAACGGACCCGCACTTGTATTTTGACGGTCCCGGAGGGTTCGTAGAAAAATATGGGACCTGGGCATATGTCCAGAATCGAATTCCGAGGTCCCTAGCCCGAGTAATGAATTTTTGTTAAAAATTGTTAAACTAAAATTCTAAGGATTTAAAGAAATTGAATAATGTTTGATCATGTTTGTATTAGGCCCGTATGTTGGTTCTGGAGCTCGGTACAGGTCTAATATAACATTTAAGTCTTGTTTGTGAAATTTGGTGAGAAACGGGACTAATTTGACGTGATTCAGACGTCTAGTTGTAAAAATAGGAATTTAAATGTTCTTAAGGATTTCATGTGTTTTGGTGTTGAATCCCTAGTGTTAGATGTTATTTCGGCGATTTGATCTCTCGAGCAAGTTTGTACAATTTTGTTGGACTTGTGTGAGTATTCGGAGTGGAGCCCCGAGGGCTCGGGTGAGTTTCGGGCATAGGTTGGGGGTGAAAAACACCCCAGTTTTCTGGTATTTCTGGGCAAGGTTGCAGGTCTCGCAAATGCGAGGAAATGGTTCGCATTTGCGAACCCGCATTTGCGAGGTAAGCATCGCATTTGCGATGAAGCCTGGTTGGGGCAGTGATCGCATTTGCGACGTTCCCTTCGCATTTGCGAACCCAGCAGGGTCCGCATTTGCGACCCCTCTATCGCATTTGCGATCAAGGCAGAGGAAGGCCCAGTTCGCATTTGGGAACTTTTTGTCGCAATTGCGACTTTGCATTTGCGAGCCTGTTGTCGCAAATGCAACATCAGAGGCCTGGACACAGCTTTTAAAAATGGGACTTAGGCCATTTATTTCATTTCACTTCTACACTTGGGCGATTTGGGAGCTTTAAAAGAGAGGAATTCAACCTAGCATTGTGAGGTAAGTTATTTCTACTTAATGTGAGTTTAATACTTGGGTTTTGGGTAGATTAACACACAAAAATTAGTAATAATCATGTGATTTGAGTAAAAACCTAGGGTTTTGATAAAAACAAGATTTAACCACGAAATTTGTTATGGAATGGAGTAAAAATCATATATTCTTCATCCTTAGGTGATGGGTAACAACTTTCTTCAAAAATTTCCGGGATCCAGTCACGTGGGCCCGTTGTCGAATTTTAGGAATCTTGTAATTTGGATTGGGGAATTACCCTTATGGTTGGGATATAAACTTTTAAGCCTATATTGATTAGTTTCTATGATATTTGGATAGTTTTGGAGTGTTTGGCACCAAATTGAGGGTTTGGGCTTAAGCTTGGACCGGAAAGTAGGCTGTGAAGCGAGGTATGTCTCTTTTCTAACCTTGTAAGAGGGAAATCTTCCCATAGGTGAACTTAATTAATACGTGATTTGATTGTGGGGGGCCACGTACGCACGAAGTGACGAGAGTCCGTACATGGCTACTATTCTTGTTATGTCCGGGTAGTTTTAGGCTTACACCATGCTTTGTGGGTAATGTTATACGATTATAAATTTTGGAGTTGTATTGATTGAAACCTCATTGAGAAGGTTATGATTTCAAGGGTTCCAAGTAAATAATTATTATGAAACGAATTAAAAAAGCATTTAAGTTGTATTTATACTTAACCGTGTCGCATGTATATTCTGCGAGCGGGGTGATTGTTTCCACTACTCTCATGAGAGCGGGTCGTTCGCCTTGGCAGATTGGTAATTATATATATATATATGGTTTGGGCCGTTCGACCCTCGGCAGTGCACAATTTATTTTTATGTTGGATCGGGCTGAACGTCCTCGGCGGAAATTGTGTGATAATGGAACCGGGACCTCTTATAATCTGTATGATTTATTCTTTGAAAGACTACATGCTTTAAAAGAAGGAAATGCCTAGACATATTAATTGATGAGAAGGTTTTCAGTATTATTTCTTATTTGAACTTGGTTCTATCTATGTACATTGTGAACTGAACTATTGAACCTCATATTATCATATTATTGACCCTAGTAGATATCAAGTCGACCCCTCGTTACTACTTCTTCGAGGTTAGACTAGATACATACTGGATACATATTGTTTATATACTCATACTATACTTCTGTACTTAACTGTACAGGTTCTGAGGCAGGTGCATCTGGTTACCCGTCTGGTGCGCATTCTTGATAGTTGGATGAGATTCCACAGTGAGCTGCTCCCTTTAGCATGATGGAGTCACTCTTTTGTTTTTGTATGTCATTTCCTTTTCAGACAGTAGGGTAGACGTATTCTTTTGTATATTCTACTAGTCGCACATATACTTGTTACACCAGGTCTTGGCACACACATCGGTAGACTATTCTTTTAGGTTGTATAATTATCATTTTACGTTGCTAATTATCACTTGTTTTAAATTCAAATTTAGAAAATGCTAGAATTGTTTTGGTAAAGTAAAATGCGAGTTCACTAATATTTTTGGGTTGGATTGCTTAACAATGGTATTGGGCGCCATCACGACCTGTAATGAATTGGGTCGTGACAAGATGCCTCCGGCAGAATTGAAATAATATTCCTATGTCATGCATTACTTGCAAATGTCATATTAAGAGGCATGATATTATTAGCAATAAGAACAAGTGGTGTACCATCAACGATTTTATATGAGGTCGTACAACTCATTTTAAATTTGATATACCTCTTTGAATAACTGAAATAACCATTACAAATATATTAAATCATATCAATAGTTCTAAATTTATAAGAAGATCAAAAGTGATAATAGTTTAGGAGGTGATTTTTGTCAAGTACTATAAGTAGTTTCAAAAACTGACGATAACAGAAACTGTAAAAGCTAGCTTGTGAAAATTATACTTATGGCCCCAAATAAAAAATATTAAAATGACAAGAAATATAAAAGTAAGAACAGATCCAACATTCAGTGACTTCTTGCGTCGTGTCGGAAACAAAGAAGAGCATCCAATAAAAGATGATTTAGTTCTTCTAGAACGCTTGGTTATCAACCCCAATGGTAATAGCGATGCATTTAATAAAGAAAATATTTCCATCGTCTGATTAAAATGCAATTTGTGCAAATTACATGATAGAAATTAAACAACTATCTTAGCTAGCAGAAATGAATATGTTGATCAAGTAAATAAACGGTTGATTGCTAAGTTTTATGGTAAAAACAAAATATTTTTCAGTTTTGACTCAATAGAAGATGATACCAACAATTACTACGAAGAAGAATACTTAAATACTTTAATACCAAATGGCCTTTTACCGTACATGTTTATTGTCAAGTTCACTATTCCTTACTTATGTTAGTATCACCACACACACACACACACACACACACACACACATATATATATATATATATATATATATAAGACTAAGTTAAAATCGATTTTCCATTGCATATAGGTTGATTTTTAAGAAAAATATGTTTGTCATGCTACTGAAAAGTTAGATCCACTGAATAGATTATGTAATAATACACATATGGTATATAAATTTTGTGACAATAACATTATACATGAACTTATGATACCGGTCAATGTGCTTCTCAGTGTGTTGATCCCCGAATTCAACTTTCATCTTCCGCAACTAAAGAATATCATTTTAAATTTGTGTGAAAATAATTTTCAGTATGTTTATGTTTTGTAGTTATAATAAATAAAGTACAAGGACAAACATCGTAAATATTGGACTATATTTACAACTATATATTTTCATACATAAATAAATATATGTTGCACTTTCAAGAGAGATATCAATATCCACAACAAGAATTCTGGTTATGACACAGCAACCAAAGCATTAGAAAGAAACAAACACAAAAAAACATCATCTTTAAAGAAGTATTTGTAAGACACCATCGCATTAGATACCTTTAAACTACAATACATAATTATCTACTTAACATGACTAAAACTGATCATTTGTTTAAGTTGTGATGATGTCCTTTCATTTTGAATTCACGTATTATGCTAATGTAAAACTCCATCCTTTCCAGTTTATGTTAACATATTTTCTTTTTTGTCTGTACGAAAAAGAATGGCCCCTTTCTAAATTTGGAAACAATTTAGTTTAAACTTACAATTCTACCTTTAATGATAATCTTTTATTATTGTAATGACCCGACCGGTCATTTTGATATATAGCGCATCGTTCAACGGTTTGAGGCCCTGAGTAGCTTCACTTCAGATATTATGACTTGTACACATGGTCGGAATTGAATTCCGGGAAGTTCGGAGTTGATTTGGAGAGAGAATTCTCATTTCAGAAGCTTTAAGTTGAAAAAATTGACTAAGATTGGATTTTTGAGTAAACGACCTCGAAATTGGGATTTTAAGGTCCCATCAGTTTCGTATGATGATTTTGGACTTGGGCGTATGTCCAGATCGGATTTTGGAAGACCCGGGAACGTTTCGGCCATTTTGTGGAAGTTAGCATTTTTGAAAGGTTTCATAAGTTTGGGTTGAAGTGCATATCAGTGTTATCGATGTCCGTTTAGGATTCCGAGTCTGGGAATAGCTCCGTATGGTGATTCTAGTGTTGGGATCGCGATCGGAAGTGAATTCAGAGGTCCGTGGGTCATTTTGGAGTAATTTGGCTAAAATTGGAGATTTGAAGGTTTTTGAGAAGTTTGATCGGAAGTGGACTTTTTGATATCGGAGTCGGATTCTGATTCTGGAAGTTGGAGTAGGTCCATAATTTTGAATATAACTTGTGTGCAAAATTTGAGGACAATCGGACGTGATTTGATAGGTTTAAACATCGAAAGTAGAAGTTTGAAATTTTAAAGTTCATTAAGTTTGAATCAGAGTGCGATTCATGGTTTTAGCATTTTTTAATGTGATTTGAGGCTTCGATCAGGTCCGTGTTATATTATAGGACTGAGATGTGTGATTGGACGTGGTCTCGGGGGCCTCGGGTATGTTTCAGGTTGTATTGTGCTCTATTTGATGTTTCAACGTCGTTTCTTTGGGAATAAAGGGTACCATATTAAGCAAATGAGCTCCAAATTTAGTTTTTATTGAACCATTAGATCAGTATCGTAATTATGGAGCAATAGCAAAAATAATCATTGAATTTGGACATCGTATGAGGAAGTTATACTCATTTTTTGTGTCGGAAAAAACTGTTGGTTCTGGTGTGGTCGCAATTGCGAACATTTCCATTGCAATTGTGATGCCAAGTTCACAAATGCGACCTTTTACAGCCCTTCCTTCTTCGCAATTGCGAAGGCTTTCTTCGCTTTTGCGAGGGTTCGCATTTTGCGAACCCTGGATCGCAAATGCGACATGTGCAGCTTGTTTTCAGCTGTGTCACTCGAGTTTTTGCTTCATCTTATCATAATTTGTACCCTAGGTCAGAGAGTGGGCAATTTTGAGAGAGGATTGTCATATCAAATCATTGGGTTAGTGCCTCTAACCAATTATATTTTGTGATTATAGCTTAGATTTATTAACATCAAAATTCATGAAAATCTATAGGAAAATTTGAAATTTTAAAGAAAAACCTAAAAATTGAAATTTTTGGATTTTGACCACGATTTTGGGCATGGAATTGAGAAAAAATTATATATTTGAGTCCGTGAGGTCATGGGTAAACTTTATCTTCGAAAAATTTTGGAATCCAGGCATGTGGGCTCGAGGGCAATTTTGTCAACTTTTTGATCGGGGTTAGGAATTGTTATAAATTGGACTAATGAGTAATTGAACATATATTAATGGGTTTACATAATTATTGGCTAGTTTTGGAGCATTTTGCATTGATTTGAGTCTTCAAAAGGGCGTGGAATGTCGGTTATGGAATTTCGGAGCGAGATGAGTCTCCTTTCTAACCTTGTAAGAGGGAATTTACCCCATAGGTGAACCAAAATTAATATGTGCCTATATTTGTGGGGGATACGTATGCACGAGGTGACGAGAGTCCGTACGTTGCTACTAGCTATGCCTATGTCCGGGTAGTTTTAGGTTTATACCATGCCTTATTGATATTGTTGTTGATTTATGTTTATTGTTTAACTTGAGAAGAAGCGAGATTGAGTTTTCTTAGTAAATCTCTTGAAAAGAGTTGAAATTGAGATCTTACAAGTTTTTATTTGAACTTCGTATTTTTGAAATGAATTGAAGGGATATTATAATAGCTTAAGAAATCAATGTGTAACCGTGTCGCATGTATATTTTGCGATTTCCTCAAAAAGCTACAAGCTGAATTTCCCTTATTTTGAAAAGGATCAAAAAAGAGATATGATTTTAATGTTAAATTTATATTTGACCGCATCGCAAGTATGATCTATGAGCGGGTGATTTCTTAAATTTATATTTTACCGTGTCGCACGTATGATTCGCGAGTGGGGTATTTTATTCTACTACTCTTATAGGATCAGGCCATTCGTTTCGGCAAGATTTGTGTACCACACTCTGATGGGAGCGGGATGTTCGCCTCGGCAGGTTAATAGATGCATCTATGGTTCGCACCGTTCGACCTTCGGCAGTGCACATTTTACTTTTATGTTGGATCGGGTCTTACGCCTCGGCATTATATATATTTATATATATATATACACAAACGCATCATTCTTATGGGACTCGTGCTTAACATTGGCTAGTAGCCAGTGTATCTGAGTATCTTTCCCTGATTTAAAATTGTAACAACCATTTTATGAAAGCCACTATAACTTTAAGTATATGTTCCGATTACAGAGGGAACATGCTAGCTAAAAGCTTGAGTATAGTCGTAAAGAAGGGAATTGTTTCACGTATTTTATACATGTTTGTTTAATATGTTTACTCTGCTTCATATTTATTCACTTCTTTACTGTATTTGATGTCATTTGACCACTAGTAAGTGTCGTAGTCGACCTCTCATCACTAGCTCTTCGAGGTTAGTGTCACGACCCAAACCGATGGGCCGCGACGGGCGCCTGAATCTTACCTATCAAACACCCCTAAGCATACATCTAAAATATGAACCTGAATAACATCTGTTGCATTACAAAATTAACATACGTGAAAGAAGCCTGCCATCAAGGCATATGTACGTATACAGACAGAATACAGTGGGCGAGCCGACAAGGCTGCTATAGACAACTATACATCAAAAACTGAAAGCCGACAAGGCCACATATAACCCAACTAGACATATTGTCTACAGACCTCTAACAGAAACATAACTGTACAAAGACGGGACTGAGCCACATCATACTCGTATAGATATATATGTACAAACGTATCGTACCAATATCAAAAGCAGCTCCGGATCAAATGGAGCACGCCAACTCTCGCTGACTAGGGACCCTAAGAATGAGGACCGTCAGCTTGCCTACTTGCACCTGCGGTCATGAAACGCAAGCCCCGTGAAATAGGGCGTCAGTACGAAAAATGTACTGAGTATGTAAGACATGGAAATTAGTACGTAAGAGACATAGATGAAACATGGACTACTGAAACACATTTTTAAATTTGAATAACTTTGTAAATACTGAAACGTTTATATTGTCATGCACGTGCGTGTAAATGTCATGCCATGTATAGGTATGGTGTACATAATATCATCAAGCCACTGGGGGCATCCCATCATATCATCTCGGCCACTGTGGGCAATATCATCAATATATACCAGCTGATCAGGTGGTGGTGCGTATATAACGCCAAAACCTTTTCCATATCCCATATACATATATATACATACATATATACGCGTATATAACGCCGTTTGAATACATACATATATATGCGTATATAACGTCGTTTGAATCATATTTTTGCCACTGTGGGCAATATCATCATCATATACCAACTGATCAGGTGGTGATACATATATAACGTCGTAACCTTTTCCCATATCCCATATACATATATTTACATATATACGCGTATATAACGCCATCTGGTCATGGGTCAATGCACATGTACGAAATACATGAAAAATACGTAATAATCTCAATATTCCTTCCGGATAAATTTTTCCAACTGCGTATTATTTTGAGACCTATGAACAGAAGAAAATAATAATTCTCATGGGGAATCAAGAATATAGACACCCCTACTATTTCTATGAATACAATAATTTATAGAAACCGTGTATTTGCTCGTTTCTTTCGTATAATCTAGACCATGCCAAAAGAAAGAAGGGAGGGCCTTAACATACCTGTTCCTGGAATTATTTGAACGAATTTCTGCTTGAAATCTTGAAACGAAATTTGGACGAATTTTTTTGATTCTGCTCTCTAACGTTTTTTTTGTGTACTAAAGACATAAATGGATTTAATCTTAAAGTTAACTTTGTTCCAATCGTTTAAAGTCTTGATTTTGGACTTACACTCTCTTGGTTTCAAGCCCAAGTTGTGTATTGAAGCTAAGACAGAATGTTGATAAGTCTTTCTAAGACTTATTCTTTAAGTCATGGTTTTGGGTTATTCATAGGTAACCACATGGATTTAATGACTTATGAGTCATGTCTACCCATTGTGGCTTTATGCCACCTGGAAAGGTGCTTAATTATCAATTTTTTTTATCCACTTATTAGTTAACTAGGTAATGTCCTGTTACCCGGTAATTAATCAATTACCCGCATAATTTAAAAATTACCACAAATTACTTAAAATTCTATTTATTTTTAAAATACTTCATATATACTATATATTTTATATTATCGTGGTCATATGGTACCTTGCATGGTACTAGTTCATATTTATCGGGTATTATCGCTCGACCCGTATTTTTTTTTAAATTGGCCATTTTCACTGAAACTCGTTTTCTTTAATCAGTGTACTCCTTTATCCTTCATAACACTTATTTATCGCTTCTTATAAATAGCGTAAATACGTTAACGTCAAGATGATCTCATCCTTCCCCCCTTAGAAACATTCTTCCTCGAATGTTCCACTCTCCGTGATCCATATAACTTTGGCAAGGTCGCCTTTTGTAACAATACTACTACCAACTCTCCCCGTAGAAGCTTAATAACCCAACGCCACATAGGACCACAATTATCAATAACGACAATGGACTCACATGACCAACGACAATAACAAACGCAAGAATTTAGGCACATACCTTATGATTATGATGTCTCAGTCGGACCCTTCTCTGGAGGAGGAAATAAGTAGGGATATCTAGATTTCATATTTTCCTCGGCCTCCCAAGTCATTTCTTCCACATTGTTGTTTCTCCAAAGTACTTTCACTGAGGCTACCTCCTTATTCCGTAGCTTGCGGATTTGTCGGTCTAGAATGGCAACCGGAATTTCCTCGTATGACAAGTCCTCTTTAATCTGTACATCATTCGTAGATACCACTCGGGTAGGATCGCCAATGTACTTTCGTAACATATATACATGAAAAACTGGATGGACAGACTCCAATTGCGAGGGCAATTCTAACTCATAAGCTACTTGGCCCACCCTCCGAACGATCTTATAAGGCCCAATATATCGTGGGCTAAGTTTACCCTTTTTGTCAAATCTCATCACACCCTTCATAGGTGACACCTTCAAGAATACCCAGTCATCAACCCCGAACTCTAAATCTCGACGTCGCACGTCTAAATATGACTTCTGACGACTCTGAGCTGTCAATAGTCGATCCCGGATAAGCTTTACTTTTTCTATGGCTTGCTGAACCAGGTCTGGCTCGTGTAATCCAGATTCTCCAATGTCGAACCACCCTATAAGCAACCTACACTTTCGTCCGTAAAGGGCTTCGTATGGATCCATCTGAATGCTAGAATGGTAGCTATTATTATATGCGAACTCAATAAGCGGCAGATGATTATCCCAGCTACCTTTGAAGTCTATTACACAAGCTCACAACATATCTTCCAGTGTTTGACTTGTACGCTCAGCCTGTCTGTCTGTTTGGGATGAAATGTGGTACTAAGACTTACTTGAGTCCCCAATCCCTTTCGGAAGGATCTCCAGAAGTTAGCTGTAAATTGAGCTCCTCTATCTGAGATAATAGATACAGGTACACCATGCAGTCGTACTATCTCCTTAATATAAAGTCTCGCATAATCTTCTCAGGAGTACGTAGTTCTAACGGGCAGAAAATGGGCTGACTTTGTGAGCCTATCAACAATTACCCATATCGAATCGAACTTACGCTGGGTACGAGGTAAGCTTATGATGAAGTCCATATTGATTATTTCCCATTTCAAAGTCGGAATCTCCATAGCCTGCAATAATCCACCAGGTTTTTGATGCTCAATCTTAACCTGCTGACAGTTAGGGCACTAGGCAACAAATTCAGCTATGTCCTTTTTCATTCCGTCCCACCAATATATTTCCCTGATGTCATGATACATCTTTGTCGCTCCTAGATGGATAGAATAATGGGAATAGTGAGTTTCTCCCATGACCTGCCGACGCAACCCCGCAACATTAGGCACACATAATCGCCCTTGGTATTTGAGGACCCTATCTTCGGTAATTTCAAACGGTGTCTTCTCCTTCTGAAGAGTGGTATCTCTATAATGAATTAGCACCGGGTCCTCGTATTGGAGTTCCTTCACTTCAGTTACTAAAGATGATGTTGTCGTATCCTGAAGAGTAATTCCAATATCACCTGAGTCCAGTAACTGAACTCCAAGACTAGCTAGCTGATGAACCTCATGGGCTATTCCCCTGTTTTCTGGATACAAATACGACAGGCTGCCCATAGATCTACGATTGAGTGCATCGGCAACTATGTTTGCCTTGCCCGAATGGTATAAAATATTAACGTCATAGTCTTTAAGTAGCTCCAACCATCTCCTTTGACAAAGATTCAATTCCCTTTGCTTGAAGATGTACTGGAGGCTCTTATGATCCGTATAAATATCAACATGAATGCCATACAAGTAGTGCCTCCACATCTTTAGTGCATGAATCACCGCAGCTAACTCTAAATCGTGGGTCGGGTATTTCTTTTCATGCTTTCTTAGTTGTCTAGAAGCATAAGCCACAACCTTACCATGCTGCATCAGCACACAACCCAATCCAACGCCTGAAGTATCACAATAGATAACATAACCATTGGTCCCTTCTGGGAGCGTGAGAACCGATGCTGAAGTTAACCTATCCTTTAATGCTTGGAAACTCCGTTCACAAGCATCAGTCCATTGAAAGTTTGCTCCCTTCTGAGTCAACTTTGTTAAAGGTGCTGAAAGGGAAGAAAATCCTTCCACAAATCTCCTGTAATAACCTGCCAACCCAAGAAAACTACGAACCTCCGTTGGTGTTGTGGGCCTAGGCCAAGTCTTTAATACCTCAATCTTTTGTGTATCCACCAGGATGCCTTCAACCGAAATGATATGCCCAAGGAAAGTTATAGAGTTCAACCAGAATTCACACTTAGAAAATTTTGCATACAACTTACTCTCCTGTAGAACTCTGAGCACCGTACGCAGATGACCAACATGCTCATCCTCTGAACGAGAATATACCAATATATCATCAATAAATACAATTACAAACAGATCTAAGAAAGGCCTGAACACACGGTTCATCAAATCCATGAATACTGCTGGGGCATTGGTCAGACCGAACAACATAACCCGAAACTCAAAATGCCCATATCTAGTCCTGAATGCTGTCTTCGGAATATCTTCATCCTTAACCCTTACTTGATGGTACCCGGACCTCAAGTCTATCTTTGAAAACCACTTGGCACCTTGCAACTGATCAAATAGGTCATCAATCCTCGGGAGTATGTACTTATTCTTGATCGTCACCTTATTCAGTTGTCTATAATCAATACACATTCTTAAGGAACCATCTTTCTTCCTTACAAACAACACAGGTGCTCCCCACGGGGACGTACTAGGTCTGATAAAACCTTTTTCAAGCAAGTCCTTTAGTTGTTCTTTCAATTCTTTCAGCTCTGCGGGGGCCATTCTATAGAGAGGGATAGATATTGGGTGAGTATCTGGTAGTAGGTCAATAGAAAACTCAATTTCTCGCTCTGGTGGGAGACCTGGAAGTTCATCAGAGAAGGTATCTGGAAACTCATTTACCACAGGGATGGACTGAATAGTTGGTAACTCTACTTCTACATCCTGAACCCAAACTAAGTGATAAATACAGCCCTTTTTGATCATCTTACTTGCCTTGAGATAGGAAATAAACCTACCTCTCGGCGATGCCGTGTTACCTTTCCACTCCAAAATAGGCTCCCCCGGAAATTGAAATCGGACTATCTTCGATCTACAATCAACATTGGCATGACAAGAAGCCAACCAATCCATACCCATTATAACATCAAATTCATAACTCGATTAAGTCTGCTACGGTAGGTCGACCATGAACTATTATTATACAACCCCTATATACCTGCTTAGCTATCACCGGGTCCCCAACAGGTGTAGACACCTCAAAAGGTTTTACCAATTCAGGTTTTATTTCAAACTTACTAGCAATAAATGGAGTAATGTATGATAAGGTCGAACCTAGATCAATTAGTGCATATACATCGTAGGAGGAGACTGATAATATACCTGTAACAACATCAGGCGATGACTCTTGGTCCTGTCGTCCTGCCAATGCATAAATGCAGTTCTGAGGGCTGCTCGAGCTAGATGCTCTGCCTCTGCCTCTACCACGACTCATTGGTGCTTGGGGACTTTGCCTAGGGGGTGTACTGATGATGACGATCCAGCCACAGATCCCGCTGGCTGAGCTATGCTTGTATCACCTCTCATCGGACAATCCCTCATAATGTGGCCCAGATAACCACAAGTATAACAAACATCTAGTCACATACGGCATTGCCCGGTATGCTGCTTACCACATTGACCACATCGTGGCAAGGGTGGCCTCATCTAATTTGACTCACCCCTATACTGAGAACCTGAGGCCCTAAAATTCTGACCAGGACTTGAATATGTAGAACGATCAAATCTCTTTCCTCCAAATTGAGGGGGCATGCTAGAAGAGGACTAGGATGGATATCTCAAATAGTGCTGCCTCTGACCATCTCGAAACTCACCAGAAGGACCCGAAGACCTCGCCCTCTTATTTTGGGCCTTATCATGCTCACGATCGGTCCTCTGTTTCTGTTTACGCTCCTCTACACCTTGTATGGAAATCATACACTTAATAGGTCACCTATCATCCAGCAGATCTTCCTCAACACTTTCAAGTCATATAGAAATATCTCGCAGTACTAACATACCCATCACATTGCTACCCAGCCGTCATTCCCGCTAATAGGGGCAATACCGAACATATAATTTCAAAACACTTTCTCACACAATCAGCACCTTGGTGCTTAAGCCGTAGGAAAAGATCAGGTTGCAAGTCCTTCAGACAGGCCCAACATCAACTCATAGAGATCACGTCTCGCCCCTCAATCAGGGAATCATAAGCCATCAAGGCACATCTGATACTGAGCGGTCATGCGCACATGCGAACGCGTGGAAGGAATTTCAAGAGTTACTTTTCAAGCTAAATCAAGAACGCACGATAAGAACTCAAGAATGTGAAGTTTTCCTAAAGGTTTTGCAACCTCTCGAGGATAAATACAGACGTCTCCGTACTGATCCGCAAGACTCTACTAAACCTGCTCATGACTCGTGAGACCTATGTAACCTAGGCTCTGATACCAACTTGTCACGACCCAATTCCCGAACTTAGTCATGATGGCGCCTCTCATGAAGACAAGGCCAGCCATTCAACCCAATTCATCCTTTTAAGACAATTAATTAACACAATTATATTATAAACATGGTTTAATAATATCCAATAGCGGAAAGTATAGATAAAATACGGAAATTCAACCCAACTCAGCCCTAACCGGGGTGTCATAAGTCATGAGCTACTACAGAGTTTACTAAAATTCTACAAGATATAGAATTAGGAACGACATCTGAAGATATCATAAATACAGAAGACAAGGGAGAAAACGGGTTTGCGAAAGCCATGCAGCTACCTCGATAACTCCGATGAAAACTGAACAGCAAAAAACTCGCTCTATGCCTCAGGAATACCTGTACCTGCACACATGGTGCAGGGAGTAATGTGAGTACTCCGACCCATTCAGTAATAAATATAAATAATAACTGAGGGTAAGAAAACACGTTAAGGAACACAACACTCTATAGAGAAGCAGTGAAACCATTTAAAATAACAATTCAGTGAAACATCATGTGAAATTTCTTTAAAACCAGTAAAAACAGGTAATTTGGCAGTAAAATGACGAGTAGAAATCTACCTCTCGGGCTCAATATCAAAACAACGAGTAGAAATCTGCCCCTCGGGCTCAGTATCTAAATAATAAGTAGAAATCTGCCCCTCGAGCTCAGTATCAAAATAATAAGTAGAAATCTGCCCCTCGGGCTCAGTATCTCAGAACGGTATCAGCCCCTCAGGCTCAGAACAGTATGAAGCAACCAGTCAATGAAATAAGAACACATAATTATTATGGCGGATAATGCAGATGAGGAATAAGTGCATGAGTGCAATGCAATGCATATGACGGTACCCTCTGGTACCCACTGCGGCGTGCAGCCCGAGCCATCCATATTTATTTATTGTCGACGACGCTCACTAGGGGTGTGTACAGACTCTGGAGGGGGTCCTATAACACAAGCGCAATAACAAGCCATCTCGTGGCATCAATCAAGTCCTGGTCAGTCATTGTTACCTGACCAATTTATATTACACAGTGCCATTGTTACCACTGTTTCAAGTCAACAGTGTCATTGTTACCATTGTTTCAAATCACTGCTGCGGTGCGCAGCCCGATCCATGCTCAATCCAGAAATCATAATAAGCCCCTTGGGCATTTGTAAAACAGTAGTTCTCAGCCCGAAATATCATTTAGAAATATCATTTAAGTTTTTAAATCTTAGAAAGATGGCTGAGTTTGCAAAATAGTATTTAAAACCTTGGACTGAGATCAAATGATATGCATGTATGCGAAAACAATGATGTTAATCCCTGAAGGATTCAAATAATTGGCAAGAAGCCCAAATGTAACAATTAAATCCAAGTAGAAAACACGGTAAAAACATCTCTCGGGACGGACTAAGTCACAATCCCCAATGGTGCTCTACCCCACGCCCGTTATCCGGCGTGCAAATCACCTCAATATAGCGTTACGATGTGAAATTCCGGGGTTTCAAACACTCACGACATCATTTACATCAATTACTCACCTCAAATCGGCTACTTCTTTAGCTCGCGACGCCTTTGCCCCTCGAATTGGCCTCCAAGTGCGTCAAATCTACCCAAAATCACAATTAATATGTGGCATTATGCTAAAGGGACAATACCCAATCGAAAGCAATCGCAAAATATCAAAATTCATGAATTTGACAAAACCCGAGTCCCGGGCCCATGTCTCAAAACTCAGAAATTTTTATACCAAGATGTTCTTCGTCCTCTCACGAGTCCGTACATATAAAGAACACAAAAATCAAAGCTCGTTTGACCCTTCAAATCGACCCTAGAAAATCTCAAAAGTACAAGCCCTAAAACCCCACTTTTCTACTGATTTTCATGTTCTAATTCACATATAATCTTATATTTAACTTGGAAATAAGTAGAAATAACTAACCTTTGATGCTTGATAAAATCCCCCTTGAAATTCTCTCCAAAATCATCCAAGCCAAATGAAAGAAATGAAAGAAATAAGCCAAATCCGTGTTTAAAGAATCTGCCCGTGCTTCGTCGAGTTGTACTTGCACCTGTTCTATACAGGTTGTACATCCTATTAAAATTTTCCCTTGTCGGACACCTTCTGTTTAAACACCCATAAAATATCCAAATTACAAACGGTTTGAATATTTAGAAACTAGACTCGAAGATCTTTAATGTGATAGGTTGTACACCATATAACTCTTTATATATCCCGAGATATGAGCTTCTAAATTCGGCTCCATGAAATCCGAAAATTCTGGAGAAACTGCTCCACCAGTCATCTTCAATCGATCATAACTTTCTCTACAGATGTCCAAATTACGATTTCCTAAACTTTCTCGAAACTAGACACGAACGATAACAACTTTCATTTTTGAATCATCTCAAAATTCCTTGTACATCAAAAGATATAGGCCTCCGAAGTACGCTCCACAAATGCACATTTGTTGTCCAAAGACAGCTTAGCAGTAGAAATTGCAGCAACTTTTTCTTTTCTTTTTGGGTCCGAATTCCATTCCGTTAACCTTCCGAAATCCACCCGAGCCCCTCGGGACCTTAACCAATTATATCAACATGTCCAACAATATCTTTCAAACTTGTCCCAACCTTCGGAACACCCAAAATAACATCAAAACATCAAATCATCATCGGATTCAAGCCTATGAATCTCAAGAACTTCCAAATTCCATTTTTGATCAAAAACTCAACCAAACCACGTCTGAATGACCTCAAATTTTGCACACAAGTCCAAAATGATATAACGAAGCTACAGCAACTCTCGGAATTCCATTCTGACCCTCTGATCAAAATCTCACCTATCAACCGGAATTCGTCAAAATACTAACTTTGCCAATTCAAGCTTAATTCTACACCGGTCATCACAAAAATATTCCGGACACACTACTAAGTCCCAAATCACCTAAAGAAGCTATCCGAACCATAAAATTCGCATTTCGAGCCCTCTAACACATAAGTCAATATCCGGTTGACTTTTCCAACTTAAGTTTCCTTAAAAGAGACTAAGTGTCTCAAACCTTACCAAAACTAGTCCGAATGACTTCAAATTTTGCACACAAGTCACATTCGACATTACGGACTTGCACCAACTTTCGGAATCGCATACCAACCCCGATATTAAAATTTCCACTTCCGGTCGAATTTTCTCAAAAACCTTCAAATTTCTATATTTAGCCAAATGACTTCAAAATGACCTTCGGACATCCAAATTCACTTCCGATCATGCTCCCAACTCTAGAATCACCATACGGAGCTATTCCCAGACTCGGAATACCAAACGGACATCTATAACTCTGAAATGCCTTCCAACCCAAATTTATGAAATTCTTCTAAGATACTAACTTCCACAATATACGCCGAAATGCTCACGGGTTATCCAAAACCAAATCCGGGCATAGGCCAAGTCCGAAATCATCATACGAACATGCTGGAACTTTCAGATCCCAATTCCGAGGTTGTTTACTCAAAATTCCAATCTTAGCCATTTTCTTCAACTTAAGGTTGCCGCAATGAAAAGTTTCTTTCCAATTTGACTCCGAATTTCCCAAAATTCAACTCTGACCATACGTACAAGTCAATATACCTGAAATGAAGTTGTTCATGACTTCCAACTGCTGAACGACGCGCTATAGCTCAAAACGACCGGTCGGGTCGTTACACTTGAGGCTACTGAGCTTCATTCATTCAGGCCTGCACCGCCCAGTCGTCGGAGACCGGGGGTAGTTCCATTCATTCCATTTGGAAGTGAGACACGAATTCTCGCAACATTTCATTCTCCCTGTGCTCAATCTTGAATACGTCAGACTTCCTTGTTGCTACTTTGATGGCACCGGTATTTGCCTTCATGAAGGAGTCTGCTAGCATGGCAAATGAGTCTATGGAGTTGGGAGCTAGGTTTTGAGACCACGTCATGGCCCCATTCCAGAGTGTTTCTCCAAACTTCCTCGGTAAGATGGACTCGATCTCGTCGTCTTTTATGTCGTTTCCCTTTACTGCGCACGTATAGGCAGTAACGTGTTCGTTGGGATCTGAGATCCCGTTGTATTTTGGGAGTTTTGGTATTTTGAACTTCTTTGGAATGCGTGTCGGAGCCGTTTCCTCTGGGAACGGCCATTGCACGAACTTCTTCGAATCTACACCTTTCAGGACCGGGGGTGCGCCCGGGATTTGGTCGACCCTGAAGTTATAGGTTTCGACCTTCTTGTCGTTGGCTGCTATCATTTTCTCACCCAACTCGATCCTTTTGGTGATGTCCTCGAGCATTTTTACGATGGCAGTATCGGCTACCGATCCGTTGTTGCTCAATCTCTCCTATACCTGTTCGGCCGGGGAAGTAGCTTCCGGTGCTACTGTGCTGGGAGTCTTTGGGTGGCTTTGCAGCTGAGCGATAGTCGGCTGTTGTGCCGGCAACATTTCAAAAATAACATGAAGGCTAACTTTCTGTTCTTCCCGAGCCGGGGTTCTTTGGGCTTCCTGTTGGTTGCCATGTTATATGCTCTTGTCGGTGTGTGAGGTTTTCGTTGACCTGCTGTGTGTTTTACGAACCCGCGTCAGCTGGAATCAGTCCAGGCGCGTTATTTGAGTTCTGTGGTGGCTTGCCAACAATTGGAATAGCCACACCATTTTCTCCGTGGTTTTTAAGGTTGTCGTTCTCAACTCTATTCACTGAGCCAGACATTTTGACCTGAAATCGAAGATCTTGGACAAGAAAAGTGTGAAAGATAACCTGCGTTGTGTAACAAAACCAGCAAGAAAATAATCACTATTATTTTTAGCCCCATGGTGGGCGCCAAACTGTTTACAGTGAAAATGGTAATAACAATTAAATTTGTTTATGGGACTATAAAAATACGTGATCTATTTTTATGCTAGTTGTTAAGCGGTTGATGCTAGGTATGTGAAGTTTAAAGACGAAATGTGAGCTAAAGTAAAGTTATAACCAAATCGAGGGGTTAGCTATTCGGGCATCGGACTGACCGATGGGGGGCCTCGAGGTCAATGCCTAGGCTCGGGCTCGAGCTATCAGGGATAATCGGGAAAGGGCTAACAGTTAGGATATAATTAAGGGAGGCTCTTTCTGGCTAATGACCAGCAATAAATGAAGAACAAGTATGGAAGTAATAAGTAAGAGCGATAGTGTCGGGAGAATATGTTAGAGAGAAAGAGTTATTATTTATCTCGTGTAGAATAGTTGGAGCAACAACAGTCACCCTACAAAATGGTAAGGATCCCCTTTATATAGGAGGAAAATCCCAACATAGTACAAAATGCATTAATTGTAAAGGTATGGAGATGGGACAGCTAGACGTGACATCTTGATACAGGTTCCGGGCAGGCCGGCTTTGTTAGACTTAGCCGCGTGCCTCTGAAATTCCCCATTTTTACTCTAGCCTCGGTCGATATTCTCTTTAGGTCGGTCTTTGACAAGCTTCGAGGGAGGGAACTCGGTCGCAGCTTCACGTCCTTGAGGCCTCGAGATGTTTTTCTGGAATGAACTAATAGCAAGAAATTGGACCCTTTGATTTCGCCGGATACAAGAAGGGAATTGTTTCACATATTTTATACATGTTTGTTTAATATGTTTACTTTGCTTCATATTTATTCACTTCTTTACTGTATTTGATATCATTATACCACTAGTAAGTGTTAAAGTCATCCTCTCGTCACTACCTCTTCGAGGTTAGGCGGGATACTTACTGGGTACACGTTATTTTTGTACTCATGCTACAATTGTTGTTCATTTTTGTTGCACATGCACATGTTTGTCTTGTGGCTTAGTTCGGGGCAGCGGCATGGTTGATACGGAGACTAGGGTGAGCTGCATTTCTCGAGATGGTCTGCAGCCAGCAGAGTCTCCTTTAGAGTAGTGTATTGTATTTCCTTTACTGTCCAATTTGTATTTCGGACGGTTATTGTATTACATTGTTCCCTAGAAATTACTCATGCACTTTGTGACACCAAATTCTGGGATGACTAAGGGATTGTATAGTATTTAAGCTCGTTAAAGATATCATTATTTATTCTATGAAATTCTTTATTAATTGTTTAATGTTTAAAAAGGAATGATTTCAAAATAGTAAAACGAGAAATTTCTAGTTATTTGGTGTGGGCTTTCCTGACAGTGGTATACGGCGCCATCACAATCCTTAGTGGATTTTGGGTCGTGACAATAATCACACCAATATTATGGCCCTTTTTTGACTTGTTTAAGACCACAAATTTCAAAAGTCTTCATTTTTTCTTAAACTACGTGCCTAGTCAAACAGGTTCACATAAATTGAAATGGAGGGAGTAATATTTTTCGGTATTTAGATGATTGTTGTATTATTATATATAAAATTTCTCTCATAAATTAAATTTTATTGTTCCTTCATATAAATAAATATTCAAACCATTATGTGTCATTATTAACGTGCAACGCACGTGTATAATATATATATATATATATATACATATACTTATATATATATACATATACACACTATAAGGGTGTATAAATATCGGTTATACAAATTTACGAGAGAAAACACCTTTCAACCACCATTATGCTTCTATTTCATCAACCACCATTACGCTTTCCTATTTGGATATATTTAGAGAATTACTAGTAAATCTATCCGAAAACTATTTTTTCCTATGATATCTCTTTTCTCCATCAGCTAGCTACCTCTCTTTTTTGTTTTTCTTCATTTTTACGTCAAGACCTGACCGAAAAAATCAAGTTTGAGAGGTATTTTAGATTTGTTGATTCTTTAGATCTGTATAAATTAAAAAGAGGAAAGAGATGCGGGCAAAGAGCTATCCAATAAATCAAGTTTGATAAAGTTTTAAATCTATAGTTGAGAGAGGAAAAAGAAAAACGGGTGGAAATAGAGAATTAAATATGTTGGAAAGAGATAGAAGAATGAACTGCGAGTAATCACATGGGTATTTTGAGTTTGTTTAATTGGTGAAAGAATTTTATATAGAGTAGGGGACATATTATTTTTGCAAGGGAAGAGGATGATTGAAATGACTCAGACATATTTAGTAAATTGTTCCTCCCTTCGAAAGGATGGGCTGGCTCAGATACCACAGTATAAGGAACAGAGCAAGAGACTCCAAGAAAGCAAACTAGATCATAGATACGAAAGTTTTACTACAAAAGGGTTGGCTTCAACAACCCATAAGGGACGGCTTGTCAAGCTACACTAACAGTTAATTTGCTTTTGTCGCAAAAATTTTCCTACAAAAGGGCTGGCTTCAACAACCCATAAGGGACGGCTTCCCAAGCAACACAACTTAGAAAACTTTTGTACTATAACTAACGTTAGCTGTTATAACTCAGAAAACTTCCGTACTACAATAAGCTAACTTTCTTAGAGTATTCTTACTCTATTTTCATACATGGACCGACTTTTTCATCCATTCGAAAGAAAGAAAAAGAGAGAAATTTAGAAAGAACTCATACGTAATATATCACAAAAGATTTACAAAGGTTACCAGATGATCTTACAACTACTACATGGCCTCCTTTATATAGGACTAGGAGGTTATTACAAGACAAACTTGTATTATAAAATAAACTTATCTTACATGGTAAACCAATCTACCAGAGGGTCCCTTTTGGCATGTGAAAGACCTTAGGCAAACCAACTAAAAAGCTCTCGAAGACATGTGAAAGGGGTGAAATATATATGGTGTGGCATGTGAAAGTATGCGGGAGCATGTGATGGCATGTGAAAGTAGGGTGTTGCATGTGACTAAGCATGTGGAAGCTTGTGAAAATTTATATTGGCATGGGCAGATGATTTTTCAGGGTTTTTTGGTAGGTAACGTAGGATTATGGTGGGATTTCCAAAGACTTAGATAATTATCCTTCATTGATTCTAGGGTTGTCTTCTAGGCATCTTTTCAAAGACCTTGTGTAATAACGCTTGGAACCTGACGGTACTTCTTCGCTGTGCTCTTTATCCTTTGGATTGAAAGATATAATCCGCAATCTTAATCTGGAGATATCATGAGTGATCTTTTCTCGGATGCCTTCGTATGGGGCTTGATATTCCTTTGCTGCTTCCCGGACCCTTTCGCAGTACGGATGAGTGTTGGTAAAATTCCAGCTTACCCAATCTTTTGGTCATACCTCTCTCGAGATGCACCTATTTTGCTGGAAAAGGATTCTTTGTTGCCTTGCTATATTTTTCTTCCATGGATATAATAGACATGGGAAATTTTCGCCAGAATGATGCCTCTTCTTGAGCATGGACTTTTCCATTAATAATCTTCGCTGGCCTATGGAACATGAATACCTTGGTTGTGTAGGAATCGTTGAAATATTTTATCCAATATCTTCTAGGCTTGAGCCATAGCAAAAATACTTTAAGTGATGGTTCAATGTTATCAAAATCCTTGAAGGCGTTACATTTGTATTCCATAAAAATATAATACTGATGGCATAAGTACTAGCAAAACCATAATAGTTCTTGTGGAAAATCCTTGGCTTGTGCTATGAATATATGGCAGAATGGATATTCTGGATTGACTCCATAAGGCTTAAGAATGGATCCTCCATGTTGTCGGAAAACTTGGAGATCATAATAAGTTCTCCTTTCCATTAAAATTGATAGATCAAAGGGATCCATGAGGTTGAACAACTCCAGTGGATGATCCGTTGGTTTCAATGAACTTGTTCCTAGTACATTTGAAAACATGAAGATGTGACTATTTAACTTTTGCTTTGACATCATCTTCGCTGGGAAAAATCTCAATGAGAATTCTTCCGGTCGGGACAGAAAATATGCGAGAATATTATCCTTTCCTTTTAGGTGTTTTACTTGAAACTTGTATGGAGAGAACCATTGATCCCATTTGAGAATCTAAGGATTGAGTATAATTTTTGCATTTATCTGGATCATCTTTGTGTAGTCCTTCATATCCATCTCTATTAGAAATTCTATATGAATAAGAAAGAAATTGAATTTCTTGAATCCATTCTTTACTACAAGAATTTCCTTGAAAGAGGAGTGATAATGTTGCTTGGCATCTTCGCACTTTTCGCTGGCATATTCGCATAGTTTCCTCTGACTGTCTTTTTTTTCAAATAGAACGGCACTCCAATATTCATTGTTGGCATCAGTTTGCAGTATCTTCTTTCCATCTAAAAGGATGTAGAGGGACTTGACATGCTTAGATATCTACTTTACTCCCCTAACTGCTTCATCTTATTTCTTTCCCCATGATGGAGCATTTTTTTCAGCATCACTGTGAGTGGAGAAATGTATGTAGAGATATTTGGGATGAAATCTCTTACATAATTACTACATCCAAGAACTGTTGGATCTGTTTTATTGTGAGACTGGTATCTGGAAATTTGAGTAGTTCCTGATATATATGTGGTCCTGGACTGTATGCACCTTGGACAAAATGCATTACAAGGAAATCAATCTCCTTTTAAGCAAGAACCATCTTTTTTGTTGAAAGCATGATTCCATACTGTGTTACCAATGCCTCAAATTGACGAAGCAAGTTGACATGTTCCTCCATTGTATCACTAAATAATAGGATGTCATCAATATAAACTAGAGAGATATGGAGGATGGGCTGCAATATTTTTATCATGGCTTTTTGGAACAAGGAGGGTGCAGTTTTTAACCCGAAGTGCATGACTTTCCATTGGAAGTGATGGTCGGGAATGCAAAATTTCGTTTTGGGTCTTTCCTCAAAGTGGATTCCTAGTTTCCAAAATTCAAATTTTAGATCAAACCTGGAAAAATATTTGGCCTTGGCTAAGTGGGAGAAAAGAGTGAGTTTATTTGGGATAGGGAATTTATCATCTTAGAGGAAGTGGTTAAGTGATTGGTAGTTAATGACTAACCTGAGTTTTTCTCTTATCTGCTCAACTCTTTTGTTGACATAAAATTCTTCGCATGCCCATTGTGAATCTGATGGCTCTATTAGATCAAATTCCAAAAGTTCTTCATATTCCTTTTTTGCAAGCTGAAGATGATCTGGATTCATACCTGAATGACTGACTTTTATTGGATTGATGCTTTCATTCTTCTTAAAATGGAGCTTGATAAAAAACTCTTCATTCATCCATGACGGGCTTTTCCCTTTCTTCATAAATACTTGTGGAATTCAGCATATGAATGCTTAATGAGATTTTGTTCAATCTCCTTGATTTGTTCGTCACTGGTGATTTGGAATAACCTTGGAATTTCATAATAGGGTTTGAACTGCTTCTTGAAGGTTATCTCGTTAGCCTTGATCTGGAGTTGATCTTTTAGTTCTCTGAAAATGTCGAATGCAACTATAAGATCTTTCCCTAGTACATTGGACCCTATCAGCTTGGTTTTGTACTTCAATCCTAGAAAGAACTCAATTGTGACTGGGTGCTTTGTGATGACAGTGGTAGTCAAGATTCCATTTGATGCAGTGTTGAAATCCTTAAAGTGTGGCACCCATTGATCTGCAGGAAGAATAGTAGGATTCATGAGTGAACAAGCAGCTCCATCAATGAAAGCAATGACTCTAGTTGGTTTATCCCATTTGGATGAATAAACCTTGAATTCTACTTGAGGGATGACTGTGATAGCATTGATTTCTTCCTGGGCTTTAGCGGCTGGTTCAGATATTTGATAGTGGTCATCACTATGATCTTTGTATATATCAAGAGAGAATAAGGTTTTTTCACTGGGTTCATCATCCACAGAGAATATGGACTCGGGGTCTTCTTCTTTTCCGAGATATATGCCAGTGTAATCTTCAATTTCTTGCAAGAGCTTGACAGATTTGCTCTATTGGGGACAATTTCAAGCGAAATGTCCAATCTTGTGGCAAATAAAGCATCTGTTCTTTTTGTGAAAATTTCTTGGCCTCCTTCATCTAAAATATTTTGTGCGTCTCCTGGACCTTGATTTTCCATCTGGAATTCTTGGCCATCTAAACCTCCTGAATCCTCTCCATCGCCTAGATGTGTTGCAGGAACATCCTAATCCGGTGATCAGATGATATTTGTGGCATGCTTTGTCAAGCGCTGTATTGTGTTGGATAATTTGTTTTAGGGCAGAGTGCTTCGCACAAATGTCATCCAATGTGAAGAAAATAGCTTGCCTGATCTAACCAACTCGTGGGATTGTTACGGACTGAAATTTTTCTTCAATGATGGTCATGGTTCGGCTTGGCAATAACTTTGGAATGGAGGAGACAAAGGCTTGCTTTAGATTGATGTCTCCACCGATCTCGAAGTATATCTTCGCCGATTTTTGAAAATGTTTGTCAATGTAATTTCTTTCGAATGACACACACTTTATCTCGAAGAGTTGTCTTTGCATCTTTTCCTGTCTTTGGCTAGTATCTCCACAGAAAACTTCATGTTGGATTCTGATGTTGAAGGCAAAATCTTGGGAAGTAAGAAAAGTGTTTTGTCTTGAATCTCAAGTGAGTTCCACCAATCTCTGAGAATACCTGAGAACTGTGGAGTCAGTTCTGACAGGATGATATAATTTTCTTGTTCCACCAAATATTTAGTCACCATCCAAATATAGATGTCTTGGATCCTTTGAGGCCATTTTGGAACCTTGACATCATCTAAGGTGAAAATGTGGAAACCAGTTCCAACTGGTTTTGATGCCATGGGCTCATATTTTTTTCTGGGATTGGTTCATTTATCATGCCTCCTTGTTCCTCATCTACTTCAGATATTTCTGGGTCTCATGGCTGGTTTACAAATATTGGGGGATCGTCGTCTTCGGAAGAGTTTGTTGTGGATTCATTGCTTGATTGAGAGCTATCTTCCATTGTTTCATCGTCTGATGAATTTAGAGATTCCGACCATGGGGTATCTTCTTCTGATATGTTTCTTGGCTGGGATACATAGAGGTCTGGAGCCTTCTGATAAAAAATCATCAGATTTTCGAGGTTGGATCCTTTTGAACTTTCACCATGATCTCGTCTTTTCTTGGTTTGTTTTTGCGCTGCAAGAGCATCTTTCCTTTCCCAACCCATTTTTGCAATGTCAAAATCATGTTCTTCTTTTAAGGGTTGGGTAAAAGAAATAGGATTTTGTGAGCCAGTTGGAAAAGTAGAAAAGGTGTAGTTCAATTTAGGTGGGGAATATGCTTGTGGCGACATAGGGAAGAAGATAGGATTTGAGAGAAAAACTGGGGTCTTTTGAGTCTCAAAGTGGTCATTTCTCAAAAGTTGAATTTGTTCTCTAATGGAAATCATCTCCTTTTGTTGTTGTTGGAAGAATTTGAAAAGTGAAGTTCCTGAAGGACAAATATCATATTGTAAATTTGCCAACCTTAGTTCCAAAGCTTTGATTAGTCCTGCATGGTGAGACGATGTCTGCGCCACCTTTTTCTCAATTGTTTCCACTTTGCTCATCATTGTGTTTTTTGTTTGGGGTACGTTCTTTATGGTGTGACCAATGTTGTTCAGTACTTTGTTTTGGAAGATGGAATTTTCTGATTGCCAGTTCATTGTTGTTTCGATGTCACTTGTTGGGGGTTTTTCTCCAGTAGGTAGCGCTATGTTTTTCTTGGGAATTTCTGGAGTATGGCTTATACCCTCTTTTTAAAAGGTTGAAGTGAAGGAAAATCTTGGGTATGACTGTAACGTGAAGAACTTAGCATGAATATCTGTGATTGTGTGGGATTTGAGGTTTTTTGAGTTGGTGAAATTTTATGTTCATGTGGATTTTTGGATTTTGGGTTATGAGCTGATGGTGGTTTGGGTTTGTGTGTGGTTTCAATATTTTTCCAGCTTGGAGTAAATTTTTTGTAATTTTGGCCATTCCTGGGGTTTGTAACTGACAAGAAATTTATATTTACCTGGATGGTTTAATGAGCTAATTGAAAGGTCTTTATTTTCATATTTGGCTCGAAATTGCTTTTCAGTTGTTTTTCCTTTTTTCTTGAATTTTGGTTTGGTCTCATTGAGGCCAAATCTTTCCAAATGACACATATAGTGTTCATCATATTCTCAAATTGGGTCTTCCAAACAGTCTTGGCAGTCGCAATCAAGATCCCAATGGTAGTGTCCTGTAAAGGGGCATTTGAACCACCAAACTCTTTTTCCTTCTTTGTGAAAATGTTGACACCAGTCATGTTCTTCCATGATGCTTTGTATATTCCAGAAGAACTCTCCGTCAGGTTCAGGGTATGTATCTCTTGTATCTTTGGGTTGAATCATTTGGCATGAGAAGATGGTTTTATTTGGTTTTTTGAGATGGGAATGGTTAAAGCTTATGCAAACGGTTTTGTCATTTCTTTTGGTAAAAGTTGGTTCACCATATTGCAGAGATTCCTCTAGTTTCCTTAACTTTTCATAATTTGTGATCCAGGAATCAGGAACAATTTTGACAAGCTCATCTCTAGAAATTTGTCTCGGTATTTGGGTGCACATGGTGTTTCCTTTGGTACCATCAATATTAGAGAGTAAAGAATTTTCTCCTCCGGGAAGGCAGATATCTGTGGCATGATTTTGGTCTCGCCACGCCATTTGGTGATGAAGAGTGGCTTAGATGGAATCTTTGGCTTGTGAGGCTCCTTGGATTTGGACTTGGATTATTAGTGCTTCGGTTAAGTATGGGTCATAAAGGGACATGTTGAAATTTTGAAAGATAATTATGAAAATAGTCCCAACATTTAAGGTAACTTCTGCAGTACTTAAATTCGCATGTTGGTATTCCAAGTATCTTGTATCTAGAAGAAAAAGTCGAGCTACAACAGGTTGACCTTTTCTTCCGTGATATGTTCGATTCGAATAGCACCACAATGGATATGGGTAAATTCATGATCTCTCTATTGCTTGGGAAAATCATCTGGGATTTGAAAGGTGATAAACTATTCCTCTCGAGTTGCAAGGATAGGATGTTGGTCAAGTTTTAAGGCAGCAACATACTCTTTGACTATTTTGATCTGTGTTGGACTAGAGAACAAATTTGGGTCCAGGGTGCAAACAATTTTTTGGCAAACGCTGAGTAAGGATTTATGAGGGGTAGTTCAGTGGAGGATACTTTCTGTTCATCGGGCAGGATATCTACTTCATAGAGGTAATCATATATTTTGGACAAGGTTTTATATAGAGTACAGGACATATTCATTTATTCAAGGGAAGAGGATGATGGAAATGACTCAAACATATTTAGTAAACTGTTCCTCCCTCCGAAAGGATAGGCTGGCTCTGATACCACAGTATAAGAAACAGAACAAGAGACTCCAAGAAAGTAAACTAGATCATAGATAAGAAAGTTTCCCTACAAAGGGGCTAGCTTCAACAACCCATAAGGGACGACTTGCCAAGCTACACTAACAATTAATTTGATTATAGTCGCAAAAGTTTTCCTACAAAGAGGCTGGCTTCAACAACGCATAAGGGACGACTTACCAAGCTAGACAACTTAGAAAACTTTTGTACTATAACCAACGTTAGCTGTTATGACTCAGAAAACTTTCGCACTACAATAAGCTAACTTTCTTAGAGTATTCTTACTCTATTTTCATACATGGACCGGCCTTTCCATCCATTCGAAAGAAAGAACAAGAGGAAAATTTAGAAAGAACTCATATGTAATATATCACAAAAGATTTACAAAGGTTACCAGATGATCTTACAACTACTATATGACCTCCTTTATATAGGACTAGGAGGTTATTACAAGACAAACTTGCATTATAAAATAAAATTATCTTACATGGCAAACCTCTCTACAAGTGGTTCCCTTTTGGCATGTGAAGGACCTTAGGAAAACCAACTAAAAAGCTCCTGAAGACATGTGAAAGAGGTGAAATATACATGGTGTAGCATGTGAAAGTATACGGGAGCATGTGACGGCATGTGAAAGTAAGGTGTTGCATGTGACAAAGTATGCGGGAGCATGTGACGGCATGTGAAAGTAAGGTGTTGCATGTGACTAAGCATGTGAAAATTTGTCTTGGCATGGGCAGATGATTTTTTAGGGTTTTTTGGTAGCTAATGTAGGATTATGGTGGGATTAGCAGAGACTTAGATAATTATCTTTCATTGATTCTAGGGTTGTCTTCTAGGCATATTTTCAAAGACCTTGTGCAGTAACTCCTGGAACTTGACAGTCTTTCTTCGTTGTATTCTTTCTCCTTTGGATTAGCAGATGTAATCCGCAACCTAATCTGGAGATATCGTGAGTGATCGTTTCTCGGATGACTTTGTATGGGGTTTGATATTCCTTTGCTGCTTCTCAGACCCTTTCCCAGCGCAGATGAGTGCTGGTATAATTCCAGCTTGCCCAATCTTTTGGCCATATCTCTCTCGGGATGCACCTATTTTGCTGGAAAAGGATTCCTTGTGCCTCGCTATATATTCTTCTTCAATAGATAAAATGGACACGTGAAATTTCTACCAAAATGATACCTCTACTTGAGCATGGACTTTTCCATTAATAATCTTCATAGGATTATGGAACATGAATACCTTGGTTGTGTAGGAATCGTTGAAACATTTTATCCAATATCTTTTAGGGTTGAACCATAGTAAAAATAATTTAAGTGCTGGTTCAATGTTATCAAAATCCTTGAAAACGTTAGATTTGAATTCAATAAAAATATGATACTGATGGCATAGGTACCAGAAAAACCATAATAGTTCTTGTGGAAAATCCGTGGCTTGTGCTATGAATATATGACATAATGGATATTCTGGATTGACTCCATAAGGCTTAAGAATGGATCCTCCGTATTGTCGGAAAACATGGATCTCATAATAAATTTTCCTTTTCCATTAAAATTGATGGATCAAAGAGATCCATGAGGTTGAACAACTCTGGTGGATGATCCGTTGGTTTCAATGAACTTGTTCCTGGTACATTTGAAAACATGAAGATGTGGCTGATTAACTTTTGCTTTGACATCATCTTCGCTGGGGAAAATCTCTTTGAGAATTCTTCCGGTCGGGACAAAAAATCTGCGAGAGTATTATACTTTCCTTTCAGGTGTTTGACTTGAAACATGTTTGGAGAGAACCATTGAGCCTATCTGAGAATCTGAGGATTGGGAATAATTTTTGTATTTATCAAGATCATCTCTGGGAAGGCCTTCATATCCATATCTATTAGAAATTTTGTATGAATAAGGAAGAACCGAATTTCTTGATTACATTCTTTACTATAAGAATTTCCTTGAAAGTGGAGTGATAATGTTGATCGGCATCTTTGAACTTTCCTCTGGTATATCCGCATATTTTTCTATGGCCATCTTTTTCTTCAAATTGAACGTCACTCCAATATTCATTGCTGGCATCAGTTTGCAGTATCTTCTTTCCATCTGAAAGGATGTAGAGGGACTTGACATGCTTAGATATCTCTTTTATTCCCCTGACTACTTCATCTTGTTTCTTTCCCCATGATGGAGCATTTTTTTCAGCATCTCTGCAAGTGTAGAAATGTATGTAGAGATATTTGGGATGAAATTTCTAGCATAATTTACTACACCCAAGAACTGTTGGATATGCTTTATTGTGAGATAGGTATCTTGAAATTCGAGTAGTTCCTGACATATATGTGGTCCTGGACCGTATGCACCTTGGACAAAATGCATTTCGATGAAATCAATCTTATTTTGAGCAAGAACCATCTTTTTACTAAAAGCATGATTCCATACTGTGTTACCAATGCCTCAAATTGACGAAGCAAGTTGACATGTTCCTCCATTGCATCGCTAATAACAGGATGTCATCAATATAAACTAGAGATGTGTGGAGGAAGGGCTGGAATATTTTTATCATGACTTTTTGGAATAGGGTGCGGTTTTTAATTTGAAAGGCATGACTTTCCATTGGAAGTGATGGTGGGGAATGCAAAATTCCGTTTTGGGTCTTTCTTCAGGGTGGATTCCGAGTTGCAAAAATCCATATTTTAGATCAAACTTGAAAAAATATTGGCCTTGGCTAAGTAGGAGAAAAGAGTGAATTTATTTGGTATACGGAATTTATCCTCTTGGAGGAAGTGGTTGGTAGTTAATGACTAAGCTGAGTTTTCTTCTTGTTTGCTCAGCTCTTTTGTTGGCATAAAATGCTTCGTATGCCCATTGTGAATCTGATGGCTCTATTAGATCAAATTCCAAGAGTTTTTCACATTCCTTCTTTGCAAGCTGAAGATGATTTGGATTCATGTCTGAATGACTGGTTTTTGTTGGATTAATGCTTTCATTTTTTTAAAGGGAGCTTGATAAAAAACTCTTCGTTCATCCATAACGGGCTTTTCCCTTTCTTCATAAAATCCTTATGGGATTCAACACATGAATGCTCAATGAGATTTTGTTCAATCTCCATGATTTGTTCGTTATTGGTGATTTGGAATAACCTTGGAATTTTAGAATATGGTTTGAACTGCTTCTTAAAAGTTATCCTATTAGCCCTGATCTGCAGTTGATCTTTTAGTTGTCTGAAAATGTCGAATCCCACAATAAGATCTTTCCTTGGTACATCAGACCCTATCAGCTTGGTTCTGTAGTTCAATCCTTGAAAGAACTAAATTGTGACTAGGTGCTTTGTGATGACGGTGGTAGTCAAGATTCAATTTGATGCAGTGTTGAAATCCTTAAAGTGCGGCACCCATTAATCTTCAAGGAGAACAACAGAATTCATGAGTAAACAACAGCTCCAGTGTTAATGAAAGCAATGACTTTGGTTGGTTTATCCCATTTGGATGAATAAACCTTGAGTTCCACTTGAGGGATGACAGTGATAGCATTGATTTCTTCCTGGGCTTTAGCAGCTGGTTCGGATATTTAATAGTGGTCATCACCATGATCTTCGTATATATCAAGAGAGAATAAGGTTTCTTCAGTGGGTTCATCATCTATAGAGAATATGGACTCGGGGTCTTCTTCTTTTCCAAGATGTATGCCAGTGTAATCTTCAATTTCTTGCAAGAGTTTGACAGATTTCCTTGATTGGGAAATTTTTTTAGCGAAATGACCAATCATGTGGCAAATAAAGCATATGTTCTTTTTATGAAAATTTCCTGGCCTCCTTCGTCTGAAATATTTTGGGCGCCTCCTAGACCTTGATTTCCCATCTGGAATTCTTGGCCATCTGAACCTCCTGAATCCTCTTTGTCGCCAAGATGTGTGGCAGGAACATTCTAATCCGGTGATTAGATCAGATTTGTGGCATGCTTTGTCAAGTGTTGGATTGTGTTGGATAATTTGTTTTAGGGGCAGAGCGCTTCGTACAAATGTCATCCAATGCGACGAAAGTAGCTTGCCTGATATAACCAACTTGTGGGATTGTTATGGACTGAAACTTTTCTTCAATGGTGGTCATGGTTCGGCTTGCCAATAACTTTGGAAATGAAGAGACAAAGACTTGCTTTAGATTGATGTCTCCACCGATCTCCAAGTATATTTTCGCCATTATTTGAAAATGTTTGTCAATGTCATTTCTGTCGAATGACACACACTTCATCTTGAAGAGTTGTCTTCGCATCTTTTCCCGTCTTTGGCCAGTATCTCCATAGAAAACTTCATGTAGGATTCTGATGTTGAAGGCAAAATCTTGGGAAGTAAGAAAAAAGTTTTGAATCCCAAGTGAGTTCCACCAATCTCTGAGAATTCCTGAGAACTGTGAAGTGAGTTCTGACAGGATGATATACTTTTCTCATTCCACTAAATTTTTAGTCACCATACAAGTATAGAAGTCTTGGATCCTTTGAGGCCATTCTGAAACATTGACATCTTCTAAGATGAAAGTGTGAAAACCAGTTCCAACTGGTTTTGACGTCATGGGCTCATATCATCTTTATGGGATTAGTTCATCTATCATGCCTTCTTGTTCCTCATTAACTTCAGATATTTTTAGGTCTCTTGGCTGGTTTACAAATATTGGAGGATCGTCGCCTTCGGAAGAGTTTGTTGTGGATTCATTGCTTGATTGAGAGCTATCTTCTATTGTTTCATCGTCTGATGAATTTAGAGATTCCGACCATGGGGCATCTTCTTATGATATGTTTCTTGGCTGG
Organism: Nicotiana sylvestris; assembly: GCF_000393655.2. Classification (NCBI taxonomy): domain Eukaryota; kingdom Viridiplantae; phylum Streptophyta; class Magnoliopsida; order Solanales; family Solanaceae; genus Nicotiana; species Nicotiana sylvestris. The sequence goes on along the minus strand of NC_091061.1, from coordinate 151,981,980 downwards.
GATACATAGAGGTCTGCAGCCTTCTAATTAGAAATCATCAGATTTTTGGGGTTGGATCCTTTTGAACTTTCACCATGATCTCGCCTTTTCTTGGTTTGTTTTTGCGCTGCAAGAGCATCTTTCCTTTCCCAAACAATTTTTGCAATGTCAAATCATGTTCTTCTTTTAAGGGTTGGGTAAAAGAAATACGATTTTGTGAGCCAGTTGGAAAAGTAGAAAAGGTGTAGTTCAATTTAGGTGGGGAATATGCTTGTGGCGACATAGGGAAGAAGATAGGATTTGAGAGAAAAACTGGGGTCTTTTGAGTCTCAAAGTAGTCATTTCTCAAAAGTTGAATTTGTTCTCTAATGGAAATCATCTCCTTTTGTTGTTGTTGGAAGAATTTGAAAAGTGAAGTTCTTGAAGGACAAATATCATATTGTAAATTTGCCAACCATAGTTCCAAAGCTTTGATTAGTCCTGCATGGTGAGACGATGTCTGCGCCACCTTTTTTTCAATTGTTTCCACTTTGCTCATCATTGTGTTTTTTGTTTGGGGTACGTTCTTTATGGTGTGACCAATGTTGTTCAGCACTTTGTTTTGGCAGATGGAATTTTCTGATTGCCAATTCATTGTTGTTTCAATGTCACTTGTTGGGAACTTTTCTCCAGTAGGTAGCATTATATTTTTCTTGGTGATTTCTGGAGTATGACTTATGCCCTCTTTTATAAAAGGTTGAAGTGAAGGAAAATCTTGGGTATGACTGGAGCGTGAAGGACTTAGCATGATTATCTGTGGTTGTGTGGGATTTGAGGTTTTTTGAGTTGGTGAAATTTTATGTTCAGGTGGCCTTTTGGATGTTGGGTAATGAGGTGATGGTGGTTTGGGTTTGGGTGTGGTTTCTCTATCTTCCCAGCTTGAAGTGATTTTTTTTTAATTTTGTCCATTCCTGGGGTTTGTAACTGACAAGAAATTTATATTTACCTGGACGACTTAATGAGCTAATTAAAGGGTCTTTATTTTTATATTTGACTCGAAATTGCTTTTCAGTTGTTTTTCCTTTTTTCTTGAATTTTGGTTTGATCTCGTTGAGGTCAAATCTTTCCCAATGACACATATAGTGTTCATCATATTCTCAAATTGGGTCTTCCAAACAGTCTTGGCAGTCGGAACCAAGATTCCAAGGGTAGTGTCCTGTAAAGGGGCATTTGAACCACCAAACTCTTTTTCCTTCTTTGTCAAAATGTTGACACCAGTCATGTTCTTCCATGATGCTTTGTATATTCCAGAAGAACTCTCTGTCAGGTTCAGGGTATGTATCTGTTGTATCTTTGGGTTGAATCATTTAGCAAGAGTAGATGGTTTTATTTTGTTTTTTGAGATGGGAATGGTCAAAGCTTATGCAAACGGTTTTGTCATTTCTTTTGGAAAGTTGTTTCACCAGATTGCAGAGATTCCTCTGGTTCCCTTAACTTTTCATAATTTGTGATCCAGGAATCAGGAAGAATTTTGACAAGCTCATCTCTGGAAATTTGTCTGGGTATTTTGGTGCACATGGTGTTTCCTTTGGTAGTATCAATATTAAAGAGTAAAGAACATTCTCCTCCGGGAAGGCAGAGATCTGTGGCATGATTTTGGACTCGCCACGCCATTTGGTGATGAAGAGTGTCTTGGATGGAATCTTTGACTTATGGGGCTCCTTGGATTTGGACTTGGATTTTTAGTGCTTCGGTTAAGAATGGGTCATAAAGAGACATGTTGAAATTTGGAAAGATAGTTATGAAGATAGTACCAGCATTTAAGGTAACTTCTGCGGTACCTAAATTCGCATGTTGGTATTCCAAGTATCTTGTATCTAGAAGAAAAAGTCGAGCTACAACAAGTTGACCTTTTCTTCTGTGATATGTTAGAGCGATTCGGATAGCACCACAATGGATATGGGTAAAACCATGATCTCTTTATTTCCTGGAAAAATCATTTGAGATTTGAAGGGTGATAAATTATTCCCCTTGAGTTGCAAGAATAGGATGCTGGTCAAGTTTTGAGGTAGCAACATATTCTTTGACTATTTTTATCTGTGTTGGACTAGGGAACGAATTTGGGTCCAGGGTGCAAACGATTTTTTAGCAAAAGCTGTGTAAGGGTTTATGAGGAGTAGTTCAGTGGAGGATACTTTCTGTTTGTCGCGATCGGGTAGGATATCTACTTCATAGAAGTAATTAATCATATTTTTGGACAAGGTTTTATATAGAGTAGGGGACATATTCATTTTTGCAAAGGAGAGGATGATGGAAATGACTCACACATATTTAGTTAACTGTTCCTTCCTCCAAAAGGATGAGTTGACTCTGTTTGTTTAATTGGTGAAAGAATTTTTACGTATTATATACAATAAGGGCTATTTCAGGTAATAAAACAATATATAAATTGGGCTTAAATTAATTAGAAAATCATCTAGTTGCATTTACATGATAAAAATCTTATATATTATGTAAAATATGCTTTTGTCATTTTCATGCTCTTATCGATTGTTTAAGGATTTTCAAAGGAGCTTATAATATATTGAGTCATTCCACTCACCGCCTTAAGATTTTATTATGGTTGGATAAAAAAATTCACATAGTATCAGAGTCAAATTTTGATAAATTTGTTTTCACAATGCATCTTTCTACTCTCCGTTCACTCTGTGTTTCTCCTTCTCTTCAATTCAGTCCCTTAACTGAGCCACTAATTAACTTTGCTCTAGGCACATTTTTTATTGAGCTTGTTCGCTCCTTTTGCTCGATGTCCACTCTTTAGCCTATCGAGATTACATTCTCCTTCAACTTCATGAACACTCTGCTCTCTCTCCCTCTGCCACCCCTCCCACTCCCCAGCGCCCTCATGCTCATTTTTCAGTCTTCTCTAAAGAAAAAGAGCAGAAATAAATAAGGACAAATTAAATCTTCAAAATTATATTCCGCATGTAAACCCCAAGTTGCATTTGTGAGAGGGTGGTAGAGGGCTGCACTTGTCCTTCATAGATTTGTATAAGTGTTTCCAAATTATAAACCCTAATTATCATATAACCATAAAACTAACTGATCATACTTAATGAAGTTAGATTGATGCTTCTACACTTGTTTATCAATGACAATCAAAATGGAGGGAGCGTGTCCAGACGTGAAGTCAACTATTTATTCAATTGATAATGATGCTATACGTAGTATATATATTGGAATTTACTCAGCTCAAATGTTGATATATTACATGTTTTCCAAATCAAAATACAGATTAAATCCTCAAGTTAATGAAACATACACTGGTTTAGGAAAGAAAATTCACTAGGTCCTTCTCGAATGAAACATACTTCCTCCGCTTCATATTAAATGAGGTACTTTCCTTTTTAGTCTGTTCCAAAATAAATGACACATTTCTAAATTTGGAAATAATTCAACTTTAAACTCTTTCATTTTACCTATTTACCCTTAATGAGAATCTTTTATAGCCACACAAATGTCATAGCCCCACAAACTTTTTACCTCTTAAGCTTTTAAGACCACAAGTTCCTAAAATCTTTTTCTTTTTTCATAAACTCCGTGCCGAGTCAAACTACTTGATACAATATGAAACGGGGGAGTAATAATTAATAAAAGCTAAAAGAAGTTGATTAGGAACTAAAACTAGGGAGACATTGTTGGGCTTCCCTAGATAGCAGCTTGCTGATTTTTAGTTCATATGAGAGAGAGAGGAAACTCAAATGATCAGGATGTAGAGGTTTTAGTTCTTTAATTTCCAACTTTTTATTTTCTTAAGACGTGTTATGGTTGATGCTGCATAGAAAAATCTTTTTCCAATTTTTTTTAAAGATATATATAGCTACTCCTTTCTTTTTCACTAAACCTTCAGTCTCATCACCAAAACACAAATATAACTTCAAATGCTTTAAATTACTCACAAACTCAGCCGAAAAATCCTGGCAAAATTTGATAAATGAAATCAAAGAAGACCCAAATCTCAAGCCCTTTAATTAACTTTTTTTTCTTTGTTTCCCTTTTCTTTTGCACGTATACATGCCAATGATGCATATATTACTTGATTGTACAACACCATACACACACACGAGCACAGAAATGAAGGGGTAAGGCACAAACGTAGTCAGAATTTTTAGTTTATGGGTTTTGAACTAATTATTTTTATTTATTGGGTTATGAACATGTTATTTGTACATATTAAATAATTTTTACAGAAATATAAAGTTTGAGTCAAAATTACTAGATCCCGCCGAACCCCTAATTATCACTAGGTCCGCCTCTAGGGTAAGGGGTAGGGGTGGGGAAGGGACCAAGGGTATAATCATATTCAATTGCTTCTCACGTCACTGTTTTATTCCCGGGAGAGAATTCAGCCAAACGAGCTTTCGGACAATGATCAGAAAAAAAAACCTTATTGTATAAATCCTTATACTATAAATTATATATATGGAACGTACGTAATTCAAGTCTAACCGTTGTGATGATTATCATGCCCTTTAGTCAACACAATCCTAACAAACCTATTTCTTTTAGTTCACAATTCCACATGACATTACCAGTATACACAATTTCCTCCATTATTATTAATTTTATTCTTATAAATAATTTCCATTAGTACATAATAATAATCATAATAATCACTTCAATTCCGAATCTTTTTAACTAATTACCAATTACCTCATACGTAGGATTCGATGCACTGTTACCAACAAAGGTTGTGGTAGTAGCGATGGTAGTGGTGGTGATACCGGAGGAGCCAAGAATTAGAGCTTTTGTTGGTGTGACCATATTTGCCCAATTTTCAGTATTAGGGCACGGCACTACTGGTACCTGTGATGGTGAAAGGTGATGGTTTGACGATTGTAATTGGCGAATTTGCCTTTTTAAAAACTTAACATAGCGAATGGCTTCGTCTAACATGGAAGCAGTGTCCATTTTTGTTCCACCAGGGACTAATCTTTGCAAGATCCTAATTTTTTCACTGATTCTTTCGCGGCGGAGCCTGGCTGCAACGCTCTGTGGATCGTTGCTAATTCGGACATTTCGCCTTTTAGGCTTTCGAATGGTGGCTGGATCAATATCCACTGGTTGCATAGCTGCAATCTTGAACATCATTTCCTTCATGGCTCCTAACTCCTCTTCTTCTTCTTCTTCATCGTCCTCGGGTTCTTGATCATGATGATCTTCGATTAATGTTTGAACATGGTTGTTTCCAACATGATCAAAAGGGACTTGTTGTTCTCGTTGTTGTTGCAATTCACTTGAGAAAGAGGGAAGGTGGTGGTGGGGGTTTTGAAGAGGAAAACTAGGCCAAATGGGGTTATGATCAAAAGGGAATTGTCGTTGTTGCTGCTGTTGTTGTTGTTGCTGTTGATGATGATGATGATCGTCGAAGATATTGTCATTCATATTGGCCATGGTTGGTTGCCAAGTGGTGGTTGTGAGCTTAAGGTGGTGGTTGATATCCATGGCAAGAATAAAGATGAACAATATGGAGGGAGAAGAGAAGAGAAGAAGAATATATATTGTGCTTTTCTTGTGTCATTATGAAAAGATTTTCCTCATATTTATGGAAGTACTCTTAAAGCAGTGGAAAAATCTAATTGTAAAAAAGGGGGGCAAAAAGGGTGGTGACTTATCAAAGCGCTTGAAGATGTACTTGAGTGAAGCCTTAGAGGTCTGACTAGTACACCTTCGTAGGGTAGAGAAAAGGCGTAAGTTATACTCCATCTGTTTCATATTAAATGAGGTAGTTTGACTCGTCACGGAGTTTAAGAAAAAAGATGAAGACTTTTGAAACTTGTGGTCTTAAAAGCTTAAGGGTAAAAAGTTTGTGGGGCCATGACATTTGTGTGGCTATAAAAGCTTCTCATTAAGGGAAAATGAGTAAAATAAAAGAGTATAAAGTTGAATTAATTCCAAATTTAGAAATGTGTCATTTATTTTGGAACAGACTAAAAAGGAAAGTATCTCATTTAATATGAAACGAAGAGAGTATACATTATGACATATACACATTCGTACATTTATCTATATGCATGTATATCAAGATATAGAGGGACAAAAAGAAGGGGGTGGGAGGGGGATTGCAGACTTTATTCAACCAGGACTTAACCCACTTTTGGTTGGGGTAAAAATTTATTCGTATCGAATGTTTATACTAAATCTAATAATAAATTAAGATGAGAATATGTATTAATTTACTATAGTTTAGTGATTATCATGTTTTTAAAGAAATTTATCGTGTATTTATTGGATTAGAGTTAATACTCGTACAATGCTTTCCAGGTGTTGGAAGTTGGCTTTTTTCATCTTTCCTTGAGTTGAGGGTCTATCAGAAATAGTTTCTCTACCTTTTCAAGGTATGGGTAAAGTATGCGTACCGACTATCCTCTCCACACCACGCTTGTTGTTATTATTGAGTAAATACTCGGGTAAATATTTACCAATTGGAGGGGACCACAAGATCAAGTTATTTCAAAATAAAAAAGGAAAAGAAGTTACCATTTTTAGGGGGTTGTGGGTTGGGGGTGTGTGTTCAAAAGAGCCATAAATGTCCTCCTTTTACTATATTGGTATAGAAGCGCATTTAGTAGAGACCTGCTGCCTTTGCTTCATCCCTAGAATTATCTATTTGCCTTGTTTAACTTGCTAACCATCAAAATCAAATGTTAAATTCTTGCTGACATTTCTCTCTCTGATCAATATATTTTTATGAAAGAAATATTTTAGAAAGAAATACTGTTTATAACGCTGTCAATTTTTCGCCCTAAGATCAAACCAAATAGTGTATTATATCGTAATAAAACAGTAAAACAATAATTACAATAAAGATAACAACATCAGTTCCTGCATTTAAAGTGGACAGTAAATGATTGTCTTCCCTCTTGCATTCACATTTTTCTCTTATTTTACTTTACCATAGAAGGACCCCAAGACGTTGTGACAATAGTAGTTCCAACATATAAAGAATATAATTAAAGTGATCAACCAAAATGAAGAAAAGAGATATAATTAACAATGTAGAGACTTTTATACTATCAGTATATTGTTACAATTGGTAATTTTTTTAGGTTACTAATCTTGCTAATTTTTAAGTATCTTTAAATTGATTCGATGGATCGAACAAATTTCTTTTACAGTGTTAGTGTATAGAAGTTGAATAAAATAAAGTTGAGTGAGCGAATACAGTTCTACATTAGTAGCCGAATGAAAAGAAAGCTACATATAAAGTGTAGTGAACTCTTAAATAGTGTGAGGCCTTTAGGGATATTTGACCCAAAGCGAATAATATGACACAATATTAAGAGTATTTTTGGCTAATTTAGCCCAACAATTAATATTAAAGCCTATGGTTCGACAGGACAAGTATAGAAATGGCGAAGCAATAGCATGAGACTTGATTTACTACTTTCTCTAAGCTTGTATGCACACGCGCACTACAAGTAGCTAGGTTATAAGATGTAGGTGGCACATAGTTAATCTCTAGATAAGCCTAGAGGTAATGGCCATGTGGAACTTAGTTCGAGAGCTTGGTGATGGGCTATGTGAGACTTAGTTTAAATGGGAGATTGTTGGATGTAAATCTCACATTAGTAGTTGAAAAGAAAAGGAAGCTATATACTCCCTCCGTTTCAATTTATGTGAACCCATTTGACTTGGAACAGAGTTTAAGAAAAGAGAGAAAACTTTTGAACTTGTGGTGTAAAATGAGGCACATATATTTTGTGTGGCTATAAATCATTGCATAAAGATAAATTGTTTCCCAATAAGGAAAGTGGTCATTCTTTTTAGCACGGACCAAAAAGGAAATATGTTCACATAAATTGAAGCGGGGGGAGTATAAGATTTATCGATACTCTTAAATAGTGTGAGGCGTTTTGCCCGAAAATTGTACAAGTTTGATCTAAAATGGATAATATCACATTATGCTAAGAGTATTTTTGGATTAATTTAGCTTAGACAAAAATAAATGAAAAACGAAGTAAAAAAGGAAAGGTAAACAAACTAATAACACAGAGATCGAGACCGAAACAAAACCCTAAACCCGTTTTGTGCCTAGGGATGTTGAGGTTATATACGTATCTATGAAACTCTATTATAAGCCTGCTGCAGAAACAGCTAATTAACCAAATGGAATAACACGTATTCAGCTGTTTCTATTTTGATTGTGTTTGCTTAATTTCCTGTTTAATTTCTTTTTCTTTTATATATTTTTTTTTACAAAAAAGTTTATAGGGGAAGGGTGGTGGGGAATTTTGCAGAGATTACCTTACAGACATGATAAGACAAAACATATATAAAAGACTTGCCGACCTCTCATGTCTGGAGATCATTTCTAATAGAAACAACAAATTATACTATATTATTCCACAAATTTATATTTAACCTAATGCAGAAAGAACAACTCATGAGTTGAAATATTAATTATATTGTACAAAATATGATATAATAGCAGTAATTCTTTTTCCCTTCTACCAACCAACAAGCAATATCGTCGTGGAGTCGTAAGTATATTAATACTTAACCAGAGGTTTTAGGTTCGAGTATTCCGATATAATGCAGTCAGGGGTAGAGCTAGAGCTTCGGTAACGGGTTCGTTCGAATCCAGTAGCTTTAATGCAAATCCTATATTTATCTTAAGAAATCCATTAAATAGGTACAAATTCTTACTTTAGAATCCTATAACATAAAAAGGCTAGCATCTCTAACCCAGTAACTTCAAACTCTGACTTCGCCTCTATATGCAATCATCTTGTTAAAGAGTGTTTTGCCTCCAATGTTAGACTTTTCGGCCCAAATTCGAATTTAGTCGAACCCTACTACAGAGTGACTTTTCGGCCCTATTTCGAATTTCATCGTACTCCAATACGGGTTCTGAACACTAGGTTGGAAGAAAAAAATTCCCTTCTTTCTTCACCTTTTATAATTGTGATTCTTTTACTACTCCTCCCCCCTTCTTCTTCCTTTTTTTTTTATTCAATTTAAAGGTGAGATCAATAAGGAAGCAAAAATATGACGCAATGTAAAGTTTGGCCAGTGCCCATGTCCAGAAAGCATTTCTATGCAAAGAATTCAATAAGTTAATTCAAGTTGGAATGCCTTGAGCCATCAACATCATTGACGAATGATCAATCCGTATCTGGAAATTAATTAGTCTCTGATCTTTTAGTTTATAGTGGAATTTGATTAGCCTAAAGAGTGTTTCGAATTTATGAGATATAGTTAGCTGATTTCATGTTATTGGTAACCCTAATTATTCGGAACTTCAGTTTTTCTTCTCAATTGGATGAACTAATTAATGCACAAGATTCAGTTGGGAAGAGATGACTCCTTGCAAAATATAGTATTTACCTCGAAATACAAGTAACAATTAAACTTGTTTGTGTTTTTAAAAATACGTGATTTAATTCAATACTAATTAATAACCAAGAAATCTAACGTATAAATTAAAGAAGTGAATTGAATCAAACCAGTATTTAAGCAAATCTTGACCTCGAAAAGTAAAAATAATAAAGTTAAGAGATGATTCGGATGAGTAATGAGAAAAAAAGTAAGAGAGTATATTCTTTTGCCAATGATTGATGATGCTTACAAATAATTGGGGTCCCCTTTATATAGTAGGGGAAACCCTAAATAAGGCACACTTCCATTTTTAGTAAGGAATCTTATTGGGACAGCTGTCCAACTACCTAGTAAAAATCCGTACAAGCTCGTACAAATCTATTCCGGAATTTATGCCATGATCTGAGGGATGTTGCGGGAATCTTGCTCTTCTGTTACAAACCCATAACGGCATCATCTCGGGGTTTGTTATACTCGGCCTCGGTGCTCGATCATCGCGTACCTCTATCTTCGAGCCTTGTACTCCACCATCGAGCTCGAACTCGGTCTATTCTGAACTCGGGCTTGAAGCGACTCTTCAAGCCCATGAAATCGGGCATGCCTGATTTCGACCGTATATAGATAGTCTCCGTATTTCTTAGAGTAAGACGATAAGAAACGATTTGATCCTTGCTCCCTCGATGCCTCGATCATGGCGTCAATCTCGTGATGTCAGCGACTTAAGTGATTGAAAGGTCGCGTCTGCATAGTTCCCAAAGCCATTAATTGAATGAGGTTGATGGTCGGCCATTGGCTTCCCCAAACCGTTAAAGCGACCACTATAAAATAGATCAAATTCACAACTTTTACAATCTTTACTTCTTAAATCTTTCTCAAAACCTCACTAGTTTCTTCATCTTCTCTGAGTTCACCCTTTCTTTAATTTGTTCTTGTTACAACATCAACTTCTTCTCTTCTTTTGAATTTCTCAACAACAATGTCTAAAACATCTAAAATCGTTCCTCAGAAAGAAAAAGCCTCCTCATCATCGCGGTCGGCCGGTGGTAGAACGACGATGCCACCTCGTATTAAGGAATGCATTCCTGGGCTATGCGAGCTATCCTCCGATTTTAAAATCGATAAGCCTCCATCAGTTCCAGGCCGATGTGAGCCTATGTCCCTATACATCTGCTCAATATCTGAAGCCGATCTCAAGTAGGTAAAAGAGGACTGCAGTTAGGAGAACAAAGAAGTGGTGATTCTTTCCCTAGTGAAGGATATCACTACCCATGTGGAAGGATACCTAAGTGTGTATACTTATCCTTTCACACTAGATTTCGTAGATCCGGTACTGGGTCCTGTAGATCCAGTCATTCTCGATTTCTGTCAGCAGTATCGGGTGACACTTGGCTAGATCTACCCTTCTTTCTAGCGTATAGTCAAATTGCTCAGGTTCTTTTCGAGCAAGGTCAAGGGGTTGCTTTTTACACTTGACCATCTAATCAGGCTATACAGCCCTCGCCTCTATCAAGGTGGTTCGATAAAGCTCCACTGTCGGTCCTCGAAGGCGTTATTCTATATTATCGATATGGACAAAGATTGAGGATGGATAGGCCGGTTTGTCTGAATCAAGACCTCCGACTTAATTCCTGCCGAAAGGATACCATTCCCCGAGGAATGAAACATGAAACGTAAATACAGCCCTATTGACGATTCTTACCACTTTGCTTTCCCTATTCTTCCTCGATCTGATTGTTTTTCGATGGTGCAACCTTACCGGTTTCCTGGTGAAATTTTGGACCTCGCAGGTTGGGTCAGACAACTGGCCTCCACTTCTTCACATGCAAAACATTGTTGGATGATTTGGCGAAAGGTCGATGGGAAGCTAAAAACCATGGTGAGTTACCTTGTTCATATGTCAACGTTTTTCTGTAAAATACTTACTTTCTCCTGAAGTAGGTCTTAGAGATACTGTTTCTTTGAGGCCACCCCCGCCCGGTGAAGAGGAAATCTTGAAGCCAACCAAGAAGAAGAAAAGGAAAAGGGCTTCGCCAGCAAGTTCTCCGAAGCCCAAGAAAAATAAGGCTTGAAAGCCTAGGGCCGATCCTGCAGCCCTATCTGCAGAAGCGATCCAACACCTTTAGGATGACGAGAAAGAGGAAGAAGAGGATGACTGCCTGTTGATAGCTCGGAAGAGGGGGAGCACTGAAGCTTCGAAGGCCGCCAAACTGGCGACGGCTGATGCGGTTCAATCTCGAATCGAAGAAATCTCGAAGGGGAGCTTGAGCAGAGTCCCTGAGCCATCGGTTGGTAAAAGTGCTCCCCGCCTTGGAGGACATCTGACAGGCGAGCCAAAGAGCCTAATTCCGAGGCCCTTCGAAGAGAAGAGAATGTCCCAAGTGAATCACTTGGGATATTTAACATAGATGACTGCCCGCCTGGCCCTGTGTTTTCTGAAGGGTAGTTCCGAGATGCCTAGGCCATGAAGACTCCTGACGTGGGAACGACCCACGAAGGGAATGATATTTTTTGGGAATGTTTTGCGGGGGTCGAAAATGGTCCCGACCCTGACACTTCGTTTATCTTTGATGAGGCTCAATGTCTTCTCAAACAAGTAAGTCCCTTCCTCCATAATTATGCTCGAGTTTTACTCTCATTTTTCTAAGTCTAACTCCTTTTCTTTGTGTGAAGGCCATGACGTTTCATCAACAAGAATTTTCCAAATCTCGAGCCGAGCTTGCTCAATTCGAGGCCGATCTAAAGAAGCTTGTGGAAGAGAGAGACAACCTTAAACACCTCTATGTACAGAAAAAGGAGGAGATCAGGGATCTCCGAGTTGAACAGGCGAAGGCTCATCGAGAACAAACTAAGCTAATTAAGCAGGTAATGTAACCTTTGGGGGTTTGTTATGTGCTCATTTGATTTAGCGATTAACACTTCAATTTTGTAGGCTCAGCAGAAGGGCGAGCTGGTGGAGCTACTTCGAGAAGAGGTCAAGACGAAAAAGGCCGAGACCCTAGGGTAGAAACAGTATATGGATCACCTTGCTCGGAGAAAGACACGCTTTGGGCCCAGTTGGCTTCGGTTGAATACCATCTTCAAAATGCAAAGGGGGAAAACATGGCTCAGAGCCAAAAGATTAAGGAGCTCGAAGCTAAATCGGTCGTCGAGCTTGCAAAGGCCAAATCTGAGGCAGAGGCGTTTGTTGCCTCTTATCGAGCCGAAGCCGAAGCTGCTAACATTCGGGCATAGAAAATCTCCATTGCTGCTGAAGTCAAATTGTCATGTGCTCTCGATCACGCCAGGCGAAAATCCCGAAGAGAAGCTCTTGAGGAAATGCACGCTCGTGGCTTGACCTATCAGCTGATATTGAAAAGGCAAAAACTTTGGAGGACAAGGATGCCGCTTTACTCTCTGATGATGAAGATTCTGCTAGTGGTTCCGAAAGTGGAGGAGATGAGGATAGAGTCTCTGAGAAGGAGGTTCCCAAAGATGCGGCTCCCAAAGTAGATTAGGCTTTTAGGATTTTGTTTTTTGTTTTTGTGTAAAGCCCCTTGTGGGCAGTGTAAATACCCTTTATGAATATAAGGAATTCCTTTTGTTTCCGCTCCATCTCCGATTTGTTTCGAATTCTGCTTCGTCTTCTTTTTGTGAAAAATATTGATGTTATAACTTCAACGATCGAGTGAGCACGGGCTCGGAATTAGAGTAGAACAAACCCTTAGGTTTTTTAGTAATTAATGGGCGATCTTTGAACTTATAATGGAATACATCTTAAGGTTTTTTATGAATCCTCGAGTTGTGCTTAAGTTGATTTGATGCGAGCTCGGGATGATGGGACCCTTAGATTCGAGTTGAGTGAGAACAAGGTCTCGAACTCTACATGTTTTGGACCTTAGGTTCTTTTAGATCGGACCATGTTATTTCAATTCTTCGAGCCATGTTATTTCAATCGTAGCCTTTAATATGGCCGTAGCCTTCGGGTGTGTCTTATGGTCTTGTTTCCCGATAGCATTTAGAACTTGTTCGAAATGTTAGTCCCCGAGTATGATGGCTTTGGCCTTTATGTCGAGGGATACATCTTTGAGGTCTTCTGAATTCGAGTTTAGATGACTCGAATGTGTTGACTGTCGATGACAATCCCCGAGTATTCGAGGTGTATTTGTGTTTTGCCCATGAGCCATTTCTCATAGAATCACAAGTATGGAGCCTTTATAGTAGTAAACTTATTTGAGACATAAAGTGTTTGATATAAAAAGAATGCTTCTTTGAATAATTCATACATGCGTACATGTTTTTCCATAGGGGCTCGACTATCCTATATAGACACGGTTCATCTAACCATTTGGCCCATTATAAATTTTTTCTATCGAGGCCGTCTTTGGCGTGAAGTATTTTTCTCAAAAATATAGCCTTTGAGGGTGATGCCCCCCAGTATTCGAGGTTGATTGAAAAGAAGCATTGGATTGAATTCTCCTTAGGTAGCACATAGTTGTTGCCTCATTAAAAACCTTGCCGGAAAAACCCATTTGGGATAAAACCTGATCTAAGGGAAAAGGAGAGCAACACGTGCTTTAAAACCTAAGGTCTTAGTGTAGAAGAGTGCTCTCGATGTCTTCGATCGAACATCTATAATGAGTTAGTCTTAAATACAAATGGAGAAAAGGAGAATGTCATATCTTAGAAGTAATACCGTTTGAGTAGTGATACATTCCAATTATTTGGAAAGTGTTCGCCTTCCATTGTGCCAAGTTTGTAAGATCTTTTACCGATAACCCCGATGACTTGTTATGATCCTTCCCAGTTCCGGCCTGGTTTCCCTTCATTCGGATTTCGAGTATCGAGGGTGACTTTTCGTAGAACTAATTCCCCGATTCCGAAGTGTCGGAGGTTGGTCCTTCTATTATAATATCTCTCGATCATTTACTTCTGCGTGGACATCCGAACAAGTGCAGCTTCTTGTTTTTCATCTAATAGCTCGAGGCTAGTATTCATAGCCTCGTGATTTGATTCCTCCGATGCATGTCGAAATCTAGCACTGGGTTCCCCGACATCGACTGGAATCATGGCCTCGGAGCCATATACTAAGGAGAACGGGGTTGCCCCCGTGCTAGACTTCGATGTCGTTTGATATGCCCAAAGAACCTCGGGCAGAAATTCTCTCCATTTCCCTTTAGCGTCGTTCAACCTTTTCTTCAAGTTTTGGATGATAGTCTTGTTTGTCGATTAGGCCTACCTGTTCCCGCTCGGATGATATGGAGTTGATAAAATCCTTTTTATTTGTGTGCTTCGAGGAACTCCGTTACCTTGTTGCTGATGAATTACTTGTCGTTGTCGCATACGATTTCAGCAGGTATCCCGAATCGACACACGATGTGGTCCCAGATGAAGTCAATAACTTCTTTTTCTCTGACCTTCTTGAAGGCCTGTGCTTCCACCCATTTAGAAAAGTAGTCAGTCACAAACAAAATGAATTTATCTTTACCTGGGGCGGTTGGTAAAGGGCCGACGATGTCCATTCCCCATTTCATGAAAGGCCACGAGGACAGGACTGAGTGAAGTTTCTCACCGTGCTGATGAATCATCAGTGCAAACCTTTGACATTTATCACATTTCTAACAAACTTTTTAGTGTCTTTTTCCATGCTATCCCATTAACACTGATGAACCCAAATTTGCAAGTGCATCTGCCTCACTGTTTTGCTCTCGAGGTACATGGTCTAGAGTCCATTCCTTAAAGCGATGCAAGGTTACCTGTAGCTTGTCCAAATATATTTGCATTCTATCCTCTCAAACTTCAAAGCTTTTGTTTACTTGGTTTACCACCAACAGAGAATCGCACTTAGCTTCATACTCGGCCTCATTATTAGTCAACCTAGAAGTTTTGAAAGATTCTCTAATAGTGTTACCTGTAAGCGGTTTCAAAACGATGCCAAGCCCAGACCCTTTCACATTCTAGGCACCTCCTGTGAAGGGGGTCCATACCCCCGATGATGTACCCAATTTTAGCAGAAGTTCTTTCTCCACTTCGGGTATGAGGATCGGTGTAAAATAGGCCACGAAGTCAGCTAAGATTTGAGACTTGATGGTCGCTCGGGGTTGATATTCGATATCGTACCTGCCAAGTTTGACTTCTTATTTGGCCAATCGGCCTGATAACTCAGTCTTATGAAAAACATTTCAGAGAGGATAAGTGGTTAACACGCATATTGGGTGACACTGGAAATATGGCTTTAGCTTTCTAGATGTGCTTATTAATGCAGGTGCTAATTTTTCTAAGTGTGAGTATCTAGTTTCAGCATCTCCTAAAGTCCGACTTATGTAGTAGACAGGGAATTGCGTACCTTGCTCTTCTTGAACTAATACCCCACTTACCACTATCTCGGACACTGCCAAATATAAGTAAAGCTTTTCATCTATCTTTGGAGTGTGAAGCAGAGGTGGGCTCGATAAGTATCGCTTCAATTCTTCCAATGCTTGTTGGCATTCCGGGGTCCATGCAAAATCATTTTTCTTTTTGAGTAAGGAAAAGAACTTTTGGCTTCGATCCGATGACCTCGAAATGAATCGGCCCAAGTCAGTTATCTGTCTTGTTAGCCTTTGTACGGCTTTCACAATGTCTATGATAGTGATATCTTCGATGGCATTGATCTTGTCGGGGTTGATTTTGATTCCCCGATTTGATACCATGAAGCCGAGGAACTTTCCTGAACTGACCCCGAAAGCACATTTTTCTGGGTTAAGCTTCATGTTGTACTTCTTCAAGATATTGAATGTTTCCTGCAAATGAGTTAAATGGTCCTCTACGCGCAGCGACTTAACCAACATATCGTCCATGTAAACTTCCATTGATTTACCTATCTGTTCCTCGAACATTTTGTTAACTAGGCATTGGTATGTAGCTCCAATATTTTTTAGCCCGAAGGGTATTACATTGTAATAGTATGTTCCAACCTTAGTGAAAATGAGGTCTTCTCCTGGTCCTCTAGGTTCATCTGAATTTGATTGTACCCGGAGTAGGCATCGAGAAAGGTAAGGATTTCATGGTCGGTCGTGGCATTGATGATACGATTGATATTAGGTAGCGGAAATGAGTCTTTAGGGCATGCCTTGTTTAAATAATTATAATCTACGCATATTCTAAGTTTGTTCCCTTTTTTATGGACTACAACTACGTTGGCTAACCACTGGGGGTATTTTACCTCCTGAATGGACCCTATTTTAAGAAGTTTAGTTACATCATCCTTTATGAATGCATGCTTCACCTCGGACTAGGGCCTTTTTTTTTTTTTGCTTTACTGGTTTGCACCTAGGGTCGAGGCTCAGCCGGTATGTTGTTATTTCCAGTGGGATCCCTGTCACGTCTAAATGGGACCAAGCAAAGCAATCCATGTTATCGATAAGAAATTGAATGAATTTTTTCCTAAGTTCGGGGGTTACCCCCGTTCCCAGGTATACCTTTCTCTCGGACATATAGTCGATCAGTATGACCTATTCCAGCTCCTCGACCATTGACTTGGTTGCATTTGACACTTTGGGAACAATGAAAGTTCGAGGAGTAAGGAAATCCTCTTCTTCTTCTTCTTCTTCTTCGATGACATGTTTCTCCGATTCGGTCGAGGTTGGGGATGGTGATTGCTATTTGGCCATCTGTTTATCTTTGGTGCTCGATTATTTTGAGATCGAATGTGCTGGTATCGATGTCACCTCATCGACTGCAAACATTTCCTTTGCAGTGTGTTGTTCCCCGTAAACTGTTTTCACCCCCATCCACTGTTGGGAATTTCATCATCTAATAAAGGGTCGATTGTACTACCCTCATGTTGTGGAGACATAGCCTCCCGACTAGTGAATTATATCTCATGTCGCCTTCAATGACATGGAATTTTGTATCTTGGATGGTCCCGACCACGTTCATTGGTAGGATTATCTCCCCCTTCATTGTTTCGCTTGCCATGTTGAAGCCGTTTAGGACCCAAGATGTAGGAACAATTTGGGAGCATATTGAGCTGCTCTACGACCCTCGATCTGATTATGTTTGTTGAGCTAGCTGGATCCACTAGAACACGTTTAACTTGAATTTTATTTAACAAAGTATAAATTACCAGGGCGTCATTGTGCGGCTGGGAAATGCCTTCCGCTTCCTCGTCATTGAATGATAGGATGCCCTCGGGGACATAATTCCGAGTCCATTTTCTCTAGTAATTGACACCTTGGTATGTTTGAAAATAGGCCCTTGTGAAACATCGGCACCGCCAATGATCATATGAATTACATGTTGTGGTTCTTCCTGCTCATTTTTTCTGTTTGGGTCTCTTTCTCTGAAGTGATTCTTAGCTCGATCACTGAGAAACTCCCGAAGATGACCCTCGTTGAACAACAGAGCTACCTCCTCCCTCAGCTGCCTGCAGTCTTCGATCCTATAGCCATGTGTGCCATGGTATTTACACATCAAGTTTGGATTTCTTTGAGAAGGATCGGTTTGTATAGGTCTGGGCCACCTGGTGTCTTTGATCCTTCCGATAGATGATACGATCCCCGATGCATCGACACTGAAATTATACTCCGATAATCGAGGTGCTTCTGCAGGATCGGTATGTTTATCAAAACCATTCTTACTCATAAGTCCCCAAGAAGTTTGCCCACAATCATTTCTTCGATCACTCCGAGGAGGATTGCCCCCCGAACTGTTGTTTCTTTGATCTGTGACATATGGATGATATCGTTCCCTATTTGATCTTGGTTCCCTATCCGTATCCCTCGAGGCCTTAACTGCCAATCTATTTGGATGAACTGAACCCGAAGGGGCCCCCAGCTGGTTGTCCTCGACCCTGATCTTCGATTGGTAACGATTATATATATCTGCCCAAGTCACAACTGGATACTCGATCAAATTTTGCTTCAACTGTCGTGATGCGATCGAACTCTGCTCGTTCAACCTCTGTGTAAATTCTTGCACGTCTCAATCATCCAATACCGATGGTAATTCCATTCACTCAATTTGAAATAGTGATTCGAGCTCCCTAAGCATTTCATCACCCTTTTGTTTTATCTTGAAAACGTTTGATTTCTTTGTCGCAACCTTTATAGCCCCGGCATGTGCCTTTAAGAAGGCATATGCTAACATAGCAAACGAATTGATGGAGTTCGGTGGCAAGTTGTGATACCAAATCATTGATCCTTTTGACAAAGTTTTTCCAAATTTTTTCAACAAAAGCAACTCGATCTCGTCATCATTTAAGTCAGTTCCTTTAATCCCTCATGTGTATGAGGTGATGTGTTCATTAGGATCGCTCGTCCTGTTGTACTTAGGTATATCTGGCATACAAAATTTCTTGGGGATGGCATTCGGAGCAGCGCTCGGGGGAAATGGCTTTTGCACGAATTGTTTGGCATCCAATCCTTTTAAGACCGGGGGTGCCCCGGTATTTGATCAACATAGGAGTTATACATCTCTACTTTTTTGTCATTATCCTCAATCTTTTTTCTCCCCCGACTCAATTCTTTTGGTGAGCTCCTCGAGCATCTTCATAATCGTGGGATCAGTCCCCGAGCTATTATCGTTCGATCTTTCTGGCACCGGCTTAGTACGGTGAGTGATTTCTGGTTCGACCACACTTGGACTTTTATGCTGACTTTGAAGCTGAGCGATAGCAATCTGTTGAGCTTGTAGCATCTAGAATATTACTTGGAGGCTAACTCCCCATCTCCTATACCCTATGTTCCTTGGCCACCAGATCGAACTTCCTTGCGTACACGTCCTCCGGGGTCTGCACCTAAATCCGCATTCAAAGAAATGTGTGAACTAACATCGACTGGTTCCACATTTGGAACTTCCCCAGGGTTAATCAGTGGTACACCAGCTCTCGGAGCAACTACATTGTTGTTTTCCCTATGAAATCCAAGACCATCATCGACGTGTACGGGTGCATTTTGTGAGTTTGACATGTTTTAACCTGAGAACAAAAATTCTTGACAAGAACAAGTGTAAAAATAATGTGTGTTATCAGAATCAGTACTGAAATAACCACAATTATCTTTAGCCCTACGGTGTATGCCAAACTGTTTACCTCGAAATACGAGTAACAATTAAACTTGTTTGTGGTTTTAAAGATACGCGATTTAATTCAATACTAATTAATACCAATATATCTAACGTATAAATTAAAGAAGTGAGTTGAATTAAACCAGTATTTAAGCAAATCTTGACCTCAAGCTATGATAGCCTCGAGGTAGGTCAACAAGAGCAATAAAGTAAAAACAATAAAGTTAAGAGACGATTCTGATGAGTAATGAGAAAGAAAGCAAGAGAGTATATTCTTTTGCCAATGATTGATGATGGTTACAAATGATTGGGGTCCCCTTTATATAGTAGGGGAAGCCCTAAATAAGGTACACTTTCATTTTTAGTATGGAATCTTATTGGGACAATTGTCCAACTACCTAGTACAAATCCGTATAAGCTCGTACAAATCTATTCAGGCATTTATGCCATGATCTTAGGGACATTGCGGGAATCTTTATCTTATATTGGAAACCCATAACGGCATCATCTCGGGATTGGTCATACGCGGCCTCGGTGCTCATCGCATACCTCAATCTTCGAGCCTTGTACCCCGCCATCGGCTTGAGCTCGGTCCATCGGGCTCGAGCTTGGTCCATGGGGTTCGGACTCGGTCCATTGTGAACTCAGGCTTGAAGCAACTCTTCGAGCCCATGAAATCGGGCATACCTGATTTCGACCGTATACATATAGTTTGCTGGTAAACTGAATTTATTATTGCTGATTATGGAAACGCAAAGCTATCAATTATTGTATCACTTAATTGATTTTCACACTTTGCTATTTCGTATACAATTATTATGTTAAGCGAATAATTTAATTATGTGTAACATGAAAAGATCTTTCCAACTAAACAGAATTGTTTTCCATATTAGTTTCCATGTTTCATGCTTGCCTGAATTAGATTTCATATTAACAAACTTTTCATGGTCAACAATCTAGCATAAGCATGATCCATAATCTTAGAATTTCAAGATAAATCTCACAAAACCATAAGAATAAATACATCAATAAGAAGAATACTTTGATTCACGCCGCGTTTTGATAAAGATATAGAACACTTCTTTTATGTTTGCAAATACGGAGGTAATATATTGTTTGTTGAAGACATAACTAAATAAACAAAAAACACTTTATATAACACAGCTAAAGTTTTAAATAAACATATTGTTGAGGATTTTAAGATGGAAAAGTCTTTAAAAGAGGGTGAATGGGAAATGGAGGGAAAATGAAATTTTTGAGTAAAATTTTAAGTTTCCCTCTCTTGAAACATTATCCCATATTGGAAGAGGAAAAGGATTTTGGTGGGTATATATACAATTGCTCTTCTTGTAGCTCTTAAAGAGTTAAGAAGAAGGCAAGCCTCACGTCGTCGTTGTCGTCGCTTGCTCGCTCGGCTCGGCTTCGGCTTTGGCTTCGGATTTGGATTTGGATTTGGTCAAATTATCGATTGATTGATTAATTTTTTGGACCAAATTTATTTGTTAATAGTGAATATTAACGTAATATTATCCGTGTTTGTAATGGATGTTTTCTAATCCGTGGATAAAATCCAAGTGTCCCACCAATTCGGCCAAGTGCATGCTCCATTGTCCATTGGCAGCCTAGTGCTCCATGAACAAGTGCTCCTTCCACCATGTCAAGTGCTTCCTCTATAACAGCCTAGTGATTGCTCCACCATGAGTGGTGGCTGGTCATTCTCTTAATAGCTGATTGCACTATAAATATGTGCAGTAGTTGTTAGAGCAAGGACACACAACACAAAACTAACACTGAAAAATGGAATAAGGAGTTGTTAGGAGAAGGCACAGGCAGAAACGAAATTGAGAGCTTGGCTGTCGTTGATATCCTCTTCAGTAAGAACTCAACATCGGCTATAAATTGCAGTCCTTCCTCTCAGAATTTCCATTCGACTTCTGAGTTCTCCTTCCTTGTTCTGAATTGTTTTAAACTACAAATAAAGCATCCGTGTGATTTGCCGCTGAAACACTGGGGTTTGAAGTACCGCTATACCAGTGTGTAATTCATTCTATCCTGGGAGGAAATAATTCATAACCTTGGGTACTAGGAGGGGATTAAATTCCTTAGGGAAACACTGTGAATTCAGTGGGCTCGAATTAATTAATGTTTTATTTATATTTACGTTTATACGCTAACTTTTTTTTCTCCAGAATTATTATTTACAAATACAGCAAGTAAGAAGATAGCAACCAACAAGCTTAAGGAATTTAATATCTTTATTTCTATATTTGTGGTATACTTACTGCTCTGGAGACTAAAACCTTTGTGGTTTTGTCTACTCCCGTTTTTGGAGATTAAAACCTTCGTGGAATTTTGTTGGAGAACTTACAGTTCTGAAGACTAAAACCTTTGTGGTTTCGTCTATTCCCGTTTTGGAGATTAAAGCCTTCGTGGCAATTTATTGGAGATTAAAATCTACGTGATTTTTTTACTACAAGTTTAAACATTTATTAAATGTTTTGTTTGTGTCATTCTTTCACAGAAAAAATGGCAAATGACAATGGAAACCAAGTTGTTCCGATGATGACTGCCAACGCATCGACAAGCCGAACATCGGCGTTGGCACCGGCAGAAAAATCCGAATTTTTTTTCGGGATTGATTTCAAACGTTGGCAGCAGAAGATGTTCTTCTACTTGACTACGTTATGTCTACAGAAGTTCATCAAGGAAGATGTTCCTGATCTGCCCGATGAAACTCCAGAGAATGAACGTTTTCTCGTGATTGACGCGTGGAAGCATTCTGACTTTTTGTGCAAGAATTATATTCTTAGTGAACTGGAGGATAATCTGTATAACGTCTACAGTAATGTGGAGATGTCAAAATAAATGTGGATTGCGCTTGAAAGAAAATACAAAGCTGAAGATGTCGGGATGAAGAACTTCGTTGCCGCAAAAATTTTGGACTACAAAATGGTAGATAGCAAGTCTGTTATTACCCAAGTCCAGGAATTGCAAGTGATTGTTCATGATCTACTTGTTGAAGGTATATAAAATGAATACTGATGTTGAAAGTAAAATTTTTAGTATTTTTACTAACGGAATTTTCATTGAAGGTCTTGTCATCAATGAAGCATTCCAAGTTGCAACAATTATTGAGAAGTTGCCTCCTTTGTGGAAGGATTTCAAGAATTACTTGAAACACAAACGAAAGGAGATGTCCCTTGAAGATCTCATTGTTCGGTTGATAATCGAAGAGGACAACAAAGCAGCTGAAAAGAAGGCCGTGGAAACTCAACAATAATGGGAGCAAATATTGTTGAGGCTACTTCTCAAATTAAGAGAAAGAGGAAGCAAGCTTCTGGGCCAAGAAATAACCCAAGCAAGAAGCGGTTCAATGAAAATTGCTACAACTGTGGAAAAGCTGGACACAGATCTGTAGAGTGTCGTGCTCCAAAGAAAGACAAGAAGAAGGGTCAAGCAAACATGGTTGAAAAGCACGAAAATATTGATGACTTGTGTACTATGCTCTCTGAATGCAACCTGGTAGGAAATCCTAAGGAGTGGTGGATTGATTCTGGAGCCACTCGTCATGTTTGTGTTGTGAGGGAAGCATTTTCTACATATGCTTCTGCTGGACCCGAAGAGACGCTTTCTATGGGAAATGCTGCTACAACAAAAATTGAAGGATATGGGAAGATATTTCTCAAGATGACTTCTGGCAAGGTCATGACTTTGAACAACGTCCTTCATGTTCCCGAAATTAGGAAGAACTTAGTCTCTACTGGACTTCTTGTAAAGCACGGTTTCAAGTGTGCTTTTGTATCCGGCAAGGTGGTGATAAGTAAGAATGAAATATTTGTAGGAAAAGGTTACCTTACTGAGGGCCTTTTCAAGCTGAATGTAATAGTTGTCGAAAATAATAATAAAGCTTCAACTTCTTCTTACTTAATTGAGTCAAATGATTTATGGCATGTACGTTTGGGTTATGTCAATTATAAGACCTTGCGGAAAATATTTAACTTGGAAGTATTGCCTAAGTTTGAATGTGAAAAATCAAAATGTCAAATATGTGTGGAATCTAAGTATGTTAAACATCCTTATAAGTCGGTTGAAAGGAATTCAAATCCTTTAGACTTAATTCACATAGATATTTCTGACATGTAGTCAATACCATCTCACGGTGAAAAGAAGTATTTCATAACTTTTATTGACGACAATACTCAATATTGCTATATTTACTTACTTAATAATAAAGATGAAGCAATAGACGCATTCAGGCAATATAAAAATGAAGTTGAAACACAACTTAACAAGAAAGTCAAAATAATAAGAAGTGATAGGGGTGGTGAATATGAATCTCCTTTTGAAGAGATATGTCTAGAATATGGAATTATTCATCAAACAACAGCCCCTTACACGCCCCAATCCAATGGGATTGCGGAAAGAAAGAATCTTTCATTAAAGGAGATGATGAACACATTGTTGATAAGTTCTAGTTTGCCACCGAACTTGTGGGGTAAAGCCATTCTTACGGCTAACCGGATACTAAATCGAGTACCCCAAAGCAAAACACAATCCATTCCATATGAAAAATGGAAAGGAAAGAAGCTCAACTTGAATTATTTGAAAGTGTGGGGGTGTTTGGCAAAAGTGCAACATCCTAAACCCAAAAGGGTAAAAATAGCATCGAAAATAGTTGATTGTGTTTTCATAGGATATGCGACCAATAGTAAAACATATCAATTTCTGGTTCATAAATCAAAAAATCCCAACATTCATAATAATACAGTTATAGAATCAGATAATGCTCAGTTCTTTAAAAATATATATCCGTATAAAAAGGAATGAAAGTCGATTGGTGAAGGATCTAAACGACCTCAGGAAGAAACAAAAGAAAGTACATTTAATCAGGAGGATCCAAGATGTAGCAAACGTCAAAGAACATCTACTTCGTTTGGACCAGATTTTGTGACTTTCTTAATAGAAAATGAGCCTCGAATATTTAAAGAAGCTATGTCTTCTTCGGAATCATTGTTCTAGAAAGAGGCAGTCAATAGTGAAATAGAATCCATATTGAACAACCATACATGGGAATTGGTTGACCTTCCTCCTGGAAATAAACCTTTGGATTGTAAATGGATTTTTAAAAGAAAAATGAAAGATGATGGCACTATTGATAAATTTAAGGCAAGACTTGTTGTCAAAGGGTATAGACAACGAGAAGGTCTTGACTACTTTAATACATATTCTCCAGTGACGAGAATTACGTCCATACAAATGCTAGTAGCTTTAGCTGTAGTCTATGGTCTTGAAATTCATCAAATGGAAGTAAAGACAGCCTTCTTAAATGGAGATTTGGAGAAAGATATCTACATGGAACAACCTGAAGGGTTTGTGGTTCCAAGTAAAGAAAAGAAGGTATGTAGACTTGTTAAGTTCCTCTACGGACTAAAACAAGCACCCAAACAATGGCATGCGAAATTTCACCAAACAATATTGTCAAATGGTTTTAAGATAAATGAATGTGAAATGTGTGTACATTAAAAATGTTCCAAATCACATAGTCATTGTTTGCCTATATGTGGATGGTATGCTGATAATGAGTAATGACATTGCCAAAATAAATGTGACTAAGCGTATGCTAACTAGCAAGTTTGACATGAAGGACTTGGGAGTTGCGGATTTAATTCTGGGGATTAAGATCCAAAAGACTCCTCAAGGTCTGGCATTGTCACAATCTCATTATATTAAGATAGTACTTGAAAAATTCAAGCACTTAGGGTTTAAAGCTGCAAAGACTCCAATTGACATGAATCTTGCATTAGCAAAGAACAAAGGCCAAAGCAATCACAATTGGATTATGCTCGTGTGTTGGGATGCTTAATGTACATCATGAATTGTACACGACCAGATATAGCTTGTGATATAAGTAAACTGAGTCGATACACGAGCAATCCAGGTCAATCTCATTGGATGACAATGAAACGAGTTTTGGGATATTTAGAACATACCAAAACTTTGATTTGCACTATAGTAAATATCCAGCAGTGATTGAAGGATATTGTAATGCAAATTGGATCGCCGGTTCAACTAATTCGAAGTCCACAAGTGGATATGTATTAATTATTGGTGGATGAGCGGTATCTTGGAAGTCGTCCGAACAAACTTGTATTGCCCGCTCTACAATGGAGGCTGAGTTTATAGCCTAAGATAAATCCGGTGAAGAAGCTGAATGGCTTCGGAGGACATTCCATTTTGGCCCAAACCTTTGGCACCAATATGCATACATTGCGATAGCCAAGCGACAATTGGAAGGGCTGGGAGCGTTATGTATAACGGTAAATCTCGTCATATATGATGAAGACATAAAACCGTTAGGCAACTACTCTCTAGAGGAATTATCACGATTGACTATGTAAAGTCAAGTGATAATGTGTCGGATCCACTGGCAAAAGGCCTAACTAGAGTGGTAGTTGAGAAATCATCGAGGGGAATGGGACTATGGCCGAGAACAAGTTATTGTGGCGGTAACTCTACCTAGAAGACTGGAGATCCCAAGATCTAGTTTCAAGGAGATCAAACAAAGTTATTAATGACGGTTCAACATTGTCAACAAAAATTTTAGTCCATTCTCGTGATGAGACAATGTTCAGTAATAAGGATAAAGCATTAAGGCTTTTCAATGATTTCTAAATTTGATACGGGGTATATAATATAGTGTATCTACGGAATGACACGTTTAGAAATCACCTATGTAACTTTGAAGTTTTAGCCGCTTCAAGGAGAATTTTGCAAGGCTAATTCTCTACGCACATATGAAACTAGGCGGTGTTCATGGCTGAAACGAATACAACAATGAGAACCAAAGACGGTTAAGGGTTGATTGTGTGACTTATGGTTGTCTAGGTATACACTAAAGTTCGACGATTCAAAGATATCAAATCTACCGATTGATCGAGTATATCCAACATAAGTTCACTACAGAAAGTTCAAAGAGAAACCTACTTATCCAGATGCAATTAATCCTTGCTTGCAAATCACACAAGTTTTTCATGCATACTTCCGTGATATAGCCATTCCCCATTCATGTGGGGGATTGTTGAGGATTTTAAGATGGAAAAGTCTTAAAAAGAGGGTGAATGGGAAATGGAGGAAAAATGAAAATTTTGAGTAAAATTTTAAGTTTTCCTCTCTTGAAACATTCCCATATTGGAAGAGGAAAATGATTTTGGTTAGGTATATATACAATTGCTCTTCTTGTAGCTCTTAAAGAGTTAAGAAGAAGGCAAGCCTCATGCCGTCGTCGTCGTCGCTCGCTCGGCTCGGCTTCGGCTATGGCTACGGCTTCGACTTCCGATTTGGATTGAGATTCGGATTTGGTAAAATAATCAATTGATTGATTAATTTTTTGGACAAAATTTATTTGTTAATAGTCAATATTAACGTAATATTATCCGTGTTTGTAACGGATGTTTTCCAATCCGTGGATAGAATCCAAGTGTCCCACCAGTTCGGCCAAGTGCATGCTCCATTGTCCATTGGTAGTCTAGTGCTCCATGAGCAGGTGCTCTTTCCACCATGTCAAGTGCTTCCTCCATAACAGCCTAGAGATTGCTCCACCATGAGTGGTGGCTGGTAATTCTCTTAATAGCTTACTGCACTATAAATATGTACAGTAGCTGTTAGAGCAAGGACACACAACACAAAACTCACACTGTAAAACGGAATAAGGAGCTGTTAGGAGAAGGCACAGGCAGAAACAAAATTGAGAGCTTGGTTGTCGTTGATATCCTCTTCAGTAAGAACTCAATATCAGCTATAAATTGCAGTCCTTCCTCTCAGAATTTCCATTCGACTTCTAAGTTCTCTTCCCTTGTTCTGCATTATTTTAAACTACAAACAAAGTATCCGTAAGTGTGATTTGCTGCCGAACTTTGTGTTCGCTGAAACATTGGGGGTTTGAAGTACCGCTACACCAGTGTTTAATTCGTTCTATCCTGAGAGGAAATAATCCATAACCTTGGGTACTAGGAGGGGATTACATTCCTTAAGGAAACACTGTGAATTCAGTGGGCTCGAATTAATTAATGTTTCGTTTATCTTTACATTTATACGCTAACTTTCTTTTCTCCAGAATTATTATTTACAAATACACCAAGTAAGAAGATAGCAACCAACACATATATGGTCACGCAATAGAGGCCGTATTAAAACAAAAACCATCCCCATTATAAAAAAAAAACTTACGTGTCTGCCCCAATAGAAGTGTTGAACTCCCATATCAGTAAATATTTATTTGTTGCTAAATGTTACGGTCTAAATGCTAAACTATTGACCCTACTTGTTTGGATGGGTGTTCACCCTAAAGTGTTCCCCGGCCGCATGCATACATCCGTAAGTAACTTAGTGCAACATGAAAAATTTTATTGAGAAGAATCAGCAAAGAAAAGAAAAAAGGGTCAATAACATCAACATGTGTATTTGAGAGATTGTCCTCGGGCTGAGGAGTATCCACATCAGTTCGTTGAGGTGTTTATACATGCATGTGGTCCTCTTTTATATACTGTCGAGAGTTCGGATTGCTCCACTTAAGTAGAACGAAAAGAAGGAATTGGAAAAGAAAAGAGAAAGCTATTGTGAAGCCTAGAAACGCGGAAACGGACAAGTCATGATGTACAAATAGCACCATATCAGTTGGTGTGTTCAAGACTTAATTAAATAAATAAAATATTTATTTTATCAATTTAAACTCTAAACGAGGTGTTCACACAATTTGGTATTTTCTCTCCTTTTACTCTATTACTATCAATTAATGTTATTGATGTAGAATTAAGACGATGTTCTTTCTCATGCTAATTAGAATTTAACATAATGGTTAGCGCTTAGACACTAGTCTCCCTAACTTAACCACACAAATAATTCCAAAACTAGCCAATCTTCTTTATATTATTAAAAGGAGAGGAAAAAGTCATCTTCTAAAGCCAAGTGGCAGCCTAGGAAAAAGCTACATAGCATAAATAGTTAACAATTAGTTATTTAGTTAATAAGTAGTTATTTCTTATTGTTTTTGAATTTAAAAATCTATAAAAAAATAAAAAAATATTTTATAATAAAAAAATAAAAATAATTGTCCATTCAAATTGGAGAGTAGTTTAAAGTTGGAGTTTTTAAATTATTTTAAAATAAAAAACTAAAATTATAAAAAATTACCAATTTAAAATTTCTTTTTTTTTTCAATAATTTTGGGTTTTCTTTTTAAAAATAAAAAGTTTATTTATTCATAAAATATTATTGTTAATAATATAATAAAATAATAAAATAAAAAATATATCTCTATTATATTATAAAAAGAAAGTAGCATACAAAAATTTAAATAAAGTAATATGCTCATAAAAGTTTCTATTAACAATGCAATAATACTAAATATTGGATAATATAATATATAAAAATACAGAACAAAAAAGTTATTCGATGCCTATATAAGTCTCATTAATTTAATAGAGATTTTATTCATTAAATTTTAAATAATATTCTTGAGAACAATAGGATAAAATTTAAAATAAAAAAAAATATTTCAAGAGTAATAAAATATATATCTTCTATTATATTACAAAAAGTAGTAGACAAATATTAAACAAAGTAATATGCTAGTAAAAGTTTTTATTAATAATGCAATGATACTAAATATTGAATTATATAATAAAAAAAACATAACAAAAAAGTTATTCAATGACTATACAACTCTCTTTAATTAACAAAAATTTTATTCATTAAAATTCAGATAATATTATTGAGAATAATAGGATAAAATTTAATATAAAAAATATTTCAAGAGTAATAAAATATATATCTTCTATTATATTACAAAAAGAAAGTAGTAGACAAAAATATTAAATAAAGTAATATGCTAATAAAAAAATTATATTAACAATGCAATTATATTAAATATTGGATAATGTAATAAAGAAAAATACATAACAAAAAAATTATTCAATGAATATAAGTCCCTTTCATTTAATGGAGATTTTATTCATTAAAATTCAGATAATAGTATGAAAATAACAGAATAAAATTTAAAATAAAAAATATTAACCGCGCATCTCGCAGGTACGACTAATAGTTTATTACTAATGCTAATAATCATGCCAATTCGGCTGTTATTTAGTTATTATTGACCAACAACATATCCAATGTGATCTCACAAGCGGGGTCTGGGAGGATAGAGTATATGTAGACCTTATTCCTACCTCGCCTGAAGTAGAGTTGTTGTTTCTGATAGACTCTCGGCTCAAGAAAAATATTTTAAAAGAGGTTTGAAAAATACAAACATAAAAAGGCTAAGATGACTGTTATTTAGTTATTATAAATAAAATTTCTCATTTATCCAAAAAAAAGTCACGAATTAATATTAATATTAAGTTGACCAACAGAACTTTTTGGGTTTAGTTTTTAATTATCTATATTATTATAAATAGCATGAATAAAATGTTGGATTATAACAATAACCTTTTAATATTAAGCACAATAACTCACAATAAAAGCACATAATTAGAATTCTAGACATTAGCCCTGCAATCCTATTAGTTTTAGAATATACTTCTTAAAAAATTCATATTACTAATTTAATTTGAAAACGTATTATATTGTCCAAATCCATTTAGAAACAAGAGGGTCTATATTATTATAAAAGAATGAAGATAATATTGGTAGGCCAAAATAGCCCTAAAATATTAAACAGAAGAACTCATAGGAAAAGGACATAGCGGTGATAACTTTTTTTTTTTTTAACTACAATAATTATTATGTTAATTTTTTTAATGTTTAAGATTTTAAAATTTATACAATCTTGTCTATTGAATTCTTATTAAAAATATGTAGGAATGCTTAATAAAATCAATTTCATAAGAATCTTTCATATTGGTAATACATTACCACTTTATAATATTCAATACCAAAAAAATTAAAGTAGTGCTAAACGGACGACATACAACGTTGAAATTGAGAAAACAAAGTCACCACGATAATATATTATTATATTATATTTCAATAGTTTTCCTACTCAAATAAATTTTTTATTATTAATTTTTCGTGTAGTAAAGAAAATTATACCCGATGACCCAAAAGGCCATCACTTGTTTTGGAAATAAATTCTGTGTTTCGAGTCCTTAAAACCTCCTTTTTGTCTCACCTCAATTTGCATGCGCAGTCTGGATGTGTATCCGGAAAGCCATTATGTGAAAATATGTGAAAAATGATAAATTTTGCTTTTAAAATAAATTTAAGTTGACTTCGGTCAACATTTTAGGTAAACGGATCCCGACCTGTGATTTGACGGTCCCGGAGGGTCCGTAGGAAAATATGGGACTTGGGTGTATGCCCGAAATCGAATTCCGAGGTCCCAAGCACGAGGAATGAATTTTTGAAGAAAATTGTTTAACTGAAATTTCAAGAGATTTTGGAAACTTGATGTAATGAAATTTGGTGATATCGGGCCCGTATTTTGGTTCCGGAGCCCGGTATAGGTCTTATATGGTATTTAAGTCGAGCCTGTAAAATTTGGTAAGAATCGTAGGTCATATGACGTGATTCGGAACCTTAGCTGTAAAATTTGAAACTCTGAAAGTTCATGAGATTTTTCTTTGATTTTGATGCTAAATACATAGTTATTGATGTTATTTTGAAGATTTGATCACACGAGCAAGTCCGTATAATATTTTTGGACATGCGTGCATGTTTGGTTTGGATCCCTGAGGGCTCAGGTAAGTTTTGGATAGGCCACGGAGTGTTTTGAACTTAGGAAAAACTATTGTGTGTTGCAGGTCTTGCGAAGCCTGGCTCGCAATTGCGAGCTCGCATTTGCGAATAAACGTTCGCATTTGCGAAGACTGGGCTGGCAGGCCTTGGTCGCAAATGCGACCTTTCCTCGCAATTGCGATGCTGCAAATGCGACAGGT
This sequence comes from Nicotiana sylvestris, assembly GCF_000393655.2. Classification (NCBI taxonomy): domain Eukaryota; kingdom Viridiplantae; phylum Streptophyta; class Magnoliopsida; order Solanales; family Solanaceae; genus Nicotiana; species Nicotiana sylvestris. The sequence continues at coordinate 151,950,685 of NC_091061.1, read as the reverse complement.
CCCTCGCAATTGCGAAGGTGACCGGAATTGCCCATGGTCGCAAATGCGACGTATACTTCGCATTTGCGAAGTTAGCATGTTTTGAAAGGGTTCGCAATTGCGAATTCTGGTCGCAATTGCGACATCTGCAACCTGCAAAATAATAACTTAGCCGAAAATTTTCTCATTTTTCAAACCCTCTCAAAACTAAAACACCTTTGGGCGATTTTTCAAAGACAAGTACTCTTCCAAATCGATTTTAAGTCATTTCTAACTCGTTTTCATTAATCTTTAACATCTTTTCACATGATTTCAACTCAAAATCAAGGGTTTTCATGGGGAAAATTGGGTGTTTTGGGTAGAACTTAGGTTTTTCAAATTTTGGGGATTTGGACCTCGATTTGTGGTCCGATTTAAAAAAAATATATATATATGGGTTCGTGGGTGAATGAGTAATTGGGTTTTGGTTCGAACCTCGGGTTTTGACTATGTGGGTCGGGGGTCGATTTTTGACTTTTTGGAGAAATCATTGGAAAACTTAGCTTGAGGGATTAGGAGTTGTGTCTTATTTGCTATGTGTTAATTGTGGAGTACGATGTATAGGCATGGTGACGAGTATCTATACGTCGGTGTCAAGCATGCCCGTGAGTCTCGTACTGTAATTGTTGTGACTCCGTTGTGATTTGTTCATGCGTAATATGTTGATTATCATTGTTGGTTCCCTTTCTGGGATGTTATTGTTTATGATATTGTCTCCCTTGTCGGGATGTTATTATTATGACATTTTCTCCCTTGCCAGGATGTTATTGTTTACGAAATTATCTCTCTTGCTGAGATGTTGTTATTATGTTGAGTATCTATGATTGATGTTGATTTGTAAATGGGAGCGGGTGGCACGCTGCCACGGTGATATTTGAAATGGGATCAGGTTGCACGCTAACAACATGATATATGAAATGGGAGCGCATGGTACGCCGCCACGGTGATATTTGAAATTGGATCAGGTTGCACGCCTACAACGAGATAAACGAAATGGGATCGGGTTGCACGCCTGCAACAAGATATATGAAATGGGATCGGGTTGTACGCCTGCAATGAGATATATGAAATGGGATCGGGTTGCACGCCTGCAACAAGATATATGAAATGGGATCAGGTGGCACGCCGCCACGGTGATATATGAAATGGGATCGGGTGGCACGCTGCCACGGTGATATATGAAATGGGATCGGGTTGCACGTCTGAAATAAGGAAGAAATGAAAGTGAATACTATGTTTGTTTTCCTTATTCTTGTTGGCAATTGAATTTTGGTTTCTTTACATTCCTCTTTTGGTATTCTGTTGTTATTTGATACTCTTCGCAACATGCTTTCCCCCTCCCATCTTTAACTGTAAATATCTACTTTTATTTTTCCGCTGTATATGATTTAACTATACAGGTTTATTTGGTAGTCTGGTCCTAGACTCGTCACTACTTCACCGAGGTTAGGCTAGGCACTTACCAGCACATGGGGTCGGTTGTGGTGATACTACACTCTACACTGTGTGCCGATCCCAGAGCTGCAACTTTTGGACCGCAGTGAGGTTGCTGCCTTCAGTCCAACAGGCGACACGAGGTAGTCCTGTGGGCGTCCGCTGACATTGGCGTCTCCTTCTATCATCTCCTTCTATTTTTACTTATTCAGAGACAGATTCATGTATTTTTATTTAGACCTTATTTATAGTATTCTTAGACAGTCTGTGAAATTGTGACACTAGATATGGGTTGTTTTAGTTTATGTTTGAGGATTTGTATCGGTAATATTAAACTCGTTATATTTTAGTCTTCCGCTTTATTATTTCCACCGCTTATATGATATTTATTCACCACTGTTAAGGGATTAAAATTGAAAAAGGTTAAGTAATTAGAATAATTTGGCTTGCCTAGCTTTCCCTAGTATGCGCCATCACGACTCCCGAGGGTTGAAAATTCGGGTCATGACAAGTTGGTATCAGAGCTTTAGGTTACTTAGGTCTTACAATTCACGGACAAGCTTAGTAGAGTCTGAGGGATCGGTACAGAGACGTCTGTATTTATCCCCCAGAGGCTATAGAGTTAGGAAAAACTTCACTTCTATTCTTTCCCGTCGTGTGGTTTGGTTTCTCAATGCTAATTGAATTTCTACTCTGTTCTTTCGAGATGGCGAGAACGTGCGCTTCCTCATCAACTGATTAGCAGCCCGAGCCCCTAGTTGCAGCTCCCACAAGGGGCAGAGGGCGGGGCTGAGGCCGTGCTAGAGGCCGAGGCAGGGGTAGAGCTCAACCCAGAGTAGCAATACCAACGGCAGAGCCTCAGGTTAAGTTTGATAATAAGGTTCTGGCCCAGACAGTTCTGGTGGGCCCAACTCAGCTCCTAGAGGGGTTCATTGCTACCCTAATACTCCAGGATGCTCTGGTCCGTCTAGTGGGCCTTATGGAGAGTGTCACCCAGGCAGGCTTGCTTCCTGTAGCACCAGCCGTCTCTTAGGCCAGGGGAGGAGCATAGACTCCTGCTACCCGCACTTCGTAGCAAATGGCTCCCTAGTTTTAGACTCTACCATCTCAGCCAATTGGAGCAGTTCAGCCCGGTGTGGTAGCTCAGACTGGTGATGGAGCAGCTATGGCAGTTGATGCCTTTTGGAGATTGGACATGTTTACCAAGCTTTTCACTACCACTTTCAGCGGTGCATCTTCTGAGGATCCCTAGGATTATCTAGACAGATGTCATGAGGTTCTCAGGAACATGGGGTTAGTGGAGACCAATGGGGTCGACTTTGCTGCTTTTTGCTTATCTGGATCTACCAAGACTTAGCGGAGAGATTATTTTTTGGCCAGACCAGTTGGGTCACCAGCTTTGACTTGGGATCAGTTTTTTCAGCTATTTCTGGAGAAGTTTCTTCCTATCACTCAAAGGGGAAACTATCGGAGGCAGTTTGAGCGTCTCCATTAGGGTTCTATAATTGTTGCTCAGTACGAGACCAGATTTATTGACTTGGCCCGTCATGCTCTTCTTATACTTCCCACTGAGAAAGAGAGAGTGATGAGGTTTATTGAGGGACTTATTCAGCCTATTTGATTACAGATGGCTAAGGAGACGGGGAGTGAGATTTCTTTTCAGGAGGTGGCTAATGTGGCCAGAAGAGTTGAGATCGTTCTATCATAAGGAGGTGGTCAGGGGTCTGACAAGAGACCTTGTCATTCTAGTAGGTTCAGTGGTGTCTCGTCTGGAGGTAGGGATTTTTTTGGTAGGGGCCATCCTCCTAGGCCATTTCATTCAGCACTTCAGGCTTCTCACGATGCCTCAGGTGGCCGTGGTTCTCACATGCAGTATTCTGATCAGCAGTCCTATAGTGCATCGCCAGCTCCTATCAGTGCACCTCCTCTTCAGAGTTTTCAGGTCGTCAGCCCCAACAGCCGAGGGCTTGTTTTACTTGTGGAGACATAAGCGTATTGCTAGATTTTACCTTCGAGCACCTAGCAGTTCTCAGCACCAGGGTTCCCGTACCATGGTTCAGGCACTGAGTGTTCCATCGCCCGCTCAGCCAGCTAGAGGTGGAGGTAGAGGTATTAGTGGTGGAGCTCAGGCCACTAGAGGTAGAGTCCAGCTAGTAGGAGGTCGTACTAGAGATGTAGTTTAGAGTGGTGGGGCCCAACCTTGATGTTATGCTCTTCCAGCCAGGCCTGAGGCTGAGGCTTCCGATGTAGTTATCACAGGTACTGTTCTAGTTTGTAGTAGAGATGCTTCAGTTCTATTTGATCCAGGATCTACATACTCCTATGTGTCATCTTATTTTGCACCGTATCTGGTCATACCTAGTGATTCTTTGAGTGCTCATGTATATGTGTCTACACCGGGTCCATCGTTCATGTATAGTTGTGATTGGGGGTCTTGAGACACGAGTAGATTTGTTACTTTTGGACATGGTTGATTTTGATGTCATATTGGGGATGGATTGGTTATCACCTTACCACGCTATCTTGGACTGTCATGCCAAGACTGTGACCTTAGCCTCGCCAGGGTTGCCTCGTTTAGAGTGGAGAGGGACTCATGGTCATTCTACCTGTAGTGTTATCTCATATATGAAGGCTTCGTGTATGGTCGAGAAGGGGTGTTTGGCCTATTTGGCATATGTTCATGATTCTAGTGCTGAGGTTCCTTCTATGGATTCTGTGACTGTAGTTCGAGAGTTTCCTGAGGTATTTCCTTTAGACCTGCCGGTTATGCTACCCGATAGGGATATTGACTTCTGCATTGATTTGGCTCTGAGCACTCAGCCCATTTCTATTCCTCCGTATCGTATGGCCCCGCTTTGGGGTGCGTCGGTGTTGTTTGTTAAGAAGAAGGACAGATCGATGAGGATGTGTATAAATTACTAGCAGTTGAACAAGGTTAAAATCAAGAATAAGTATCCATTGCCGAGTATTGATGATTTGTTTGATCAGCTTCAAGGTGCCAAGGTATTTTTGAAGATTGACTTGAGATCTGGCTGCCATCAGTTGAGGATTTGGGCATCCGATGTCCCTAAGACAGCTTTCCGCACTTGGTACGGGCATTACGAGTTCTTGGTGATGTCATTTGGGTTGAAAAATGCCCCAACAGCTTTTATGGATTTGATGAATTGAGTGTTCAAGCCTTACTTGGATTCGTTCGTGATAGTATTCATTGATGATATTTTGATCTATTTCCGTAGCCGGGAGGAGCATGAGCAGCATCTGAGAGTGGTTCTTCAGACCTTGAGAGATCGTTAGTTGTATGCTAAGTTTTCGAAGTGTAAGTTCTGGTTGAGTTCAGTTGCATTCTTGGGTCATGTTGTATTAGCAAAGGGTATTCAGGTAGATCCTAAGAAGATAGAGGCAGTCAAGAACTGGCCTAGACCCGTATTAGCTACAGAGATCTGGAGTTTCTTGGGTTTGGCAGGATATTATCATCGGTTTGTGGAGGGGTTTTCATCTACTGCAGCCCAGATGACCAGGTTTACCCAGAAGGGTGCCCATTTTAGGTGGTCGGACGAGTGTGAGGCAAGTTTTTAGAAGCTCAAGACAGCTTTGACTACGGCGCCGGTATTGGTTTTGCCCACAGGTTCAGGGCCATATACAACTTATTGTGATGCATATCGTATTGGACTTGGTGCGGTGTTGATGCAGGATGGCAAGGTCATTGTTTATGCTTCGTGGCAGTTGAAGATTCATGAGAAGAATTATTCAGTTCATGATTTGGAGTTAGCAACCATCATTCACGCGTTGAAGATTTGGAGCCATTATCTATATGGTGTGTCATGTGAGGTGTTCACGGATCACAAGAGTATGCAGTATTTGTTCATGAAGAAGGAGCTAAATTTGAGGCAGAGAAGGTGGTTGGAGCTATTAAAGGACTATGATGTTACTATCTTATATCATCCGGGAAAGGCCAATGTGGTGGCCAATGCTTTGAGTAGGAAGTCAACTAGTATAGGCAGTCTTGCGTATATTTCGGTCGGTGAGAGACCACTTGCTTGGGATGTTCAGGCTTTGGCCAATCATTTCGTGAGGTTGGATGTTTATGAGCCCATCCGTGTGTTAGCTTGCATAGTCGCTCGTTCTTCTTTATTGGATTGTATCCGAGATCGGTAATATGATAATCCTTATTTGTGTGTCCTTAGGATCACGGTGTAGCACGGTGGTGCCAAGCAGGTTACATTAGGAGATGATGGAGTTTTGAGGCTGCAAGGTCGAGTTTGCGTGCCTAATGTGGATTGGCTTCAAGAGTTGATTCTAGAGGAGGCCTACAGTTCCCGGTACTCTATTCATCCGGGTGCCGCTAAGATGTATCAGGATTTACGGCAGCATTATTGGTGGTGGAGGATGAAGAAGGATATTGTTGCGTATGTGGCTCGGTGTTTGACATGTCAGTAGGTAAAGTATGAGCATCAGAGACCTGGTGGTTTGTTCCAGAAGATTGAGATTCCTAAGTGGAAGTGGGAGCGTATCACTATGGACTTCGTTGTTGGACTCCCATGGATTTAGAGGAAGTTCGATGCAGTGTGGGTTATTGTTGATAGGATGACCAAGTCAGCACATTTCATTCCTGTGGCAGTCTCATATTCTTCCAAGAGGTCAGTTGAGACCTATATCTGGGAGATTATCCGTCTTTATGGTGTGCCCACGTCTATCATTTCGGACCGAGGTAGGCAGTTTACCTCACATTTCTGGAGAGCAGTTCAGCGTGAGTTGGGCACACGGGTGGAGTTGAGCACATCATTTCATCCTCAGACGGACGGGCAGTTCGAGCGCACTATTCAGATTTTGGAGGATATGCTCCGAGCTTGTGTCATTGACTTTGGAGGCTCGTGGGATCAGTTTTTGCCTTTAGTGGAGTTTGCCTACAATAACAGCTACCAGTCGAGTATCCCGATGGCTCTTTATGAGGCTTTATATGGTAGGCAGTGTTGGTCGCCAGTTGGGTGGTTTGAGCCGGGAGAGGCTCGGTTGTTGGGTACGGATCTACTACAGAAGGCCTTGGACAAGGTTAGGATCATTTAGGATAGGCTTCGTACAGCTTAGTCCAGGCAAAAGAGTTATGCCGACCGTAAGGTTCGCGATGTGGCATTCATGGTTGGCAAGCGGGTGTTTCTTCGGGTGTCGCTATGAAGGGCGTGATGAGATTTTGGAAGAGGGGCAAGCTTAGCCCTAGATTCATTCGGCCGTTTGAGATTCTTGATCGAGTGGGAGAGGTGTCTTACAAACTTGCGTTGCAGCCGAGCTTATCAGTCGTACATCCAGTGTTTTATGTGTTCATGCTTCGGAAGTATCACGGTGATCCCTCCCACGTGTTATATTTCAACATTGTCCAGTTGGACAAGGACTTGTCCTATGAGGAGGAGCCGATAGCTATTCTACACCGACAGGTTCATCAGTTGAGATTGAAGAATTTCCCTTCTGTTCGTGTTTAGTGGAGAGGTCAGCCTGTTGAGGCAGTGACCTGGGAGTTTGAGTCCGATATGCGGAGCCGAAATCCCCATCTTTTCTTCGACTCAGGTACTTCCTTCTTATGTTCGTTCGAGGACGAACGATTGTTTTAGAGGTGGAGAATGTGATGACCCAAAAGGTCATCACTTGTTTTGAAAATAAATTCTTTGTTCTAAGGCCTTAAAACCTCCTTTTTATCTCACCTCAATTTGCGTGCGCAGTCCGGGCATGTATCTAGAAAGCCATTATGTGAAAATCTATGAAAAATGATAAATTTTGCTTTTAAAATGAATTTAAGTTGATTTCGGTCAACATTTTGAGGAAACGGACTCGGACCCATGATTTGATGGTCCTGGAGGGTACGTAAGAAAATATGGGACTTGAGCGTATACCCGGAATCGAATTTCGAGGTCACAAGCCCGAGGAATGAATTTTTGAAGAAAATTATTTCATTGAAATTTAAAGAGTTTTTGGAAAATTGAATGTATTGGAATTTGGTAGTATCAGGCCTGTATTTTGGTTTCGGAGCTCGGGACAGCTCTTATATGGTATTTAAGTCGAGCTTGTAAAATTTGGTAACAAACGGAGGTCATATGACGTGATTCGGAACCTTAGTTGTAAAATTTGAAACTTTGAAAGTACATGAGATTTTTCTTTGATTTTGATGCTAAATTCATAGTTATTGATATTGTTTTGATTATTTGATCGCACGAGCAAGTCTGTATGATGTTTTTGAACTTGCGTGCATGTTTGGTTTGGAGCCCCGAGGGCTCGGGTGAGTTTTGGATAGGCCATAGAGTGTTTTGAACTTAGGAAAAACTGTTGTGTATTGTAGGTCTACAGGCTTCGCAATTGCGAGCTCGCATTTACGAAAAAACATTTACATTTGCGAAGACTGGTTTGGCAGGCCTTGGTCGCAAATGCGACCTTTCCTCGCAATTGTGATTTTGCAAATGCGACAGGTCTATCGCAATTGCGAAGGTGACCGGAATTTCCCATGCTCGTAAATGTGACATATATTTCGCATTTGCGAAGTTAGCAGGTTTTGAATGGGTTCGCAATTGCAAACCCTGGTCGCAATTGCGACATCTGCAACCTGCAAAATCATAACTTAGCCAAAAATTTCTCATTTTTGAAACCCTCTCCAAACTAAAACACCTTTGGGTGATTTTTCAAAGACAAGTACTCTTCAAAATCGATTGTAAGTCATTTCTAATTTGTTTTCATTAATCTTCAACATCTTTTCACATGATTTCAACTCAAAATCAAGGGTTTTCATGGGGGAAATTGGGTGTTTTGAGTAGAACTTAGGTTTTTCAAATTTTGGGGATTTGGACCTCAATTTGAGGTCCGATTTAAAATAAAATTATATATTTGGGTTCGTGGGTGAATGGGCAATCGGGTTTTGGTTCGAACCTCGGGCTTTGACCATGTGGGCCCGGGGTCAATTTTTGACTTTTTGGGGAAATTATTGGAAAACTTATTTTCATGCATTAGAATTGATTCATTTAGCATTTAGTTAAATAGTTAAGTAACTTGTTGCTAGATACAAGGGAATTGGTGGTGGTAATAAGAGGTAAAGTGGTAGTTGAGGCTTGAATTGTGTTCGAGGCATCGAGGTAAGTGTTTGGTCTAACCTTAGCTTGAGGGATTAGGAGTTGTATCTTATTTGCTATGTGTTAATTGTGGAGTACGACGTATAGGCATGGTGACGAGTATCTATACGTCGGTGTCAAGCATGCCCGTGAGTCTCGTATTGTAATTGTTATGACTCCGTTGTGATTTGTTCATGCATAATATGTTGATTATCATTGTTAGTTCCCTGCCGGGATGTTATTGTTTATGATATTGTCTCCCTTGTCGGGATGTTATTGTTATGACATTTTCTCCATTGCCGGGATGTTATTGTTATACTCGCGTTCTCTTGCCGGGCACAGTATCAACAAATCCGCCACTCGGGCAATGTCATAGAACAATACCAGCCCCTCGGGCTATATCTCATATCACAATGGGTACCCGTGCTCACTGGGGGTGTGCAGACTCCTAGAGGGGCCCCTTATAGCCCAAGTGCAATATCAAGCCATCTCGTGGCATCATCACTAGGCTCTCGACCTCATATCAACAAGCCACCTCGTGGCGTACATATCTCAGGCCCTTGGCCTCATAATCATAATCAGGTGTTTCCTCACAACATAGGCCCTCGGCCTTACTCAGTCAAAATCCTCACAAGCCACTCGGACAATAGTAAAACATAGTGCTCAGCCCAAAATATCATTTAAGCATTAAAGTAGAGTAAATATGGTTGAGTTTGAATACAGTGGAATATAACATGACTGAGTTCAAGTATAAAGTCAAAACAGTGAGGAAATATCAATAAAAATCCCCGAAGGGTTCAAATAGTTGGCACTAGGCCCAAATATGACATTCACCCCAAATAATGATGATAACAAATAGATTTCAGTCAAATACGCGGTAAAATAGTCATTCAGGACGGACTAAGTCACAATCTCCAATAGTGCACGACCCCAGGCTCGCCATCAAGCGTGTGTTTCACCTCAATATAGCACAACGATGTGCAAATTCGGGGTTTCATACCCTCAGAACATCATTTACAATCATTACTCACCTCAATCCGGTCAAATCTCTAGCCTGCGATGCCTTTGCTCCTCGAATCGGCCTCCACTCGCGCCGAATCTATCCAAAATCAGAATCACGGCTTCAAAATATGCTAAGGGAACGAATCCCAAGTGAAAATAATCAATATACGACACAAATCCCGAAATTACCCAAACTCGACCCCCGGGCTCACGTCTCGGAATTCGATAATTTTTACATTAATAGATTCCTTATCTCCCCACGAGTTCATACCTATCTAATATTCTGAAATCCGACCTCAAATGGTCCTTCAAATCCTCAATCAAAGGTCTAAGTTTTAAAGCCCTAGTTTCCCCAAACTTTGATCCTTAAATTCCATTAATTACAAACCTAATCCATGAAATAATACAATAGAAACAAGTTTTAGGTCCAAATTCCTTACCTCAATGAAGTTCCCTTGAAATCCCTCTTCAATATCGTCCAAAAGCTCCAAAGTCGAATTAAAAATGGTGAAATAGCTCAAAAATCGCGAAGGACACAATTTATACCTTTTGGCCCAGGCATTTTCGCATACGCGGCTAATTTACCGCTTCTGCGGTAACGCATTTGCGGTCAACCAACCGCTTATGCGGTTTTGACTTATGTTCCTCTATTCCGCATCTGCGATCCCTTATCCGTATCTGCGCCATCGTCGGTGCGGTCCTCCTAACCGCATCTGCGGTTTCCTCCCTACTTCCCAGCTTCCGCTCCTGCGACCATTTTCTCGCATATGTGGCGTCGCACCTGCGGTCCGCAATCCGCAGATGCGGAAATACTAGAAGCAGAAAAAAATCTGCAACTTCACAAAATCTCAAACTCCTCCGTCAACCATCCGAAATCACCCCGAGGCCCCCCAGACCTCAACCAAAAGCACAAACATATCCCATAACCTTATTCAAACTTGTACGAATCTTCAAAACATCTCAAACAATATCAAATCAACCAAAACACATCGGATTCAAGCCTAAGTTTCCAAAAATCTTCCGAATCCGCTTTTGATCAAAAACCCAACCAAACCACATCCGAATGACCTGAAATTTTGCACACACATCCCAAATGACACAACAGAACTACTAAAACTCTTGGAATTCTATTCCGACCCCTATATCAAATCTCGCCTACCAACCGGAAATCGCCAAAATATCAACTTCGCCAATTCAAGCCTAAATCTACTCCGAACCTCCAAAACTCATTCCGATCACGCTCCTAAGCCCCAAATCACCTCCCGAAGCTATTCGAACCATCGGAACTCATATCCGAGTCTTCTAACACATAAGTCAATATCCGGTTGACTTTTCCAACTTAATCTTCCTCAAAAGAGATTAAGTATCTCAAACCCTTCCAAATCCTTTTCGAACCCGAGCCGACCAACCCGATCACATATAGAACCGATAAGCAATAAGAAGCAGAAATAGGGGAAACGGAGCGGTAACTCATAAGATGACTGGCCGGGTCGTCACACGTCTTCCAAAACTAAAGAATATACTTTTAAATTTGTGTGAAAATAATTTTCTCTATGTTTATGTTGTGTAGTTATAATAAATAAAGCACAAGGACAAACACCCTAAATATTGAAATATATATATATATATATATATATATATATATATATATATATATATATATATATATATGTTGCACTTTCAAGAGAGATATCAATATCGACGATAATAGTTTTGGTTATGGCAGAGTAACCAAAGCATTAGAAGAAAACATATACAAAAAATACCGGCTAAAAAGAAGTGTTTATGATACCATCACATTAGATACCTTTAAACTACAATACATAATTATCTACTTAACATGACTAAAATTGATCTTTATATAAGTTCTGATGATACCCTTTCATTTTAAATATATATCAATATTTTTCGACATTTAGATGTTTGTTGTAGTATTATATATAAAATTTCTCTCAATAATAAAATTTTATTGTTTCATCATATAAATAAATATTTAAATTATCACGTGCCATTATTAATGAGCAACTCACGTTTATAGATACTAATTATTATAGAAATTGAAATAACTGGCCACAAAACATAAGTGCAATGTACAAACTCGAACTTATGGGTCAAACCATGTAATTTATGCCTTTGTATTACGCATTTTCTCATTAAAATTTTCATATTTCAATAAGAAATTACCATTATTTAGTTAATTGTCACGACCCAAATCTACCATGTCGTGATGGCGCTTATCGTGGAACTAGGCTAGACTCTTTTACCAAAACAACCCGATATTTCAATTTAAAGATTACTTCAAGCTATTTAATTAATAAAACTTTATAAGATAAATTTGAATAACAAAGTGCGGAAAGAAAAGCCCGACATCGAGGTGTCACCAGTCATGAGCATCTACTAAAAACTGTCCAATGATACTAAGACTAATACAGTCTGGAAACCAACTAATAACATCTATAGGAAGATATGAAGGAGAAGAGCAGGGTCGCGATCACCATGCAGCTGTTGATACCCAATTTTTCCCTATATATTTTTAATATACATAAATACTTTCAAAATAGAAAATATATACATATATAAGCATGCACAAGATTTTTATAATTTTTCTATAATTTTAAAGATTTTAAATTGATTTATTTCCTTCCCTTTTACTCATAAAATCCCCAATAATTATCCCTCAAATTATTTTTTGGGTGATTTAGTCATTTAAATCCTATATTTATGCCAAAATATTGTTAAAATATTTTTAGTGCATTTTTATAATTGCATTTTATATTTTAAAAGCTAAATTGCATATAATTGCAATATTAGCCTTATTAATGTATAATTACATTTATATGCATAAAATTGATCTTTTATATTTTTAAAATGTTAAATATCTATTTTAAATCATTTTAGTACACAAAATTATTTTTTTAGAAATTATCTGTTATTTATTATAAATCATATAGGGATAAATTGGCTATTTAAAATATAGCCAGATTGTATTTCAATTTTAGCCCCAATTTTAAACCCAATACCAAGCCCAATTCCTAATCAAATTACCCGACCCAGTCCCTAAATGAAATTACCCGACCTAATACCCGTTAAATCCTGGCCATTGATCTAAAAGATCAACGACCTTCATCCATTCTTTCCCTTTTAACACTAAACGACCCCTAACCCTAACCATTTGTCAGAGACCCCCGCCTCTGTATTCTCTCATCTCCTCTCCTCTCTCAGTAACTCAACCAAACCCTAGCCCTTCAAACCGCCGACCTCTCTTCTCGGGTCTTCTCTGGTGATCTCTCATTGACTCCTAAGACTCCAATGACTTCTCTAATGCCATGCTTGCCTTCTCTAAGGTCTTCAAGGGCCCAGGGCCACACCGACATGCACCTAGGGTTCGTCACTTGTCTGTTCTTGGATACTCCAGTGTAATTTTGAGCAAAATCACGCCGTATTTGTTACGATCCTTGAGATTCTAGACAGGTTCTTTCATCTCTATATGGATTTCTTCTAAAAACCCTAATTTTTTCCTATATCTCTTAGATCTGTACAGATCTAGGACGATTCGAGTTGGTTTCATTAGTGTTTTACACTGTCCTTGCAACTTTTTTACAAGAATCGTTGATTTTAAATGCTTTCACCTTCTTCTAAAAATTATGGTTTCAGAACTTCTTTTAAAATTTTGTTTAAACTGATTCTTTTGTTTAAACTTCTATTTCTTGCATATTTCAACTGATTCTGTGATTTTACTACCTCTTCAACTCGCCCATGTTAAAAGCCCTAATTTTCTAGATCTTTTTTGTTTGGTTCAGTGTGTTAGCATGACTAATCGTTGCTTGCTTGAGTTTCTATGATTATCTCGCTTCGAATATGTTCCTATTGAGTTTTTAGCCTAACTTATATCACCTCTATGTGTTTTGTGCATCTTGACTGGTCAATACTTGCCTCTTTACTTGCTATGTTTGGTTACTCCTATCTCACCCTATTTACATGCTAAAACTCTCTCTTTGATTGACTCTGAGCTCCTTGTTTCTTGGCTTAATTTGAAAACTTCCCTTTAAACCTTCGATTCTCCTGTTTAAACTTGGTTTATTTTCTTATTCATGGGAACCCCTGTTACTCTCCTTAAATTAGTAATTTCGAGTCCTTGATTCACTGATTTATTATATGCTGATTTTCGATTATTTTCATATTTTGCAACTTTATTTCTTTTTCTTACCTTATTTGGTTAACCGAGTATTTTACTGATTCTTTACTAGTTGTTTCCTTAATTGAACCCTTATGTACTTACCCCTAATTATCTAACTTGTACCTAATGCCCTACTTGATTTCTTTCAATAAACATTTTTCTGCCTATTACCGCTGGTTAATTACCCCTTAATTAAAAAGGGTACTTGCATTAATCTGATTCTAATTAGTAGTTGGTTCCATAATTACTATACTACTATGATTCTTGCCTTATTTTACCTAATTTTCGAACTACTATATATACACACTCTCTCATTAACACAAACAGAGGAACACATTGGTTCAAAACTCTCTCTCACACAAAAACGCTCTTCTGCTCTCTTATCTCTAGTTACTTGCTATTGTTCTAAGTCAGCCGGCTGCAAGCCAAGGCTGATTACTCTACTCTCTTTCTCCTTACTTTATGTTTACTACCGTCTTTACTAGTATTTTCTAATTTCAATTCAAGTTCCAAAAACAATATGGTCCTTTTATTACTTCAATTCATCCGGTTTCTAGTGCCTTTACTTATGGTTTAGCTGTGAAACCTGTAGTTAATATGTTTACATGATTGGCATGTTATGTACTCTCATTCCTTAGGATCAGTATGAGTGTGTTACCCCTTCTATGTAGTCTGTCTCCATGTAATCTTGCTCTATCTGGATTCTGATATGAATCTTCCTGTAAAGTAGTCTGCACTCATAAACTTGTATGATTCTGGGATTGATTTTAAATAATGTTGATCCTATACTGAACCCCTTAAGCATTGCTGATTCTGTGACAATGTCTGATAAGTGTTTCTAAGCATATCTATACCAATTACAAAGACTTATGCATGCTATGTGTTTACCATTATGTGCTTTACTTGTCCCCAATTCCTATTTACCCCTGTGTGAAGGCTTGTGATGCTAAACCTATCTTGGTTCTTTGTTCTGTGTGTGATGGTGAACCTGTTTTGGTCTTAAGGTTGGTCTGTTGTTTGTTGATTTCCCTACTCTTTTCAAAATTGTCTCACTGAATAACTCTTCTGTTGTTTTACTAAACTATTTCAAGCAAACCTCTTTTTTTAACATTGTTTTCCCACTAAAACCTTTCAAACTGTGTTAAGCACTCTCACTTTACTCTTAAGTCATTAGGTTCTGCCCCATCTAGTGTGTGTACTGCCTTAGGATCCTCTTGAGAACTCTCTGAACTCTGGAACACTGAGGCTGGCCCTTCCACACTAAACTTACTCAATTTGGTTACCAAGTCTAGGTGTGATCACTGGCCGAGATCCTTGAGATCCTTAGGGAACTCTGACGCACCTAGACAATGACTTTGTCTATGGAATTTGGGCATTTGAGGCTATTGGAGGCTTTGGAAATCTAGGCCTATTTGTAGGCTCCCTATAGAATAACTGCTTATTTTTCTTATCTACTTATGTAATTCATTAATATGGTCTGTAATAATTTGTAAATGAATATTGGGGTAACTAGTGAAAAAGGGTGGGTAGTTACATGTTTGTGGGGTAATACGGGTAGAAACCATGCCTATAGGACTTTATATTTTGCTATTATTGTCTTACCAAGTAGAAACCATACCTATAGGACTTCATATTTTGCTATGATAGAAATCATGCCTATAGGTCTCAAGTGGTTCCAATAATAGAAATCATGTTATAGGTCTTAAAATTAACTTCACAAGTAGATACCATGCCTATAGGATATGGTCTAGGTCAACTTCTATTATCACGGGTATTTACATGTGTTTTCATTTGCTCATGCATACCAGTTTCTAACATCAGTTTATAAACAATTAGATATCATGCCTATAGGGAACAACACCAGAAACTCCACCTAGATATAAAATCAGTTTAGTTTAAATAAGTCAATCCAGTTCTTGAGTATTTTACTTCAAAACTAGTCTAATTAATGGTTTGTTTTCTAGAAATGAATTTTCTCCAATACTGCTTTAACTCGCTATTAGAAAGCATGCCTATAGGGACTTAAGAGTCAATCTTAAAATCTGCCCCTGTTTTATAAAACGTAGTTATCATTATTCTGCGTGTAGGCAAGCCTATAGGGCATTTTCAAATCCTACAACTCTGAACTGTTTTTGTTACTTAATGTCGTTCTGATTTTAACAAGTTTAAAAATCAGTAGGCAAATAGATAGGGCTGTTACTTCTGAGTTTAAATAAACTGCCTATCTTCTGTGTCTTGATATTCACTTAGACATCATGCCTTAGGATATTGTTTAACAAAACCCTTATCTGTATTTGAGTCGTGCTGCCTATGTGCAATGTTTGTGGAGGTAAACTTGAGCCTCTAATTGCTCTTTTCTGTCTTATGTGCTAAGGTACTAATTGTTATTGCCTGTCGCCTTAGTATTTTCTCCTTTAAAACCTTAGGGTCTGTCTAGAACTACCTATAGGTAAGGGTCCTAAATTTCCTCTAGGACCTTTAAGAAGGGACGGGTAACAACACGCAATAGAGATCGCTGACCCACACGTGCTTTAATGACCACTAAGGGGGTGGGAAGGGTAGATATGGGATATGATGACTACGTGCTAATGTCACGTGTAACCCCTCATTGAGGAGTGTTTATCGGATATTGTGTGGGGTGATCTTATAGGCTAACCAACCTAGGACTCCTCCTTTTCCAAAATTCCTTTTGTTTAAAACTTTGTTTCATATGTATACAACCTGTTCAAAATATTTGCCTTATTATTGGAGTTATACAACGAGCTTTACTTGCAAATTATTTGATTCAACTACTTATTTGTTAATGGACTAATTCATAAATATAAGTTCGGCCGGGACCCATAGTTGTGGACCAAGAGGGGTGCCTAACATCTTCCCCTCGAGGTCATTTCGAGCCCTTACCCTAATCTCTGATAATTCAAACTAGTTACATGAGTTAATTACTCTAGGTGCCCTAACGCACCTTAATTCGTTAGGTGGAGATTCTTCAAATAACCAATTCCCAAAAGGAAACGAGTTGTTCCCAATGAATGTCGAAACCCGGACTTTCTCCGCGGAGGAAAAAAGGGGCGCGATAGCATGTCGACTCTGCTGGGGATACCTTTAGGGTCTTACCATAATGAACTTATCTTTTTACAAATTAGTCCAAGCATGCTTTATCCCGTATCCTTCTCCCTTATTTGAATTTAACTATCCATTTTTTAAGCATTTATGGTTCTTTATCCCTGAAACTGAATTGTTTCTTTGTCTTCTTTTTCATGTAACTGTCTTTCGATTATTTAAATGTTGTAATTATTTTTTCTAAGTGAAAATACTTGACTACTTGTTATTAATTACTGTATAAATTATGCTCCGCATCATATTCCACTCGTGCGTATCAAATCCTATAGCAACGCTTTAATGAGTGGTTGCGCTCTTCCTATTTACTACCCTTAAATTCGGAAAGGCTTATTTGCGGTAAAACTAGTCGATCAATGGTGCAGTCAACGGTTCCGTGCCTTCCCCCTCGAGTTGTCCGCTTGAGGGTACCAGTCTAAAACCTCATAGAAACCTTACTCTGGTTAAAATTGTGCATATATCATGGTCAAACCTAGTTAGATCAGTTATGTCGTCCACATAATGGTCCTTTAAGGTAAGACTTATCCAAAGTCCATCGGGTTTTCCATAATCCCAACTGACACAACCACGTTCTGTGCATTAATTTGGAGAACTAAATGCTGGTATGTTGATCATAAATGTATAAATAGTCGAGTCTAGTGGGGGTAAGGTCTAACCCTTTTGTTTTGCAGAAAATGAGGCACGAGGTCCCCAGATTCGGTATGGTTAGCAACATCCCACCATTGCTGCTAGATTGGTGGGAGGACCTTTCCTCAAGTGACAAGAAACATGTGAGAAAGTACTTGGGTAACCTGCCTTCCTTGCTAGATATTGAGCCAAACAACAAGTTGATCGAAGCTGCCACTTTATTTTGGGATAGTGAGAGGGCTATGTTTCATTTCGGCGACATAGAAATGATACCACTTCTAGAGGAAATTGGAGGGCTTGCGGTATTGACTTGGTATAGTCCCGAGCTATTGGTACCAGAAAAACCATACGGGTAGGGGATTTTTAAAGATGATAGGGCTGAAGAAGAATGTAGACTTAGTGTGCTTAAAAGAATCTTACATACCTTTCGAATACATGTACGAGAGGTATGGCCATAGCAAGTCTTTCCGTACTTACCGTGATGAGATCTCTTTCACTTCTCTGGGTCACATCCACCACAGAGTGTTTGTATTCATTGTGTGCTTCTTAGGCCTGATAGTGTTCCCACTGAAAAAGGAAAGAACCCACACTAGGTTGGCCATGGTCGCCAAGATTCTAATAGAAGGGATTAATGGACAGACATATACCATAGTCCCCATGATCATAGCCGACATATACAGAGCTTTGGAGCGTTGTCAAAGAGGGGTAAAGCATTTCGAGGGTTGTAATTTGTTGCTACAGTTATGGTTGCTGGAGCATTTCCAAAAAGGTCGCTATCGCCAAGAATTTCCGTGAAGGGCTTGGAATGACCATATTTCCTTCCATCACCCTAAGCAGATGACTTACATTCTAGACAGATTTGCTCAGCCGAAAAGTGCCAAAGAATGGGTAGAGTTCTTTGACAATCTAACCGAGAAACAGGTGCAGTGGATGTTTGAATGGTTCCCAATAGATGAATTTATTATCAGATCCAGGGATGCTCCGCACTTGGTGCTGATCGGGTTGAGATGGATATACCCATATGTCCCTATGCGAGTTATGAGGCAAGCAGTCAGAAAATAGGTTGTACCAAGGGTTTTCAAGATGAGTCATTTCAGGGCAGACTTCCAAGATGACGGTATCTCTTACAAGTGCCAAGCTCAGCACATGTGGCATTGCAAAATCATTGTGGAAAAGAACATTGTTGAGCCAGACAGGTACCATGTAGGGTGAGAGCCTCTCTACCCGGCATGGTTGGAGGACAATCTAAAAGGAATGGTGACACCAGCGGCCGGTCGAGGGAACAGAATCATAGATGAGCAAGCTGAAGCTCAAGTCAAATACAACAGGTTGCGCAAGAGGGTCCACAACTCTGAGAATGAGCACCGGGAAATACATGAGAGGAATGTGAGGTTGATCAAGGAGTGGAAAGAGATGGCAATCACTTCCAACAGAAAACTGGAATATCTGGAGCGAGGAATAGTGGAGCTGGAAGGCAAAGTCATAAAGAGGATTGAAAATTGCCAGAACACTAAAGGAGTTGAAGGAGGAAATTTGGCCAGAGCCGACTTGCTGCTGGGGCTGCACGAGCTGGGGGATATATATGATGGAGTCCGGAAGATCGAATTTGGGGAAGGTCCTTCTAGGACTAAGTAGGCTAGATTTATTTGCTTTTCCTAAAATGTAATAAGGCCAAGTGCCAGTAGTGACTTATTTTATTTTATCTTAGTGTCGTTTTGGGATTCGTCTATTTTTATATTATAAAACGAAGCATTTATTGGCATTAAAAGTTCTCCAAATCTATCTGTCGCTAGGCCTACCTAGGGCAAAAATGAGGTTCCCAAATTATGACGCGAATTTACATTTCCGCAATATGTGTTTAAATACTGCAGACGTTTCAGGATCCTCACTAACTTGTTACCTTTTGTTTTTGCTTATTTTTATTGTTCTTCCCATCCCCTTAGGTTGGTTCACTAATACTGGCCTCATCAGCGTATCACACCATATCTAGAGGCCCCCGCCTCCTCCTCCTCCAAGCAACACAAAAGGTAGAGGAAAAGCAAAGATGGACGACTTAAGTGGAATCTGAAAGGAAAATGTTGAGAAAGCGGAGATTTCAGATGGTCGTAGTACTTCGGCCCCAAATGATTTAGTCTTAAGACTGGAGTAAAAGATACTAGAATTGCAAGAAGAACTTGAGCAGGTTCGCAACATGGAAAACCTGTCACTTACCCTGAATGCCACTGATATCTACCAACAAAACACAAAGAACCTAGCACCTCCTTAGAACACACAAAACCAACAGCCACAAAATCCTACCGCACCAAATCAATACGCAACTCCACCCCAAAATCTCAATCCATTGTCTATACCAACTCCACAACAACATCACCATCAACCAATTCATTACCTGCCAACCAATACTTACCACACTCCCCAAAACACACCACCACTCATTCTCGATCCCCAAAATTCCACCAATGACCATCACTACACCCAAGTCTCTGGCACCCATCAAAGCAACCATATATATGTGGAAACTATTCCTTACTCTACCCAACCAATCTCATATACACCAGAATCTTCCGAGAAGGACCTGCTCATTAAAAACATGGCTAAAGAACTCAAGAAGTTAACAAACTGAGTTCAAGGTATTGAGGGCAACAGAGGAATAGAAGGTTTGAACTATGAACATCTGTGCATACAGCCGGATGTCAAACTGCCAGAGGGGTACATACCTCCCAAGTTCGAAATATTTGATGACACAGGTGATCCCAGGGTTCATCTAAGGACCTATTGTGACAAGCTTGTCGGGGTCGGGAAAGATAAAAAGATCCGGATGAAGCTCTTTATGAGGAGTCTCATTGGGGATGCTTTGTCCTGGTATATCAACCAAAAATACTAAGAAATGGGCCAATTGGGTAAGCATGGCGTCACACTTCATGGACCGGTTCAGGTTCAACATAGAAAATGGACCGAATGTCTTCTACATTCAGAATCCTAAAAAGAAACATACTGAGACTTTCCGAGAATACGCTACTCGTTGGAGGTCGGAAGTGGCCAAGGTCAGGCCCTCTTTGGACGAAGAATAGATAAATAAATTCTTCGTCAAGGCACAAGATCCACAATATTATGAGAGGTTGATGGTTATCGAAAATCACAAATTCTCTAACATCATCAAACTTGGAGAAAGAATCGAAGAAGGAATAAAGAGCGGGATAGTAACGAACTTCGAGACACTACAAGCCACGAATAAGGCACTACAATCAGGTGGCATATCGAAGAAGAGAGATGTTGGGGCGGTAATGGTAGCCCAGGGCCCAAAACCTCCACTTACCTACCAGACACCTCCACCCACATATCAAACACCTCCACCCATATATCAAACACCTCCATCCACATACCAAGCATCACCAGCCACATACCAAGTATCACCACTCACATATCAGCCTTCATCTCCTAGATATTCCTAACCAGCCACCGTCCATCACACCTATAACTCCCAACCATCCTACTTCCAATCACCATCAGCTCGCCAAAAGTTTCCAAGACCAAGACCCAACCTCGACCGCAAGCCACCCAAACAATATACCACCATAGCTGAGCCCATCGACCAACTATATGAAAGGTTAAAAGCCACAGGTTACATCACTCTTATTCCTGTTGTGGCATAAGAAAATCTATCCCAATGGGTCAATCCGAACAAGACTTGTGCGTACCATTCCGGTATGAAAGAACACACCACTGCTGAGTGCCGAACACTGAAGGATAAAATCCAGACGGTAATTGACAACAAGGTCATACAAGCAAAGGAAGCCACACCTAATGTCCGTAATAATCCCCTCCCCGATCACAGAGGTGATGGTGTACATGTGATAGAGACAAATGAAGAATGGGACCCTGAGGGGACGATCAGGCTTATTCGAGAAGGCGATGACTTTAAGGTTGCGGTCACACTTACTCCTGTTGTGGTTTAGACTCAGATACCTATTGATGTTGAGGTAATTGCATCAGTTCCATTCGAGGTAGAAGTAGCTCCGCCCGCAGCCACCTCCCCTCCATTTGAAGTAGAAGTGGTCACACCTTTTACTGTGACGGTGTCAACCACACCCCCATTCAACTTAAAAACAATACCCTAGGATTATGTTGTCGAGACTCGGTAGAAAGGGAAGGCCAAGATAGAGAAATCTGACACTGCACAAGGAATGACTAGAACCGAAAGAGTATACGCTTGAACACCTGGGAGGTTCAAGTAAGGAGGCCACTACTAGGTAGCCTATCATTGAGACCGGGCCAGATGACCTGTGGAGGAAAGTACATGCAAAGGAATACTCTGTTGCTGACCATCTGAACAAAGTCCCTGCTCAGATATCTATCATGTCACTATTGCAGAATTCAGAGGAACACAATAACGCCTAAATGAAAATGTTGAGCGAGGCTTAAGTACACAATAACATCACCGGCGGAGAAATGGCCAACATGGTTGGGCAAGTACTAGAAAGTCATAAAATCATCTTCCATGAAGATGAGCTACCACCCGAGGGACTGAATCACAATCGAGCATTGCATATTACGGTGCAATTTGAAGACAAATTCACTGCCAAGGTCTTGGTTGATGGAGGTTCGAGCCTAAATATTTGTCCGTTGGACACTTTGAAAAGGTTGGACAAAGGTTTCCATGTTATACGGGTAGGAAACATGAATGTGAAGGCTTTCGATGGGTCCCAAAGGGCCACGATCGGGGAAATTAACCTTTGCCTGCAGATGGGGACAACTTGGTTCGACGTTGAATTTCAGGTGCTTGACATACCATCCTTATATAATCTTCTGTTGGGCCGGCCATGGATCCATGCCGCTGGAGCCGTGCCTTCCACACTACATCAAGCCGTGAAGTTTGAATGGAAGTGCCAGGAGGTAATAATTCACGGAGATGGAAGTAACCCCATCTACACTAGTCAAACCATCCCGGTGATTGGACATAGAAGAAGGCTAGGAGAGGAAACCTATCATTACATCGAACAGATCAATGTCGTCGAGAAGGATAAGTGGTAGAGTAACAAAATAGAAAGCATACTAGCATGGTCCGGATATGAACTCGGCAAAGGGTTGGGAAAGAACCTCCAAGGCATCACCAAACCAATACAGCTGAAAAATCATGGTACCATCTTTGGGCTCGGATACCAGTATACATGGCAAAATTACAATGATTGGTCACCTCCATGGCGCGGACCGTATTACCCTCTTGAGCAACCAGTGCCACGTTTGGAACAAGCTTTTCACCAGGCTGATACAATATGAGGAACTGCAGAGGAAGAAGCACTAGCTGGGTTGAAGAATTTGTTCTTGGAGGATGAAGACCCGGACTGCAGTGCCATAATTGAGGAGGAAGAGGAAGAAGGCCTCACTAATCAGACTGTGGCAAAGGGAGCTGTTCTCAGGAACTGGACCGCTACACCATCCCGAGCCCGCCGAGTCTCTGGGTAGCTTGGCAGATTTTACTTCTATAGCCATTCTAGGCATTTAAGATTTCCCATAATTTAGTTTTAAGATTTACTTGTCTCAAAATAAATGCTCGATTTATCAAGCTGTACTTTGTCTGGATGATTTTTTCAGTTTTAATCAAATACATTTGCTCTTTATTATTCACTACTATCCTTACACTTTTCCTTTCTACAATATTATTATTACTTTTTCTGATGAACCAGTGACTGTAACATGTAATGAGGCAACGCAACATGAGAATAATGATTCAGAGGAAGAAGATGAGATACCCGAAGAAATTGTCAGGGAGGTTGAGAATTTTGAGAATAAGCATAAGTCCAATCTCGACGAGACCGAAGAAGTGAATTTGGGAAATGCTGAGACCGTCAAGGAGACCCGCATCAGTATTCACTTGTCACCAATAGAGAAGGAAGAGTACATTCATTTCCTAAAAAAATATGAGGACATTTTTGCAGGGTCATATTATGACATGACCGGTTTGAGCACTTCCATAGTGGCTCACAAGTTGCCTACTAATCCCATGTGTCTGCCAGTAAAACAGAAACTCAGAAAGTTCAAAGAAACATTGTGCTAGTTCCCATAGTTGCCTACTAATCCCATAGTGGCTAACATTGTGCTAGTTCCAAAGAAAGACTGGAAGCTCAGAATATGTGTTGACTATCGGGATTTAATAAGAGCAAGTCCCAAGGACGACTTTCCACTGCCAAATATACATATCCTAATCAATAATTGTGCCAAGCATGAGCTCCAATCCTTTGTTGATTGCTTCGTGGGTTATCACCAGATTTGGATAGATGAAGAAGATGTAGAGAAGACAGCTTTTATTATGCTATGGGGTGTATATAGTTACAAGATGATGCCATTCGGTTTGAAGAACGCTGGGGCCACTTACATGAGAGCCATGACAACCATCTTCCATGATATGATACACAAAGAAATAGAGGTGTATGTGGACGATGTCATTATCAAATCCAAGAGGACTGCAGATCACATAGCAGACTTGAGGAAGTTCTTTGACAGGCTAAGGAGGTACAATTTGAAATTGAACCCCGCAAAGTGTGCATTCAGGGTTCCGGTAGGAAAGTTACTGGGATTCATCATCAGTCGTCGAGGGATCAAACTAGATCTGTCTAAAGTCAAAGCTATTTAGGAGTTACCACCACCTAAGAGCAAAAAGGATGTGATGAGCTTCTTAGGATGTCTCAACTACATCAGTCGCTTTATAGCACAGTCCACAATCATATGTGAACCCATCTTCAAGATGCTGAGGTAGGATGCTGAAACGAGCTGGACGGAGGATTATCAAAAAGCTTTTGACAAAATCAAGGAGTACCTGTCCACACCACCAATTCTGGTCCCTCTAGAACCAGGATGACCTTTGCTACTCTATCTATCTGTATTAGATGGAGCCTTCGGATGTGTTTTGGGACAACATGACGAGACAAGAAGAAAGGAGCAGGCCATATACTACTTGAGTAAGAAGTTCACACCTTATGAAGCACGATATACTCTGCTTAAATGCATTTGCTGTGATTTGACTTGGACAGCCCAAAAATTGAGGCATTACTTCTGAGCCTACACTACCTACCTCATATCCACGATGGATCCTCTGAAGTACATATTTCAGAAACCCATGCCTACTGGGAAGTTGGCTTATTGGAAGATACTACTAAGTGAATTCGATATCGTCTATGTAACTCAAAAGGCGGTCAAGGGACAAGCATTGGTAGATCACCTTGCTGAAAATCTGGTGGTAGGAAAACACGAACCCTTGAAAATGTATTTCCTAATGAAAAAGTATCATTTGTAGGAGAAGACCTTACCGAAACATATGACGGTTGGAGGATGTGCTTTGACGGAGCCGCAAATTTCAAAAGAGTGGGCATAGGAGCGGTTTTGGTATTAGAAACGGGTCAGCATTATCCGATATCTGCTAAACTCATATTTCCCTGCACCAACAACATGGCGGAATATGAAGAATGCATACTAGGGCTCAACATGGCAGTCGACATGAACGTTCAAGAGTTGCTGGTGATCGGTGATTCATATTTGTTTGTGCACCAGGTACTTTGAGTGTGGGCCACCAAGAATTCAAAGATATTGCCATATCTGCACCATGTGCAGGAATTGAGAAAGAGGTTTACAAAGATAGAGTTCCGACATGTGCCTAGAATTTAGAATGAGTTTGCTGACGCATTGGCCACTTTTTCATCCATGATACAACATCTAGATTAGAACTACATTGATCCTATTCAGGTGAGGATCTATAATAAGCCGGCGTATTGTGCTTATATTAAGGAAGAAGCAGATGGAAACCCTTGGTTCCATGACATCAAAGAATACTTATCAAAAGGAGAATACCCGGAGCATGCAAATCACACTCAGAAACGCACGCTTCGGAGATTGTCAAATCATTTCTTCCACAGCGGAGGGAACTTGTACAGAAGAACCCCTGATTTGGGTTTACTAAGATGTGTTGACACAAAGGAAGCTTCTAAGCTACTTGAGGATGTGCATGCTGGGACCTATGGTCCACACATGAATGGTTTCGTCTTGGCTAAGAAGATACTCAGGGCAGGTTATTTTTGGATGACCATGGAGACGGATTGTATTCGGTATGTCCGCAAATGCTTTCAATGTTAAGTGCATGCTAACATGATAAAGGTGCCGCCAAGTAAGCTCAATGTAACAAGCTCTCCTTGGCCATTCGCCGCTTAGGGCAATGGATGTTATTGGTCCAATTGAGCCCACTGCTTCAAACAGACACATGTTTATTCTGGTAGCCATTGATTACTTCACAAAATGGGTAAAAGTTGCATCTTACAAAGATGTTACCAAGAAAGTCGTCGTAGACTTTGTCAAGGATCGAATTGTTTGCCGATTCGGTATTCCTGAATCCATTATCACTGATAATGATGCCAATCTCAACAGTGATCTGATGAAAGCTATGTATGAAACTTTCAAAATCAAGAACAAAAATTCCATAGCCTACAGACCTCAGATAAATGGAGCCGTAGAAGCCGCCAACAAAAACATTACGAAGGTATTAAGGAAAATTGTAAAGAACCACAAACAGTGGCATGAGAAGTTACCCTTCACTTTTTTGGGATACCGCATTACAGTTCGCACATCAACCGGAGCAACTCCCTACATGCTGGTTTATGGTACCGAGGCTGTTATCCCGACCGAGGTAGAGATTCCTTCTTTAAGAGTCATACATGAAGCTGAACTCAGCAATGTAGAGTGGATAAGGAGCCGCTATGAGAAATTGGCCCATATAGATGGAAAGAGGATGAGCGCAGTGTGTCACTGTCAACTTTATCAGAACAGAATGTCCAGAGCATTCAACAAAAGGGTCAAACTCAGGCAATTTGCACTAGGTCAGTTGGCACTAAAGAAGGTCTTCCCACATCAAGATGAATCCAAAGGGAAATTCTCACCCAACTGGCAAGGTCTGTACTCGGTTCATAGGGTGCTAACAGGAGTAGCACTCATACTTGCAGAAATAGATGGAGAAATCTAGCCAAAACCAATCAATTCAGACGCAGGAAAGAGATACTATGCTTAGATATTTTACATTTCCTCATTTGATGTAATTAAACTACGCTTGACCTGATTCCCGTTTAAGAGGGGATACATAGGCAGCCTTATGGGTTCGGTCAAATCTTAATAAAATTTTCATTTCCCCCAAGATCTGAAACTGGGGCAGAATTTTGAGGAGGACCCTCAAAATTCTGGAGCAAGTCCAGCCAACACCATCGCATGTCAGACGGTCAGGAATCAGTTAAGAAACTGGGGCAGAATTTTGAGAAGGATTCTCAAAATTTCGAAGAAGGTTCGACAAGATCCATTATCCACAAATGGTCAAAGATCATCTACCAAACTGGGGCAGAATTTTGAGGAGGACCCTCAAAATTCCAATATGAGAGAGCTGTAATGCCTTCGAGACGTGTTACAGTCACTAGTTCATCAAAAATTACTTGATATATCAATACATTTCCAAAACAAATCTATTTTTTATCAATAATTGAATATTTTTGAAAACTCTATTTCCATAACAGTCAGGTGTCACCCAGGGGAACTCGAAAGGCTTTCAGAATGGAGCAAAGCAAAGCCAGCCGACAGGAGCGAACCAACTTCCCCCCCCCCTTCCCACAAAACTTACAGTTTTTCTTTGAACGCATGCATATTTGAAATAGCGATAGCATTCGCAAAACATGGATACACAAAGATAATTCACTATCAATCAGGCCATCAGACATCGAATACATTTCCAGCTAAGGCATACACTACTCTAATTTGATGCTCGTTTTTTGCATGGGACTAATCCCTGCCCCCCCATACTTGCATGAGGCTAATCCTTGCCTCCCCATTTGTATGAGGCTAATCCTGGCCTCCCTACTTGCATGAGTCTAATCCTTGACTCCCTATTTGCAGGAGTCTTATACCTGACTCTACATTTGCATGAGGCTAATCCCTGCCTCGCTACATGCGTGAGGCTAATCATTGCCTCCATACTTGCATGAGTCTAATCCCTGACTCCATATCTGCATGAGTCTAATCCCTGACTCCATATCTGCATGAGTCTAATCCCTGACTCCATACTTGCATGAGGCTAATCCTTGACTCCCTATTTGCATGAGTCTAATCCCTGACTCCACTTGCATGAGGCTAATCTTTGCCTCCCTATTTCTAATCTCTGACTCCATATATGCATGAGTCTAATCCCTAACTCCATACTTGCATGATGCTAATCCTTGCCTCCCTATCTGGATGAGTCTAATCCTTGACTCCATTAGGCTAATCATTGCCTCCCTATTTGCATGAGTCTAACCCCGGACTCCATGTTTGCATGAGTCTAATCCTTGACTCCCCATACTTGCATGAGGCTAATCCTTCCCTCCCTATTTGCATGAGTCTAATCCCTGACTCCATGTTTGCATGAGTCTAATCCTTGACTCCTCATACCTGCATGAGGCTAATCCCTGCCTCTCTACTTGCATGAGGCTAATCCTTGACTACATACTTGCATGAGGCTAATCCTTGCCTCCATATCAGCATGAGGTTAATCCTTGCCTCCACATTCGCATGGGACTAAGCATTGTGCCTCTTTGCGCAGATATTGCTCTATTTTACTATCTATTTGTTTTCCAATTTGGCTAAACTCTGTCCTCCATTTCACAAGACTAAGCCTTGTCTTGTTAAAATCATATTATTGCATATCATGGGATGAAATATTGCCAATCTATCCGAAGGCAACATAGTCTAAAGGCATCACCCTCATAGCCGGAAGACAACATGCCATGGCCCGAGGATCTCTCAAAACTTGCATATCATTATTCAAAGGCGTCATGGTTCGGAGGCACCATCTTCATGGCCCGAGAACAATATTTCATGGCCTGCGAATCCCTCATTAAACAATTCATGGCCCAGGACATCATGCTCCAAGGACGTCATCTTTAACCGTCCGAAGACAACCTTCATGGTCCAAAGGGAATTTGTATCATGTTTAGTTTTTCGCAAATACATGTTTGTAGCATCTTTTATCTGCAGGTAACCAGGAAGTAACCGCTATCATAGCAGGAGCAATCTCGCTCCAGTTCCTTCAACTATCCCGAGCTTTAACCGCTCACCATAGCTGCTTCGGCATCGCGTGTCTGTTCTTGCAATAATTTCATCGGCATATTCCACAGATGAACCCAGAACTACACATGGCCTGATTCCTGTAAAACCAGGGAAATGTAAGCAGCTCGAAGACCAGAGTCCGGCCCCTATCTTTCAAAGCATCCCATCCGGTCAAAATTGGCCATCATTTCTTTACCTGAAAACTCTTTCATCCTTCTCAAGTAAAGAGGGACAACTGTTGATACCCAATTTTTCTATATACATTTTTAATATGCATAATTACTTTCAAAATAGCATATATATGCATATATAAGCATGCACAAGGTTTTTATAATTTTTCTATAATTTTAAAGATTTTAAATTGATTTATTTCCTTTCCTTTTACTCATAAAATCCCCAATAATTATCCCTCAAATTATTGTTGCGGTGATTTTGTCATTTAAATCCTATATGTATGCCAAAATATTGTTAAAATATTTTTAGTGCATTTTTATAATTGCATTTTATATTTTTAAAAGCTAAATTGCATATAGTTGCAATATTAGCCTTATTAATGTATAATTACATTTGTATGCGTAAAATTGATCTTCTATATTTTTAAAAATGTAAAATATCTATTTTAAATTATTTTACTACAAAAAAATATTTTTTTATAAATTATCTGTTTTTTATTATAAATCATATAGGGATAAATTGGCTATTTAAAATATAGCCAGATTGTATTTCAATTTTAGCCCCAATTTTAAACCCAATACCCAGCCCAATTCCTAATCAAATTACCCGACGCAGGCCCTAAATGAAATTACCTGACCAAAGACCCGTCAAATCCTGGCCGTTGATCTAAAAGATCAACGGTCCTCGTCCGTTCCTTCCTTTTTTAACTCTAAACGACCCCTATCCCTAACCATTTGTCATAGACTGCCACCTATGTATTCTGTCATCTCCTCTCCTCTTTCAGTAACTCAACCAAACCCTAGCCCTTCAAACCGCCGACCTCTCTTCTCTGGTCTTCTCCGATGATCTCTCATTTACTCCTAAGCCTCCAATGGCTTCTCTAAGGTCTTCAAGGTCCCAGGGCCACGCCGACTTGCACCTAGGTTTCGTCACTTGTCTGTTCTTGGCTACTTTAGTGTGATTTCAAGCAAAATCACGCCGCATGTGTTACGATCGTTGGGATTCTAGACAGGTTCTTTCATCTCTATATGGATTTCTTCTAAAAACCCTAATTTCTTCCTGTATCTCTTAGATCTATACAGATCTAGGACGATTCGAGTTGGTTTCTTTAGTGTTTTACACTATCCTTGGAACTTTTTAAAAATTTTGTTTAAACTGATTCTTTATGTTTAAACTTCTATTTCTTGCATATTTTGACTGATTCTGTGATTTTACTACCTCTTCAACTCTCCCATGTTAAAAGCCCTAATTTTCTAGATCTTTTTCGTTTAGTTCTATGGGTTAGCATGACTGATCGTTGCTTGCTTGAGTTTCTGTGACTATCTTGCTTGAAATATGTTCCTACTGAGTTTTTAGCCTAACTTATATCACCTCTATGTGTTTTTGTGCATCTTGACTGGTCAATACTTGCCTCTTTGCTTGCTATGTTTGGTTACTCCTATCTCACCCTATTTATATGCTAAAACTCTCTCTTTGATTGACTCTGAGCTCCTTGTTTCTTGGCTTGATTTGAAAACTTCCCTTTAGACCTTCGATTCTCTTGTTTAAACTTGGTTTATTTTCTTATTCATGGGAACCCCTGTTACTCTACTTAAATCAGTAATTTTGAGTCTTTGATTCACTGATTTACTATATACTGATTTTCGATTATTTTCATATTCTGCAACTTTATTTTATTTTCTTACCTTATTTGGTTAACCGAGTATTTTACTGATTTTTTACTAGTTGTTTCCTTAATTGAACCCTTATATACTTACCCCTAATTGTCTAACTTGTACCTGATGCCCTAGTTGATTTCTTTCCTTAAACATTTTTCTGCCCATTACCGTTGGTTGATTATCCCTTAATTAAAGGGGTACTTGCATTGATCTGATTCTGATTAGTACTTGGTTCCATAATTACTATACTACTTTGATTCTTGCCTTATTTTACTTAATTTTTGAACTAATATATATAAACACTCTCTCATTAACACAAACAAAGGAACACATTGGTTCAAAACTCTCTCTTACACAAAAACTCTCTTCTACTCTCTTTTCTCTGGTTATTCGCTATTGCTCTAAGTCAGTCGGCTGCAAGCCAAGGCTGATTACGCTACTCTTTTGCTCCTCACTTTGTGTTTACTACCTTCTTTACTGTTATGTTCTAATTTCAATTCAAGTTCCAAAAACAATATGGTCCTTTTATTACTTCAATTCATCCTATTTCTTGTTTACCTTTACTTATGGTTTAGCTGTGAAACCTGTAGTTAATATGTTTACATGATTGGCATGTTATGTACTCCCATTCCTTAGGATCAGTATGAGTGTGTTACCACTTCTATATAGTCTGTCTCCATGTAATCTTGCTCTATCTGGATTCTGATATTAATCTCCCTGTAAAGTAGTCTGCACTCCTAAACTTGTATGATTCTGGGATTGATTTTAAATCATGTTGATCCTATACTGAACCCCTTAAGCATTGTTGATTCTCTGACTATGTCTGATCAGTGTTTCTGAGCATATCTGTACCAATTCCAAAGACTTCTGTATTCTATGTGTCTACCATTATGTGCTTTACCTGTCCCCAATTCCCATTTACCCCTGTGTGAAGGCTTGTGATGCTAAACCTGTCTTGGTTCTTTGTTCTATGTGTGATGCTGAACCTATTTTGTCTTAAGGTTAGTCTGTTGTTTATTTATTGCCCTACTCTTTTCAAAACTATCTCACCGAATTACTCCTCTATTGTTTTACTACACTATTTCAAGCAAACATTTCTTTAACACTGTTTTCCCACTAAAACCTTTCAAACTGTGTCAAGCACTCTCACTCTACTCCTAAGTCATTAGGTTCTTCCCCCTCCAGTGTGTGTACTGCCTTGGGATCCTCTTGAGAACTCTCTGAACTCTGGCATACTAAGGCTGGCCCTTCCACGCTGCACTTACTCAATTTGGTTACCAAGTCTAGGTGTGAGTACTACTCGGGATCCTTGAGATCCTTAGGTAACTCTGACCCACCTAGACAATGACTTTGTCTATGGAATTTGGGCATTAGAGGCTATTGGAGGCTTTGGAAATATGGGCCTATTTGTAGGCTCCCTATGGAATAACTTCTTATTTTTCTTATCTACTTATGTAATTCATTCATATGGTCTGTAATAATTTGTACACGAATATTAGGGTAACTAGTGAAAAAAGGTGGGTAGTTACATGTTTGTGGGGTAATACGGGTAGAAACCATGCCTATAGGACTTTATATTTTGCTATTATTGTCTTACCAAGTAGAAACCATGCCTATAGGACTTCATATTTTGCTATGATAGAAATCATGCTTATAGGTCTCAAGTGGTTCCAATATAGAAATCATGTTATAGGTCTTAAAATTAACTTCACAAGTAGATACCATGCCTATAGGATATGGTCCATGTCAATTTCTGTTATTACGGGTATTTACATGTATTTTCATTTGCTATCATGCCTACCAATTTCTAACATCAGTTCTTAAACAATTAGATATCATGCCTATAGGGAACAACACCAGAAACTCTGCCTAGATAAAAAATCAGTTTAGTTTAAATAAGTCAATCCAGTTCTTGAGTATTTTGCTTCGAATCTAGTCTAATTAATGGTTTATTTTCCTGAAATGAATTCTATCCAATACTGCTTTTAATCGCTATTAGAAAGCATGCATATAGGGACTTAAGAGTCAGTCTTAAAATCTGCCCCTATTTTATAAAACGTAGTTATCATTATTCCGCGTGTAGGCAAGCATACAGGGCATTTTCAAATCCTGCAACTCTGAACTGTTTATGTTACTTAATGTTGTTTTGATTTTAACAGGCTTAAAAATCAGTAGGCAAATTGATAGGGCCGTTACTTCAGAGTTTAAATAAACTGCCTATCTTCTGTGTCTTGATATTCACCTAGACATCATGCCTTAGGATATTGTTTAACAAAAGGCCCGTATCTGTGTTTGAGTCGTGCTGCCTATGTACAATGTTTGTGGAGGTAAACGTGAGCCTCTAATTGCTCCTTTTCTTTCTTATGTGCTAAGGTCCTAATTGTTATTGCCTGTCACCTTAGTATTTTCTCTTTTAAAACCTTAGGGGTCTGTCTAGAACTACCTATAGGAAGGGGTCCTAAATTTCCTCCAGGACCTTTAAGAAGCAATGAGTAATAGCACGCAATAGAGATCGCTAACCCACACGCGCTTTAATGACCACTAAGGGGGTGACAAGGGTAGATATGGGATATGATGACTACGCACTAATGTCACGTGTAGCCCCTCATTGAGGAGTGTTTATTGGACATTGTGTGGGATGATCCTATAGGCTAACCAATCTAGGACTCCTCCTTTCGCAAAATTCCTTTTGTTTAAAACTTTGTTTCATATGTATACAACTTGTTCAAAATCTTTGCCTTATTATTTGAGTTATACAACGAGATTTACTTGCAAATTATTTGATTCAACTATTTATTTGTTAATAGACTAATTCATAAATATAAGTCCGGCCGGGACCCACAGTTGTAGACCAAGAGGGGTGCCTAACATCTTCCCCTCGAGGTCATTTCGAGCCCTTACCCTAATCTCTGGTAATCCAAACTAGTTACATGAGTTAATTACTCTAGGTGCCCTAACGCACCTTAATTCGTTAGGTGGTGACTCTTCAAATACCCAATTCCCAAAAGGAAACGAGTTGTTCCCAATGAATGTCGAAACCCGGACTTTCTCTGTGGAGGTTAAAAAGGGGCGCGACAGCAGCTACCTTGCTAACTCCAATAGATCCGCGATTGATGAAATTAACACTCGCTAGCACGTCCAGCAACCCCTGGATCTGCACAAAAGGTGCAGGGAGTAATGTGAGTACGCCAACTCAGTAAGTAATAATAGTAAATAAAGACTGCGCAGTAGTGACGAGCAATAAAACACATAAAGTCCACATCATGAAATCTCAAAAATTACAACATGCTTTCAAATTAGTACGCGAGTCAAATCATCTCGTTTTAAAATCCAGTTTTCGATAAAAATCATTTGAAGATATCAATAGAGGCTCAATGCAAAAAAGAGTAAAATGATGAAATTCATAAATAGCCCTCGGGCAAAAGTTCACTCATAAGCAGCCCCTCGAGTAGAACATCACTCATATAGAGCCCCTCGGGCAAAAGTTCACTCATAAGCAGCCCCTCGGGTAGAACATCACTCATATAGAGTCCCTCGAGCAAACCTCACAGTCACTCGTGTACAGCCCCTCGGGCAAAACATCATATCACTCACTCAGAGTACCCGCGCTCATTAGGGGTGTGAAGACTCCAGAGGGCTCCTACAGCCCAAGTGCTATAACAAGCCACCTCGTGGTGTAAATCAATCAGGCCTTCGGCCTCACATAATCATGAATCAGTAACAACATGTTGTGGTGCGCAGCCCAATCCCATAATATCCTCACAAAATATGCCCTCGGCCTCACTAAGTCATAAACCTCTCAAGCACTCGGGCTATCAGTAAAAATATGGTGTTCAGACTAAAATAATATTTTATATGCATCAAAATATGGTAATAAAGAGTAAGTTATGAAATCAGTAAACATAGCATGACTGCGTATAGATTTTCAATCAAAACAGTGAGAGGATAATAAGAAATGGCCCCTAAGGATCTAACCAGCTTTGGCACAAGGCCCAGCTTTAGCATTCAGCCCAATTTATAGAAATTCTTTCTAAAACACATAAGTATCGTATAGTTTCAGTCAAATATGCAACTTTATAGTTGTTGCGGAACGGACCATGTCACAATCCCCAACAGTGCATGCCCACATGCTCGTCACCTAGCCTTTGTGTCACCTCGAAGTAGTAAAACTATCACAACCCAAATTTCCCACCTTCGGGGCCGTGATAGCGCCTAACATTAAACTTGCTAGACAAGCCAACATCACAGTTTATTACACTTTTTTCCTTTATTCTTCAAGTATTTAAGACTTAATAAAATGAACCAACAAAAATAATTGCGGAAGAAACAATTTTAAAACTTAAATTTGAGCAAGAACGAAATCTAAAATAAAATCCACCCAGAACTGGAGTAACAACTCACGAACTATCTACGATTACTACAAGTAATGGTCTGAAAGAAAATATACATCTATTTCGGAGGAAAAGTAAAAACAGAAAATAGTAAGGATAGAAGGGGACGCCAGGGTCTGAGGATGCTTGCAGGACCACCTTGGGTCTCCTAAACTGAAGGCAGCACTCTCGAACTCTGATCAACCACTAGCTCCGAAATCTGCACAGGAAGTGCAGAGTGCAGTATCAGTACAACCAACCCAATGTACTGGTAAGTGCCGAGCCTAACCTCGACGAAGTAGTGACAAGGCTACGGAAGGGCATACAACATATACAACCTGCAATAGTTTATATTGAACGGAAAGGAGATACAAAATGTAAATAAATAATAACTAACATTTAATAAATCCGGAATCCAACTATTCTACTAGTATTCAGCTATAACCAATCCTTAAGGGTGTTTCAACATCCCGATAATGGACCTCAACAGATATGAACACATAACAACAACTGATGTGGCGTGCATCCCAATCCCATCATATAATCAGCAACAACAGTATCAATATTCTCCCGTATTCCTCCCTGTTGCGGTATGTAACCCTATCCCACCTGTCCACCATTATTACTCATCAACATATATCACCCTTATTCCTCCTGTTGCAGTGCCGAACCTAATCCTACCTGTCCACCCTTATTACTCCTTGTTTAAGCGTGCAACCCGATCCCAGTGTACAAATTAACACCATTCACAAAAACAAAGAAAAGTATTTCACAGATTAAGCCAAGTCCTCCAATGTACTTATTCCTCAATTCACACCATGGAATATCACTACTTTTATGCAACTTTACCAGGGTAAACTACTCAGCGAGACCAACCAAGGTGCACCATAAAGCACCAACAAGCCAATATAATCCAACATCGTAATAAAACGGGACCATGAAACAATTGGATATTTCAAATAAGTGAGCAACAGTTAATATGAAGCAATTAGTCATGGATACATTTATGAGTATGTAGTAGTTAAGGCATGGAAACAGTTTAAGCAGGTAGCAATTAAGACTAGAATTAGTATAATAGAAAATGAGGAAGGGAAACAGCTAAACATGGTAATTTGGTGGCGCATATGTACTCGTCACCATACCTATATGCCACACACATGGAATTTTATACAACACATTAGTCGGGGATTCCTATTCCCTCAAGTCAAGGTTAGACCAAACATTTAGCTCGAGCCAACGGGTAATTCAAAAATCAATCACCGCTTTATCCCTCGGTTCCACCACCAATCCGCTTGTATCTAGCCACAATTTACTTCATAACATCAATAAATGTTAAAGAAATCAATTCTAATGCATGAAGATAGATTTCCCAATGTTTTCCCCAAAAAGTCAAAAATCAACCCCCGAGCCCGCTTGGTCCAAACCCGAAATTCGGACCAAAACTCGATTAACCTTCACCCCCGAGCCTGGATATAAAATTTGTTTTGGGATTTGAACTCAATTTGAGGTCTAAATCCACGAATTTCAATATTCCTAAGTTCTACCCAAAATTCCCAATTTTACCATGAAAATCCTAGATTCTAGGATAAAATCTTGTAAAAAGAAGTTAAGGAGTCAAAGAAATGAGATTAAAATCACTTACATATGATTTAGGGAAGAAATAGTATTTGAAAAATCGCCTCTTATGTTTTAGGGTTTTGAAAAAATGAAAATGGATGAAAAGTCCCGCTTATATAGCCTTTACAGATCCTCAGAACGCTAACCACGGAAAAAGGGCCGCGGCCGCGAAGCTCACCGCTAACCGCGAAATAACGGGCGCAGTCGCAGAAACTCTAGCCTTGCCCACCGCTGAAAGCGAAATCCCACCGAGACAGTGGAATCCCCAACGCGGCCGCGAAAATCCACGGCGGACTGCGAGACCCCGGTTCAGAGACATGCAATTTTCTGGAATTATGCAGCACAGGTCTTTTCCTAAGTCCATACACCCCGAAGCCTATCTGAAACTCACCCGAGCCCTCGGGGCTCCAAACCAAATATGCACGCAAGTCTAAAAACATCATACGGACTTGCTCGTGCGATCAAATCATCAAAATAACATCAACAACTACGAATTTAAACTCAAATTCATGAAATTCTTTAAGAACATTGAAAATTTGATTTTCACAACTAAAGATCTAATTTATACCGAATCAACTCCGATTCTTATTAAATTTCACAGTTATGACTTGAATACTATATCAAACCTGTATCGGGCTCCGGAACCAAAGTACGGGCTCGATGCCACCAAGAAAACACACCTTTTCATTTTCAAAAGTCTTTATATTTTCCAGCAAATAATTTTCTTTAAAAATTCTTTTTCTCGGGCTAGGGACCTCAAAATTCGATTCCGTGCATACGCCCAAGTCCCATATTTTACTACAGACCCTACGGGACCGTCAAATCATGGGTCCATGTCCGTTTACCAAGAATGTTGACCGAAGTCAACTTTAATCAATTTTAAAGGCTAAATTCAATATTTTTCTTAGATTTCACATAAAATCTCTCCGGAAATGCGCCCGGACTGCGCACGCAAATCGAGTCTAATGAAAATGAGGTTTTCAAGGCCTCAGAATTCGGATTCGGATTTTAAAATACAAGATGACCCTTTGGGTAATCACATTCTCCACCTCTAAAACAATCGTTCGTCCTCGAACAAACATAGAAAAGTACCTGAGTCGGTGAAAAGATAGGGATATCGGCTCCGTATATCAGACTCAAACTCCAAGGTAGCTGCCTATACAGGCTGACCTCTCCACTGAACACAAAATGATGGATAACTTTTCGACCTCAAATGACAAACTTGCCGGTCTAGAATAGCTACCGGTTCCTCATCGTAGATCAAGTCCTTGTCCAACTGAACTGTGCTGAAGTCTAACACGTGGGATGGATCGCAGTGATACTTCCGAAGCATGGACACATGAAACACTAGATGCACAGCTGATAAACTCGGCGGCAATGCAAGTCTATAAGCCACCTCTCCCGCTGGATCAAGAATCTCAAAAGGTCCGATGAACCTAGGTCATAGATTGCCCTTCTTCCCAAATCTCATCACGCCCTTCATGGGCGACACCCGAAGCAATACTCGCTCTCCGACCATGAATGCCACATCACGTACCTTACGGTTGGCATAACACTTTTGCCTGGACTAAGCTATACGAAGCCTATCCTGATTGATCTTAACCTTGTCCAAGGAATCATGGATTAAATCTGTACCCAACAAATGAGCCTCTCCCAGCTCAAACCACCCAATCGGCGACCGACACCGTCTACCATATAATGCCTCAAAGGGAGCCATCTGGATGCTCGACTGATAGCTATTGTTGTAGGCGAACTCCGCTAATGGCAAGAACTGATCCCAAGAACCTCCAAAGTCAATAACACATGCTCGGAGCATATCCTCCAAAATTTGAATAGTACACTCGGACTGCCCGTCCGTCTGAGGATGAAATGTTGTGCTCAACTCGACCACTTTACCCAACTCACGCTGAACTGCTCTCTAGAAATGCGAGGCAAACTACGTACCTCGATCGGAAATGATAGACATGGACACACCATGAACACGAACAATCTCCCAGATATAGATCTCAACTAACCTCTCTGAAGAATAGGAGACTGTCACATGAATGAAATGCGCTGACTTAGTCAGCCTATCAATAATAACTCATACCACATCAAACTTCCTCTGAGTCCATGGGAGTCCAACAACGAAGTCCATAGTGATACGCTCCAACTTCCACTCAGGAATCTCAATCTTCTGAAGCAAACCACTAGGTCTCTAATGCTCGCACTTTACATGCTGACAATTCAGACACCGAGCTACATACGCAACAATATCCTTCCTTATCCTCCTCCACCAATAATGTTGTCGCAAGTCCTGATACATCTTAGCGGCACCCGGATGAATGGAATACCGGGAACTATGTGCCGCCTCTAGAATCAACTCACAAAGTCCATCCACATTAGGCACACAAATACGAACCTGCATCCTTAAAACTCCATCATCTCCAACTATGACCTACTTGGCACCACCATGCCATACCATGTCCCTAAGGACAAGCAAATGAGGATCATCATACTGTCGATCTCTGATACGTTCAAATAATGAAGACCGAGCGGTTGTGCAAGCTAAAACATGGTTGAGCTCAGAAACATCCAATCTCACGAACTGATTGGCTAAAGCCTGCACATCTAAAGAAAGCGGTCTCTAACCGACTGGAATATACGTAAGGCTGCCATACTGGCTGACTTCCTACTCAAAGCATCGACCACAACATTGGCCTTCTCCGGATGATACAAGATGGTGATGTCATAATCTTTCAATAGCTCCAACCACCTTTTCTGCCTCAAATTGAGCTCCTTTTGCTATAACAAATACTGCAAACTCTTGTGATTTGTGAACACCTCACATGGCATGCCATATAAATAATGCCTCCAAATCTTCAGCGTGTGAACAATGGCTGCTAGCTCCAAATCATGAAATGGATAGTTCTTCTCATGAATCTTCAACTATCGCAAAGCATATGCAATAACCTTGCCATTTTACATCAACACCGCACCAAGTCCAATACGAAATGCGACACAATATACCGTATATGGCCCTGAACCTGTGGGCAAAACCAACACCGGCACCGTATTCAAAGCTATCTTGAGCTTCTGAAAGGTCGTCTCACACTTGTCTGACAACCTAAACTGGGCACCCTTCTGTGTCAACCTGGTCATCGGGGCTGCTATAGATAAAACCCCTCTACAAACTGACGGTAATAACCTGCCAAACCCAAGAAACTCCGAATCTATGTAGCTAATATGGGTCTAGGCTAGTCCTTGACTGCCTCAATCTTCTTAGGATCCACTTGAATACCCTCTACTGATACAACATGACCCAAGAACGCAACTGAACTCAACCAAAACTCACATTTCAAAAACTTAGCATACAACTGACTATCTCTCAAAGTCTGAAGAACGACTCAAAGGTGATGCTCATGATCCTCTCGGTTGCGGGAGTAGATCAAAATATCATCAATGAAGAAAATCACGAAGGAATCCAAATAAGGCTTGAACACTCGGTTCATCAAATCCATGAATGCTGCTATGGCATTTGTCAACCCAAATGACATCACTAAGAACTCATAATGCCTGTACCGAGTTCGAAAATCTGTTTTAGGGATATCGGATGCCCTAATCCTCAACCGATGGTAGCCAAATCTCAAATCAATCTTCGAAAACACTTTGGCACCCTGAAGCTGATCAAACAAATCATAAATCCTCGGCAATGGATACTTGTTCTTGATGGTGACCTTGTTCAACTGCCGATAATCTATGCACATCCTCATCGACCCATCCTTCTTCTTAACAAACAACACCAGTGCACCCCACGGAGAGACACTAGGACTAGTAAAGACCTTATCAAGCAAGTCTTGCAGCTGCTCTTTCAATTCCTTCAACTCTGGCGGGGCTATACGATATGGCGGAATAGAGATGTGTTGAGTGCCCGGAGCCAAATCAATACAAAAGTCAATATCCCTGTCGGGTGGAATCCCCAGTAGGTCTGAAGGAAATACCTCTGGAAACTCATGAACAACGGGCATAGAATCCATAGAAGGAACCTCAGCGCTAGAATAACAAACATATGCCAAATAGGCCAAACACCCTTTTTTGACCATACACCGTGCCTTTATATAAGAAACAACCCTACTGATAGAATGACTGGGAGTCCCTCTCCACTCTAATCGAGGCAACCCTAGCAAAGCTAAGGTCATGGCCTTGGCGTGACAATCCAATATGGCATGATAAGGTGACAGCCAATCCATCCCAATATGACATCAAAATCAACCATATCCAGAAGTAAGAGATCTACACGGGTCGTAAGACCCCCAATAATAATTGCACACAAGCGATAGACATGATCTACAACAATAGAATCACCCATCGGCGTGGACACAAATATAGGAGCACTCAAAGAATCATGAGGCACATCCAAATACGAAGAAAAATAAGAAGACACATAGGAGTATGTAGACCCTGGATCAAATAAAACTAAAGCATCTCTACTGCATACTGAAACCGTACCTGTGATAACGGTATCAGATTCCTCGGCCTCAGGCGTGGCTGGGAAAGCATAACATTCTGGTTGGGCCCTACCACCCTGAACTATATCTCTGGGACGACCTTCTGCTAGTTGGCCTCCACCTCTAGTGGCGTAGACTCCACCTCTAACAGCATGTCCTTCACCTCTAACAGGCTGACCCCTACCTCTGGCTCACTGACCCCTGCCTCTAGCTGGCTGGGCGGGTGGTGCCAGAATCATGGCACGAGAACTCTGCTGCTGCGACTGAACAACCACTAATCTCGGACAAGCACTTCGGATAAGACCATACTCACCGCACTCAAAAAATCCACCTAAATGCTGCGGTTGAGGAGCTGAGACTGACCCTAGCGGGCTGACTGACCATGATAATAGCTTTAAAAAGGAGGTGCTCTGATAGGAGCTGGCTGTCCTGAAGGAGGTACATAAGAACTATGACCCCCTGAAGCTCTATGAGATGCCTGAAGTGCTGAGTGAAACGACCTGGGATGATGGTGCCTACCAAAAGAATCCCTGCCTCTAGATGAGGCACCACTGAAACTACCCAAATGATGAGGCCTCTTGTCAGACCCCTGACCACTCCCCTGAGATAGAACTGCCTCAACTCGCCAGGCCACATTGGCCACATCCTAGAAAGAAATCTCTCTCCCTATCTCCTTAGCCATCTACAATTAGATAGGCTGAGTGAGTCCCTCAATAAATCTCATCACCCTCTCCCTCTCGGTGGGAAGTATAAGAAGAGCATGTCGGGCCAAGTCAATAAATCTGGTCCCATACTGAGTGACGGTCATAGAACCCTTCTGGAGACGCTCAAACTACCTCCGATAGTCCTCCCTCTGAGTATTAGGGAGAAACTTCTCCAGAAATAGCTGAGAAAACTGATCCCAAGTCAAAGAAGTCGACCTAGTTGATCTAGCCAAACAAAAATCCCTCCACCATTTTTTGGCGGAACTTGATAAGCAAAAAGTAGCAAAGTCGACCCCATTGGTCTCCACTATCCCCATGTTCCGACGAACCTCATGACAGTTGTCCAAATAGTCTTGGGGATCCTCTGAAGATGTGGTAGTAAAAATCTTGGTGAACCTGTCCAATCTCCACAAAGCATCTGTAGACACAGCTGATCCATCACCGGTTTGTGCTACAACACACGGCGAAACTACCCCAACTAGCTGAGCTGCTGGAGTCTGAAACTGGGGAGCCATCTGATACGGAGTGTGAATAGCGAGAGTCTGTGCTCCTCCCCCAGTCTGAGAGACGACTAGTGCTACAGGAAGTATGCCTGCCTGAGTAACACTCTCCATAAGGCCCCACTAGACGGACCAGAGCATCCTGGAGTACCGGGGTAGCTATGAACCCCTCTGGGACCTGAGGTGGATTTGCTGGAACGGTCTAGGCCAGAACCTTATCATCAAACTCTACCTGAGGCTCCGCCGCTGGTGCTGCTGCTCGAGCTCTAGGCTGAGCCCTGCCTCTGCCTTGGCCTCTAGCAC
This sequence comes from Nicotiana sylvestris, assembly GCF_000393655.2. Classification (NCBI taxonomy): domain Eukaryota; kingdom Viridiplantae; phylum Streptophyta; class Magnoliopsida; order Solanales; family Solanaceae; genus Nicotiana; species Nicotiana sylvestris. Next base: position 151,908,306 of record NC_091061.1, on the reverse strand, counting down.
AGCCTCGACCTCTACCCCTTGCGGGAGCTGCTACCAGGGGCTCAGACTGTTGATCAGCTGAAGAAGTGGTATACGTTCTCGCCATTTACGAAAGAACAGAGTAGAGTATTTAATTAGCATTAAGAGATCAAACCGCACTACATAGATGAATAGAAGTGAAACTATTCCTAACTCTGTAGCCTCTAGGGGATAAGCACAGACTTCTCCGTACCGATCCCCCAAACTCTACAGAGCTTGTCCGTCAATTGTGCGACCTAAGCAATTTAGAGCTCTGATACCAACTTGTCACGACCCAAATTTCCCACCTTTGGGGCCGTGATGGCGCCTAACATTGAACTCGCTATGCAAGCCAACGTCACAGTTTATTACACCTTTTTTCTTTTATTCTTCAGGTATCTAAGACTTAACAAGAAGAACCAACAGAAATAATTGCAGAAGAAACAATTTTAAAGCTTAACTTTAAGCAAGAACGAAATCTGAAATAACATCCACCCAGAACTTGAGTCACAACTCACGAACTGTCTACGATTACTACAAGTAATGGTCTAAAAGAAAATATACATCTATTTCGGTGGAAAAGTAGAAACAGAATATAGTAAAGGTAGAAGGGGATGTCAGGGCCTGCGGATGCCTGCAGGACTTCCTTGGGTCTCCTAAATAGAAGGCAGCACCCTTGAACTCTGATCAGCCACTAGCTCCGAAATCTTCATAGGAAGTGCAGAGTGTAGTATCAGTACAACCGACCCCATGTACTGGTAAGTGACGAGCCTAACCTCAACGAAGTAGTGACGAGGTTATGGCGGGGCATACAACATATGCAACCTGCAATAGTTTATACTGAATGGAAAGGAGATACAGAATGTAAATAAACAATAACTAACATTTAATAAATCTGGAATCCAACTATTCTACTAGTATTCAGCTATAACCAATCCTTAAGGGTGTTTCAATATCACGATAATGGACCTCAACAGATATGAACACACAACAACAACTGATATGGCGTGCATCCCGATCCCATCATATAATCAGCAATAACAATATCAATATTCTCCCTTATTCCTCCCTGTTGCGGCGTGCAACCCGATCCCACCTGTCCACCCTTATTACTCCTCAACACATGTCACCCATATTCCTCATATTGTGGCGCGCAACCCGATCCCACCTGTCCACCCTTATTACTCCTTGTTGAGGCGTGCAACCCGATCCCAATGTACAAATCAACACCATTCACAAAAACAAAGACAAGTATTTCACAAATTAAGCCAAGTCCTCCAATGTACTTATTCCTCAATTCACACCACAAAATATCACTACATTTATGCAACTTTACCAGTGTAAACTACTCAACGAGACCAACCAAGGTGCACAATAAGGCACTAAAAAGCCAATATAATCCAACAACGTAATAAAACAGGACCATGAAACAATTGGATACTTCAAATAAGAGAGCAATAGTTAATATGGAGGAATTAGGCATGGATACATTTATGAGCAAGTAGCAGTTAAGGCATGGAAACAATTTAAGCAGGTAGCAATTAAGAGAGGAACTAGTATAATTGAAAATGGGGAGGGGAAACAGCTAAACATGGTAATTTGGTGGCGCATAGGTACTCGTCACCACACATATATGCCACACACATGGAATGTCATATAACACAAAAGTCGGGGATTCTTATTCCCTCAAGTCAAGGTTAGAGCAAACACTTACCTCAAACTAACGGGTAATTCAACACTCAATTACCGCTTTACCCCTCGGTTCCACCACCAATCCGCTTGTATCTAGCCATAATTTACTTAATAATATTAATAAATGCTAAATAAACCGATTCTAATGCATGAAAATAGATTTTCCAATGTTTCCCCCAAAAAGTCAAAAATCAACCCCGGGCCCGCTCGGTCCAAACCCGAAATTCTGACCAAAACCCGATTAACTATTCACCCCCGAGCCCGGATATACAATTGGTTTTAATATCCGACCTTAATTTGAGGTCTAAATCCCCAAACTTCAATAGTCCTAAGTTCTACCCAAAATTCCCAATTTCACCATGAAAACCCTAGATTCTAGGATGAAATCTTGTAAAAAGAAGTTAAGGAGTGAAATAAATAAGTTTAAAATCACTTACATATGATTTAGGGAAGAAAGAGTATTGGAAAAATCGCCTCTTATGCTTTAGGGTTTTGAAAAAATGAAAATGGATGAAAAGCACCGCTTATATAGCCCTCAAAGATCCTCAGAACGCTGACCGCGAAATAACGGCCGCGGCCGCGAAAACTCTGGCCTTGCCCACCGCTGACCGTGAAATCCCACCGCGGCAGTGGAATCCCCAGCGCGGTCGCAAAAATCCACAGTGGACCGCGAGACCCCAGTTCAGAGACCTGCAATTTTCTAGAATTATGCAGCACAGGTCTTTTCCTAAGTCCATACACCCCGAAGACTATCTGTAATGGACCCGAGCCCTCGGAGCTCCAAACCAAACATGCATGCACGTCTAAAAACATTATACGGACTTGCTCGTGCGATCAAATCATCAAAATAACATCAACAACTACAAATTTAACCTCAAATTCATGCAATTCTTTAAGAATATTGAAATTTCTATTTTCTCAACTAAAGGTCCGATTTATACCGAATCAACTCCGATTCTTACTAAATTTCACAGTTATGACTTAAATACTATATAAAACCTGTACCGGGCTCCAAAACCAAAATACGGGCCCGATACCACCAAGAACACACACCTTTTCATTTCCTAAAGTCTTTATATTTTCCAACAAACAATTTTCTTTAAAAAATCTTTTCTCGGGCTAGGGACCTCGGAATTTGATTCCGGGCATACGCCCAAGTCCCATATTTTACTAGGACCCTACGGGACCATCAAATCATGGGTCCTGGTCTGTTTACCAAGAATGTTCACCAAAGTCAACTTTAATCAATTTTAAAGGCTAAATTCAATATTTTTCTTAGATTTCACATAAAATCTTTCTGGAAACGCGCCCGAAATGCGCATGCAAATCGAGGATAAGGAAAATGAGGTATTCAAGGCCTCGAAATCCGGATTCGGATTCTAAAATACCAGATGACCCTCTGGGTGATCACAAAAATGATATGATCACCCAGAGATTTACAATCATTACTTACCTCAAACCGGTCAAATATAATGCAATCAATATAGGTCAAGGAACCAATTCCACACAAAAAATTATCAATTTAGACCAAAATCCCAAAATTTACCCAAACCCGACCCCCGGGCACATGTCTTGGAATCTGAAAAAATCACAAAACTAGAAACCCCTCTCACTCACGAGCCTATCCATACCAAATTCATCAAAATCCGACATCAAATGGTCCCTTAAATCTCCAAATCAAACACTCCAATTTCCAAACACTAACCCCTTATTTTTATCCCTAATTCCTACTAATTACATGCTTAAACAACTGAAAATCACCATAATCACTAGTATTAGACTCAAGTCACTTACCTTGCTGATAAACCATTGATTTCCTCCTCAAATTTGCTCTCAAAAGCTCCAAGGCTGACTAAAAATGGTGGAAGATGAACTAAAATTCGCGAATTCCACCTTTTATACCTTCAGCCCAGAACTTCCGCATCTGCGGTCATCATGTCGCTTATGCGACACCGCACTTGCAGAAACTCCATCGCAGGTGTTGTTCTCAATTAAATCCCAGAATTCACTTCTGCGGTCCAATCCACGCAGGTGCGCTCCACTCTCGCACCTGCAGATCCTGCCATATTTAGCCTTGGCCACTTCTGCGTGCCTGCACTTGTGGTCCCCGCTCCACAGGTGCGGTTATGACAACTGAGTGAAAACTTCAGCATTCCTCAAATTCCAACCTTGTTCTATCAACCACCCAAAATCAACCTGAGGCCCTCGAGACCTCTACCAAATATACCAACAAGTCATATATCAACATACAAACTTAGTCAAACCTCCGGAACACTCAAAACAACATCAAAACAGCAAATCACCCTCGGATTGAAGCCTAAGAACTTCTAAACTTCCAAATTTCGCAAACGACGCCAAAACCTACTAAATCACCTCTGAATGACTTGAAATTTTGCACATACGTCAAAAATGATACTACGAACCTATTCCAACTTCCGAAATTCCATTCTGACCCCGATATCAAAATTTCCACTGCCGACCGAAAAAAGCCAAATTTCAAATTTTGCCAATTCAAGCCTAATTCTACCACGGGCATACAAATTACATTCCGGATGAGCTCCCAAGTCCAAAATCACCTAACGGAGCTAACTGAATCATCAGAAATCACATTCGAGATCATTTACACATAAGTAAATATCATGTTGACTTTTCCAACTTAAACTTCTAAATAGGAGACTAGGTGTCTCATTCCACACTGAAACCACTCTGGACCCGAACCAACCAACACGATACGATGAAATACAGCTGAGGAACACATAAGGAAGCAAAAATTGGGGAAACAGGGCTATAATGCATGAAATGACCGGCCGGGTCATTACATCATCCCCCTCTTAAACAAACATTCGTCCTCGAACGAGTAGAGAAACATACCTGAAGCCTCAAACATGTGCGGATATCTACTTTGTATCTCTCACTCGGTCTCCCAAGTAACCTCCTCCACGTACCGACCTCTCCACTACACTTTCACTGAAGCTATATCCTTTGATCTCAACTTTCGGACCTGCTGCTCCAAAATAGCCACTGGATCCACATCATAAGTTAAATCACCATCTAACTGAACCACGCTGAAATCCAAGACATGAGACAGATCGCCGATATACTTCCGGAGCATAGAAACATGAAATATCGGATGCACACCCTATAAGCTAGGTGGCAAGGCAAGCTCATAAGCCACCTCCCTAATCCGCCAAAGCACCTCAAAAGGCTCAATGAACCGAGGGCTCAACTTGCCCTTCTTCCCAAATCTCATAACACCCTTCATGGGTGAAACCTATAGTAGAACCTTCTCCTCAACCATATAAGACACATCACGAACCTTTCTATCAACATAACTCTTTTGTCTTGACTGAGCTGTACGAAGCCACTCCTAAATCACTTTCACCTTGTCCAAACCATCTTGTACCAAGTCTGTACCCAAAAGCCTAGCCTCGCCCGGCTCAAACCAACCTACTGGAGATGTACACCGCCTCCTGTGTAAAGGCTCATATGGAGCAATGTGAATACACGACTGATAACTGTTTTTATATACAAACTCTGCGAGCGGTAGAAAATGGTCCCATGAACCCCCAAAATCAATGACATAAGCGTGCAACATGTCCTCCAATATCTGAATAGTGCCCTCGGATTGTCCGTCCGTCTAAGGGTGAAAAGTTGTGGTCAACTCAACCTGAGTACACAACTCTCACTGCACGGCCCTCCAAACCTGCGATGTAAACTGAGTACCCCTATCTGAAATTATGGAAACCGGGACATCATGCAGGCGAACAATCTCTCGGATATAAATCTCAGCTAACCGCTCTGAAGAATAGGTAGTACACACAAGAATAAAGTGCACGGACTTGGCCAGCCGATCCACGATCACCCAAATAGCATTGAACTTCGTCAAAGTTTGTGGGAGTCCAACTACGAAATCCATGGTAATCCGCTCCCACTTCCACTCTGGAATATCTATCTGCTGAAGCAAGCCACCTGGTCTCCAATGCTCAAATTTCACCTATTGACAATTGAGACACCGAGCTATAAACTCCACTATATCTTTCTTCAATCTCGTCCACCAATAGTGTTGTCTCAAATTCGGGTACATCTTCGCAGCTCCCGGATGGATAGAATACCGCAAACTGTGGGCCGCTTCTAGAATCAACTCCCAGAGCCCATCTATATTGGGCACACATATCTGACCCTGCATCCTCAATACCCGTCATCACCAACAGTCACATATCTAGCATCGCCATGCTGAACTCTGTCCTTGAGGACAAGCAAATGAGAATCATCATGCTGGCGCTCTCTAATACGATCAAATAAGGAAGACCGAGAAACCACACAAGCTAGGATCCGACTGGGCTCCGAAATATTCAACCTCACAAATCGATTGGCCAAAGCCTGAACATCAAACGCAAGAGGTCTCTCCCAAACAGGAATATATGCCAAACTGCCCATACTCACCACCTTCCTACTCAAGGTATCGGCCACCATATTGGCCTTTCACGGATGGTACTAGATAGTAATATCATAGTCCATTAGCAGCTCTAACCATCTTCGCTACCTCAAATTGAGATCCTTCTATTTGAACAAGTGTTGGAGGCTACGATTATCAGTAAACACCTCACAAGACACACCATATAGATAATGCCTCTAAATCTTCAACGCGTATTGGGCAGCCAACTCCAAATAATGAACAGGGTAGTTATTCTCATGGGGATTCAACTGACGAGAAACATAAGCAATCAAACTACCCTCATGCATCAACACACACCCAATACCAACCCAAGAAGTGTTATACCCCATGTTTTCGTACGTGAAAGTATGCCATAAGTAAATTGATGAAGCTCAGGGATGAGATGTTACATCCCATATTTTCGGACGTTAATGTTTCGTTGTAAGTTAATCAACGCAAATTTGGGAATGAGATTATTTTGGGATTATGAGTATTATGATATTTCAAACAAGTGATAAGTAAATTCGTAAAGGTGAGAGGGTAAGCGAATCGAAGAAAGAGAGTTTCGTCGAAGTTTGTCAATTTGGAATAAAATACAGCCCGAGCTACAATACCTGATATTTATAGACTAGTATCATACAAGATACCACATGACCATGATAGTAAGATGTACAAAGTGTGTTAAAAGTGAGTAGTATTTTAAGTAATTTGAGATAATTAGTAATTATGTGGATAATTGATTAATTATGGAATAGTGGGAGATTAATTAAGATCTTGAGATAATTTTAAAGACCTCCAAATGTGGCAACAATGTTGAGTCTTAATCAAGACAAAATTGTGACTCTTTGGCTTAGATTGCAAGGTAGCAAAACTTGAAAAAGTCTTTGCCCAACTAAACCACAAAGTGGGGCCCACAATCTTACAAATTCAAGAGATCTCTTATCTTATCAAGGTTGGATACTAAAATTTCTAAAGTAACGGATGAGGGCTCAAATAGTTGGTTTGAAACTTCATAACTGATAAGAACGAGAGATTTGGCATTCTTTTGACATATATCCATTAAAGAGAGATTTGGCATTTTTAAGACATGTATCCATTAAAGAGAGATTTGGCATCTTAAGAGAGATAAATATATCAATTTCAAACAAAATTTCATGGCTTCATAAGAACGTGAGATTTGGCAATTATAAGGGAATACAGTGTAATCTTTCTCAAGAATATCATACGGATTATTCCCTATTTTGATCTTGTCGTCACGTGTTTCATCGCGATTGATGTGTGTTAGAGGGATTATCAAGATAATCAGTCCAGGTATGTTAAGGCTATACCTTCTTTCTTTTTGGCATGATCCAAATGATACAAAAGAAACAAGCAAACACACAGCTTTCATAAACGACTTTATTTATAGAAATACTAGGGGTCTCTATGTTCTTGATTCCCATGTGACATATTATTATATCTTCTGTTCATGGGTCTCAAAATAATACGCAGTTGATAAAGTTTATCCAAAAGGAATATTGAGATTATTAACATATTTTCATGCATTTCATGCATTAATACATGTACATCGATCCATGACCAGATGGCGTTATATACGCATATTTATATGTATATATATACGGGATATGGGAAAAGGTTATAGCGTTATATACGCACCACCACCTGATCAGCTGGTATACGTTGATGATTTTGCCCACAATGGCCGAGATGATATGATGGGATGCCCTCAGAGGCTTGATGATATTATGAACACATGTACTTATGCACGGCATGACATTCATATGCATATGCATGACACTATAAGTATTTCATGATTTACAGAATTGTCCAAACTTACAGGTTGAGTCATTTACTCTATATTTCTTCCATGTCTTTTATGTACTTATTTATGTGCCTTACATACTCGGTACATTATTCGTACTAACGTCCCTTTTGCTTAGGGATGCTGTATTTCATGCCCGCAGGTCCCGATAGACAGGTCGAGAGTCCTCCAAGTAGGCTATAAGCTTAGCGGAAGATGTTGGTGCGATCCATTTTCTCCGGAGTTGCTTGTTTTGTCAGTATGATTTAGACCCATATTGTTTGGTATGGCGGGGCCCTGTCCTGACCTTTATGATAAGTATGTATTCTTAGAGGCTTGTAGACATATTTCATATATACGGATGCTTGTATGGCCTTGTCGGCTTATGTTTTGAGTTTATAAATGATCATATCGTCCTTATAAGCCCATATGTCACATGTATAAATTGTTTTAAATATCAGGTTGGCGTTCTACATTGAGTATTCCCCATTGTCTATTTTGGTTAGCTCATGATGGCCCATTTGGCCCATTTGCCAATGAAAGTATAATAAGAAAGATATGTTATGTAGGTACTCAATTGAGTAAGGTACCGGGTGCCTGTAGCGGCCCATCAGTTGGGCTGTGACAAAAGTGGTATTAGAGTAGTTTTGTTTTGGGGATACCTACAAGCCCTATCTAGTAGAGTCTTGTTTATGGGTGTGTCGTGCACCACACTTATAAGCAGGAGGCTACAGGGCATTTAGGACTAACACTCTTTCTTGTTACTCTAGATCGTGTGGTAGAGCTCAGTTGTAAGAACTCAATAACCTAAACTATATCCTATTCATAATATGACGATATCTACATCAAGAAAGATAGGTGGTGAGAGATTGAATGTGACTATGTAAGAGTTGAGTCAGAAGAACTCGATTTTTTATGATGATTATGATAAGTAAATGTAAGGTCTTTATTAGATCATGTGTGTACTGAGACGTATAAGCCTCTTGATAAGGAGCCTTAAAGCAAGAATATATATCCACCTTTATGGGGAAGGACAATTAAAGATTCATAAGATAAATACAAGTTTCAATAAGCAAAAAAAAGCAAGATGAAGGAGGGTACGAGTCACCCAGTTAATGAAGGTTAACAATATTTACAACTCAGGCATAGGAATATAAGCCTTTTGAGTTACCTTCAACAGTAACAAAGGTATGTACAATTGGCCACACCGATCTCAGTTTTGCCCTATAGGAGCTAATATATATGGTTTAAGAGCAGGACGGGATATCAGAATCCGGCTAGGGTAAGAGTAACCCAAAATGGTGGATGGATTGTGTGTATTAGTTGACATTTCCGAACGATATTGCAAAAGTTCTAATAAAACTCCTTGTGAGACATCCAGATAGTGCACTCTAAAATAGTACAGCTAGATATGAGCACTACAAAGATAGTCACTAGAAGCCTTGAAGGGATAAATATTACCTAAGTGTGGCTCCCGTCCCTAGTAAAGCGAGAATATTAAGCAATATGAAGGGCCAATGGATGGAGAAAGGGGAGCAAAAATCAAAAGAACGTCTTGTTAAAGTTTTTAGAATAAAGTGATAGATAGAAATGTTAGCAGGAAAATAAGAAGAGAGTTAATGAAGCATTATGAGTAAAATGTGATACATGGATGACAACGATAGATAAAAAAGATGACAGTTTTACAGAGTCTATAGTCAAGTGAAGGAAAAGACAAGAGGTGACAGGCCTTGAGATAACAAAGAAGTATAGGCCCTAAAGTCATATCCTCATTGCGAGAAATAAGTTCGCGGCGCTAACGTGATTACAGGAAGAAAAAGTTAGACCCAGAGTAATAGAAATCTGTATGGATGGTGAAAAAGATAAACTAAACATGAATTAGGGACTAAGTGATTTGATGATGGTCGGCATCATGAGAACTTCATATTGCATTCTGACAACAATAGAATGGACCACAGAAGAAGATCCATGAGAAATTCAGAGAATGATTATTCAGGAAGACGCTTCCCTAAAGCAAGCAATGTGATCAAAGTTAAGCTTAAGGGATCGTATGTGCTAGTTACACTAAGTATCACCCTCGTGAGTAAGGTATTTTGTTATACTTGGTGTAGAAGGATTATCGCAAGGCAAATAAGGATCATCGATGATGTGAAAAGACAAAAAAGATAAAGAGGTAAAACATATATAGGTAAATCGTCATAGCTCTAGATCTTAGTACTCCCCTAAAGGTGGGAATATGGAGTGATATGGCATTAAGTCAGAATTAAGCCGTGCTAGTAATTATGGAATGGTAAAGGAAGAATGTGATAAAAAATGAAAAAGGGATGAGATTGCACTTATTCAAAGCCTATAGATATGTTGCGATTCCAGAACATTATGCAAACACAACATCAAGGAAAGGAAATAAGGGTTCCTGCCTGGGATGTTATGGATAAATAAAAAGCCAGTGCGAGATATAAGTTAAGACAAAGGAAATAACCTAAGAAAGATAACACGAAATATTGATATGAGAATGGGCCACTGAGTAGTTAGTAATTGATTCAGGAAGAGCCTAGTTATGGCTAGACAAGAGGATACAAACAAATCAACATATCGTGCAAGTAAACATAGTGAACCCCAACATAGGGAATTCAGTCTCGCAAATATGACATCGTTCCTTGAGAAATATTCAGATAGGAGTTGGGGTAGTTAAAGGTACCATATGAGTATTACGGAAATAAAAGAGAATGCCACTGGGAAGACAGTCAAAATAATAGTTTAGAAGCAACCCTACAAGCATAAGGGCGCGGAAGTAAGTAACTACGGATAATTATAGGCAAGGAAGGACATCAAAAGGTTCGTCGAGTATACAATGTAATAAGTTCACATCTTTACAAGAGTCAAGGGATCCTCCCTAAGTACTACAATAAAAGACTAGCTGAGGAAGTAAGGGAGAAGGCTTCAACCTAAGCTCGGTGACCTAAAGAGGAAATGGTCTTATAACAACAGTCTCACAACAACATTGTATGCACTCCATAAGAAAGTGGCACCTACCATGGCTAATGAAGGGGAAGTAAAATCAGAAGTGATATTCAAGATCATATGAGTTGTATGAAATTCCAATATGTGTGGGCACTAAGGCAAGCTAAGTATGCACGCAACAAGGGGACATAAAGACTAGGAAAAGTAATTACCTACGATTAAAGAAAGTTGAGAAGGAATCAAATGAATTATTCGATCAATGATTCAGAGTTAGTTACGTTATGAATGCACTTAAGATTTCGGAGTATTACCCATGCAGCATATATGTTGACAACCATAAAGCCTTAGAAGATTTCGGTATAAGTTAAAAAAAGGATTGAGCCCGGGTAATAGACAAAGGATTGAATTATTAGAAGATTGTATCATGGATATTCCATAGCATCTATGTAAGGCTAAAATAATAACTAATACCATGAGCCGCAGATCGGGAGATAGCTTAAGCCTACATAAAGGCTAATCAGAAGGAGGAGGGAACTAAAGAGTTATAACAACGAAGTAAATTAGGATTCTGATTATTGGACCTAGAAAATTATAGAAATCATTATTGAGAACATTACAGGATCACTCTTAATATCACAAGTACAAGAGAGATAGTGCAATATCCATATTCTATAATGGTCTACGATAAACTCAGTTAGAAGAGTACCCGCCTCATAAGAAATCAATAAGAAGCCCCCACCAAATTGTGTATACGCAAGAGGTGCAAGTATTATAATAGAACTTCAAGTTATGGACGTGAATTATACCTATATGGGAGGAAGGTCATGAAAGAGATAGAAGATACGATGCAAGATTTTAAGGCAAGTATGATAAAGGTGAACAACATACGAGACACTCAGGTGCAGAAGATTGTGAATAATCCATTCTTCAGATAAAGGATTAGAAGCATTAGGATTCAGTATCCAAGGAGGATAGCGGTGTCATTAGTGGCATATCTTCCAGCCTATAGTTTCTAGGTACTAAGGGATCTAGCCAAGAGAGTAAAGAAGAGTTAGAGATGATGTGATGTCTCGCTTGATGTTCAAGAATAACATAAGGGAATCTATGGTGCAAGCAAGTTGAAGAAAGGTGGCGAATAGTATAAATAAATATGTATAGGTCACAGGCTAAAGTATAGTAAAGTGATGAGGTTTTATGACAAGAGTAAGGATGAGAAAGGGCGAGTGAGAAGGTGACGAGAATGGATAAGTCCTCAGGATTAAGCCCATGAAAACAAGAGAGCTGATGGTTTCTCTAAGTTATAGAAAGCTCAGTATCGCCGCTAAGAGGATCAGGAAAATCACTTCGAATATTCCTCGTTGCAACGTAAGCCCTAGTAGCAATGTTTTACATGAGAAGTTTCAAGATATCAGTGGTAGATTGTAGATCAACATTGAGGTAAATCAACAATGGATAGATAAAAGTTACAAAGTATAAAATGAGATATAGCAATATTCGTAAGTTCGACAGAGTACACCTATAGATACCATAGGGACAACTTATCAAGCTCTGTATATGCTTACAAAGTGAGGCCTAGATATTAGCTAAAATCTGGAGGAAAGATGAGAGAAGAGTCGCATAGGCACATATACAAGGAAAAAGTTGTACAGGCTACATGATAGAAGGTAGCAAGAGTAACGATATTGGAAGAATTCCGACCACAGAACATGGTGTGAGAAAGAGGCCTAAAGAGGGAAATGCCCTGGACTTTGGATTTATTCAAAGAATAGTTTCCTAAATGGCAAGAAGAGTATTAAAGTATCCGCAAGAGCTACGGGTTATGAGAATGATAAGTGCATCAGTCAACATTCGAGGACGAATGTTCCAAAGGGGGGAATGATGTTACATCCCATGTTTCCGTACATGAAAGTATGCCATAAGTGAATTGATGAATGCTCAGGAATGAGATGTTACATCCCGTATTTTTGGATGTTAATATTTCATCGTAAGTTAATCGACGCAAGTTCGGAAATGAGATTATTTTGGGATTATGAGTGTTATGCTTTTTCAAACAAGTGATAAGTGAATTCGTGAAGGTGAGAGGGTAAGCGAATCGAATAAAGTGAAGTTTCGTCGAAGTTTGTCAATTTGGGATAAAATACGGTCCGAGCTATATTACTCGATATTTATGGACTAGTACCATACAACGTACCACATGACCATGATAGTAAGGTGTACAAAGTGTGTTAAAAGTGAGTAGTATTTTAAGTAATTTGAGATAATTCTTAATTATGTGGATAATTGGTTAATTATGGAATAGTGGGAGATTAATTAAGATTTTTGGATAATTTTAAAGACCCCCAAACGTGGCATCAATGTTAAGTCTTAATCAAGCCAAAATTGTGACTCTTTGGCTTAGATTGCAAGGTGGCAAAACTTGAAAAAGTCTTTGGCCAACTAAGCCATAAAGTGGGTCCCACAAGCTTACAAATTCAACATATCTCTTATCTTATCAAGGTTGGATAATTTCTAAAGTAACGGATGAGGGCTCAAATAGTTGGTATGAAACTTCATAACATGATAAGAACGAGACATTTGGCATTCTTTTAACATATATCCATTAAAGAGAGATTTGGCATTCTTAAGACATGTATCCATTAAAGAGAGATTTGGCATCTTAAGAGAGATACATATATCAATTTCAAACAAAATTTCATGGCGTCGTAAGAACGTGAGATTTGGCAATTATAACGGAATATAGTGTAATCTTTCTCAAGAATATCATACGGATTATTCCCTATTTTGATCTCGTCGTCACGTGTTTCGTCGCGATTGACGTATGTTAGAGGGATTGTCGAGAGAATCGGTCAAGTATGTTAAGGCTATCCCTTCTTTCTTTTTGTCATGATCCAAATGATATAAAAGAAACGAGCAAACACATAGCTTTCATAAACGACTCTACTTATAGAAATACTAGGGGTATCTATGTTCTTGATTCCCCATGTGACATATTATTATATTTTCTTTTCATGGGTCTCAAAATAATACGCAGCTGATAAAGTTTATCCAAAAGGAATATTGAGATTATTAACATATTTCATGCATTTATACATGTACATCGACCCATGACCAGATGGTGTTATATACACATATTTATATGTATATATATGTATATGGGATATGGGAAAAGGTTACGGCATTATATATGGACCACTACCTGATCACCTGGAATACGTTGATGATTTTGCCCACAGAGGCCGAGATGATATGATGGGATGCCCTCAGAGGCTTGATGATATTATGAACACATATACTTATGCACGACATGACATTCATACGCATATGCATGACACTATAAGTATTTTATGATTTATAGAATTGTCCAGACTTACAGGTTGAGTCATTTACTCTATATTTCTTTTATGTCTTTTATGTACTTATTTATGTGCCTTACATACTCGGTACATTATTCGTATTGACGTCCCTTTTGCTTAGGGATGCTGAATTTCATGCCCGCAGGTCCTGATAGACAGGTCGAGATTCCTCCAAGTAGGCTATTAGCTTAGTGGAAGATGTTGGTGCGATCCATTTGCTCCAGAGTTGCTTGTTTGGTCAGTATGATTTAGACCCGTATTGTTTGGTATGACGGGGGCCTGTCCCGACCTTTATGATAAGTATGTACTCTTAGAGGCTTGTAGACAGATGTTATGTATACGGATGCTTGTATGGCCTTGCCGGCCTATTTTTTGAGTTTACAAATGATCATGTTAGCCTTATAAGCTCGTATGTCACATGTATAAATTTTTTTATATATAAGGTTGGGTCGTCCTACATTTAGTATTCATGCTTTAAACTATGCATTATACATTTATATGATAAGAAAAAATAATTAAAGGGAGGAGTTTATTAATGTATTAATTATGAACTTAAGGTCATATTGGACTTTTAGGATATGAATTGGACTTTTAGTTAACTAAAAAAAATTAGGATATGAATTAACTAAATTAATTTGTTCTTGCTTTATTTATATAGACGGAACATCGTACTTGGATGTATAATAGGAATTATCCTAATCGGCGGGGATTGCGGGAGGATTTTGTAGAAGGGATTGATGACTTTATTAGACATACAATGTTACTTCCGCCATACCGAAATGAAGGAGTAATTAGGTGCCCTTGTGTTAGGTGCAACTGTATGAAGT
Organism: Nicotiana sylvestris; assembly: GCF_000393655.2. Classification (NCBI taxonomy): domain Eukaryota; kingdom Viridiplantae; phylum Streptophyta; class Magnoliopsida; order Solanales; family Solanaceae; genus Nicotiana; species Nicotiana sylvestris. Next base: position 151,893,240 of record NC_091061.1, on the reverse strand, counting down.
TTGGAAAACCGGAGGAGTTAAGGTTCATCTTTATAGTAAGGGGTTTATAGTGAATTACTTTATGTGGACTAATCATGGAGAGATCGATGGTAGCCATGGGATATTTCATAATATGGTTGCTGGTGAAAGTAGTAGGTCGGTGGAGAATACAAATCGTGATTCCAGAATTCATGATATGGTTGCGGATGCTTTTGGAATGCACTTAAGGGGTGAGCCTAATGAAAATATTGAACAAGCTCCTAATGATGAAGCAAAACATTTTTATGAACAGTTAGAGGAAGCTAGTCGTCCACTACGTAAAGGAAGTTCGTACTTTGAGTTGTCTGTTGCAGTTAGATTACTAAGTATCAAATCTGATTGGAATATTTCTCAAGGATCCATGGACTCTTTCATTGACCTTATGCGTGAACTAGTTGACTCCGATATCGAATTACCTGGTGATTTCTATAAGGCAAAGAGATTAGTTTCTAAGTTAGGACTTTCGCCAATGAGAATTGATGTTGTGAAGATGGTTGCATGTATATTATAAAGATGATGCAAATTTAAGCAGTTGTAAACAATTTGCGAAAAGCCTCGTTTCAAGAGGTTTTCCAGCGAGAAGATGGTCGCTATCAAGACGATGCATTATTTACCTCTTATACCTAGGCTAAAGAGGTTATATGCGTTGATGAGTTCTGCTCCTCATATGAGATGGCACTTTGAAAATAGAAGACCACCTGGTGTTATGTGTCATCCTTCAGATGGAGAAGTTTGGAAGCACTTTGATAGGCCATATCCAGATTTTGCTAGTGAACCAAGGAACATTCGGTTAGGTCTGTGTCGGATGGCTTCACGCCTTTTTCTGTATCTGTGACACCGTATTCATGTTGTCCTGTCTTTCTTACACCTTATAATCTACCACCCGAGTTGTGCATCACTAGTCCATATATATATTCTTAAATTGTATTATCCCCGGTCCACGTAATCCGAAAAGTTTGATAGATGTATATTTGCAACCATTGATTAATGAGCTGAAACAATTGTGGTACGATGGTGTTGAAACATATGACATATCAACCAAGCAGAATTTTAATTTGCGTGCTAATTTAATGTGGACAATTAATAATTTTCTTGCGTATGGAATGTTGTCTGGGTGGATGACTGCTGGGAAGCTAGCTTGTCCTTACTGCATGGAAAATAGTAAAGCGTTCACTTTGAAACATGGCCGAAAGCAATCATGGTTTGATTGTCATCGTCAATTCTTGCCTCCTGATCATGAGTTTAGAAGGAGAAAAATGCATTCAAAAAGAATAAAATGGAATATGATTATCCACCTCTAATACTTTCAGGTGAGAAAATTTGGGAGAGGGTCCAGAACTTCAATAAAGTTACTAAAGCTCCACCTTATAGATTCCCCGGATACGGTGTTACTCATAATTGGACCAAACAGAGTATATTTTGGGAGTTGCCTTATTGGAAGGATAATCTTCTCCGTCACAACCTAGATGTCATGCATACTGAGAAGAATTATTTTGACAATTTGTTCAAGACAGTGATGGATGTTAAAGGTAAGACAAAGGATAATCCGAAGGCTAGAATGGACTTACAAGAATATTGCAGGCGGCCTGAATTATACTTGCATACAACAAACAATGGTAAGAGATTCAAGCCCAAAGCAAGTTACACATTCACTTTGGAGGAAAGACGGCAGATTTGTGATTGGGTAATGAAATTGAAGATGCCTGAGGGTTATGCGTCGAATTTTGGGGAAAAAGTTGATATGGAGGTAGGGAAGTTGAGCCATTTGAAAAGTCATGACTGTCATGGTTTCATGGAGACCTTAGTGCCTTTTGTGGTTTACCTGAAAGAATCTGGAAACCCATCACAGAGATTAGTTTATTTTTCAAAGACTTGTGTTCTTCCACATTAAGGGAAGAAAACCTACTCGGGATAGATCAGAACATTCGTGTAACTTCTTCTAAGGTGGAAAAGATATTTACATGTGGGTTTTTTGATGTGATGGAACACCTTCCAATCCACCTTGTACACGAGGCACGACTTGGAGGGCCTATTCAATGCAGATGGATGTATCCCTTTAAGAGGTAATATTATATGTTTGATGTAATTTTCTGTTTTATTTGAATGTTCTTAGCTAACCTGAAATTATGTAGGACAATTGGCAAATGCAAACAATTTGTTAAGCAGAGGAATAGGATTGAAGGATCTATATGCGAAGCTTATCTTGCAAAGGAAACTGCTCATTTTTGTTCTTATTATTTTGAGAGTAATGTGCCATGTGCTAGGAATAGGCCCAACAGGCACACAGTCGACCTTAGGAATGATCCATTATATCCGCCTATGTGCATATTCAATCAACCAGGCCGATGTTCTAAGGATGTTAGAAAGAGAAGTTTGAGTGATATGGAGTTCAAGTCAGCTACACTTCACGTGTTGCTAAATAGTCCCGAAGTTATACCATTTCTCAAATAAGTATTGATTTAGTAGTTATCAAAATATAAAAATTACTGTGATTACATCTCAATGCAACTACTAAAAATATTTGATGTGTCACAGTCACTTCATGGGTCAATTTGGCCATGATGCTGTATATATGAGATTTGATACGTGGTTCAAACAATTTGTAAGTTTCTCCTTAAAATATTCTAACACTATGTAGGTAAACAATGTTTGGAAGTTATGCTAACTTATGAATTTTTTTAACAATATGTAGGTAAATGATCCAAATAATGGTGTAAATCAATTTTTGATAGATATATCTTGGGGACCTAGGGTTGAGGTCACAACAATATCTAAGTACGTTGTGAATGGTTATAAGTTTCATACAGAGGATTGCTCTAAAAATAAAAATAGCAACAACAGTGGGGTGTGGGTTCAAGGTGGTGATGGCAACCAAGATGAAAATATTGATTATTATGGTGTTCTCAAAGAAATAATAGAACTAGAATATACAGGTTGGCTATATAAGAAATTGATACTCTTTAGATGCAAGTGGTTTGACCCACATCCAACAAGAGGTACAAGAGTACACAATCAATACAACATAATTGAGGTTAATCATACGAGGGAGTATGATCGCTATGATCCTTTCATAATTGCACATAATGTTAAGCAAGTGTATTATGCTCCTTATTCATTGTGGCAAAATAAGTCTGATTGGTGGGTTGTAATAAAAACTAAGCATGTGGGTAGGGTGGAAGCCGAGAATGTGTTAGATGTTGCATACCAAAACGATATCTCCAGTGTTGACCAAATAGTGGACGAAGTTTTAGAAAATGATTTGGAACATCCTGAACACATATTGGAAGAAGTTGATATAAATGAAGAAAGAATTATAGAAAACGAGGAAGAAGAATCAACTGATGAAGCTCAAACTAGTGAGGAAGAAGAATTTTCGGACGAGGAACTATACGTCGATGAGCTTCAAAAAGTTGGTTCTTTAATAACTCTCGTTTATAGCTAGTTTCTTTATATGTTTCAATCTAAATATGTATTATATTATGCAGATGACAGGCAAGGGTCGAGGTAACAATAATCCTGCTAGTTCTCGGGGTTGAGAAAAGGCTAAGAAACCAAAGAGGAGGGTAGAAGATAATCCTCCATCTTTTCCTGCCTCTTTAGAAATGCCTATGCCTATGCCTATGGCTTTGCCTCCACCTCAGGGCTATTCTGAGCTGCCACAACATCACCAGCCCTACACCTTCGTGCAGACACCAGGTCTTTCGTCACAGGGCCATAGGACTGTACGTCCGACATACAGTCCAGTTGTCGCACAACCACGTGGATCGCATCCATCTGCATCGCATGGATCGCATCGATCCATGTCACATCCACATGGATCACAGGCATCAGTGTCACAGCTACTTGGGTCACAGCTATCAGTGTCACGTCCACTTGCGGGCCATACAACTATGTCACAGTCACAGGGCTCGCAACCATCTTTATCTGGGACTCCACCTATTTCAGGCCTTCGCCTGCGAGATACTAGCTCTGACCCCCTACACCTTCCACACATGCCTCTGATATACATGCTTCGGACGGTGATGCTGATGATGACGAGGAGGTGCATTATGATCAATATGGCAGGATCATCATATTCCCTAAAGGTGATGGGTAAGAGTTATTTGTTATTTTTACGTTTATTGTTTTGTACAGTTTTACTAAGATATTAATGTATTTTTTTATTAAATTGCAGGTTCATCCCTAGTAATATTACTACAAGGATAATCACCAAAGCCACCAGAAAGTTTTATGATGGCCTTTATGCAAGTTGGAGTGATTTCCCATTCGCGCTGAAGGAGCAAATTTTCAATCAATTTAAGGTATAAGTGTTTTTTTAAGCAGTACAATTATTTATATTTATGATATTTCCATCTAAATATGTATTATAGAATATATATATATATATATATATATATATATATATATATATATATATATATATATATATATATATATATATATACTATGCACTAAGTATTAGTGCATTAGCTAATATTATATCGAATATAGCTTATATATATCGAATATAATTTTTATATATATTCGATAAAAGCTTAGTGCATTTATACATAATTATTCAAAAGTTAAGTGCATTAATACTTAGCTTTTATTAGCTAATATTATATTCGATATAATATTAGCTAATGCACTAATACTTAGTGCATAGTATATATATATATATGCACTAATATACTATATACTATATTATAAGCAGTTAATGCACTTAACTTTTGAATAATTATTAGCTAATAAAAGCTAAGTATAATATATCAAATATAGCTTTTATGATATTTCCATCTAAATATGATATTTCCATATAATACTTAACTTTTGAAATACAGAGCAAGTGTGTATGGGAACGCCACTATAGCGCGGATGTGGCTGCAAATTTTCATCTCAAAGCTCGCAAGCGGTTGTCGCATTGTTTCTCCAAAGCTAGAAAGTTGAACCAGAAGCCTGGCTGGTTGCTTCAGAATTTATGGGAGGATTTGCAAAGGCAATGACTTACCGTAGAGTTCTTAGAGAATAGCGAAAAAGAAATAAAGCTCGTGCATCTGAGAAGGGAGGATCCATGCACACTGGAGGTGCGATCAGCCTAGGGACAATAAAGAAAAGAATGGTTCGTAATTGCTTAATTTATTTTAATTTTCAAAGTATATCTATTCTGTTTATTAACTAAAATTTATGAGTTTTCAGGAGAAGAAGTTGGGGCATCCGATGAACCAAGATGAGTTATTCAAGGAGACTCATATTGTAAAGAAGAAGAAAGAGACGGATCAAGAAAGGTGGGTCGAGGGCCGAGCCTCGACTGTACATGTAAGTTTTCACTTTTCATTAAGTATTTTGATTTACTTTTATATAAATTTTGAAATACTAATTCAATATAATTTTTCTTATAGGATCGCTTCACAACTGAAGTGGAGGAATTCATACGCAGTTAGCCACCTAATGAGTCGGGTGACCCAATCCAATCTTCGAACGAGTATGCTGAAAAAATCTGGACGCAGGCTGCTGGCGGTCCAAAATGGGGGAAGGTATACAGGCTTCCTATTAAGAAATTCCATCGCTATAAGTGTGGAATGCAAGGAATAGGGAATTCCTCGTAAGCCGAGCAACTTGATGGGGAGAGCCTCTCCTCTATGCGGGAGACTATGACAAAGCTCACATCCGAGCTAGAAGCCGCCAAGGAAAGAGAAAAGATTAGAGATGCTCAGTACATTGGTATGCAAGAGCATATCAAATCTCTCCTAGCTTTTGGCAGTTTTCCGATTCCCCGGTCTCGTGAGTCATCGCCAGAGGCTCGCCTTCCCCGTGCTCGTTCCTCCCGTCCTCTCCGTGATCGTTCTTCCCATCCTAGACAAGTAAGCCCTTCTGGATACCGTCTTGCTGATGAAAGTTCATCAGACGGTGATGATAATGATGTAGAAAACAATCCTTGACTTTTATATACTTTCAACTAGACAAATACAATCGGTTTTTGAATGGACTTGTAATAACAGTTAACTTAGTTTGGTTAGCTTAATGTGTTAGTTCTATTGAACTTTATAGTTTGTTAGTTTTATTATTGTTGTTGTTGTTGTTGCTTTTTATTGTTGTTGTTGTTGTTGTTGTTGCTTTTTATTGTTGTTGTTGTTGGCATAAAATGCCTGTTTAGGATTTTTGGTAACCTGGCAGGTGGTGTAGCTGCCAAAACAGGCATTTTCTGCCAAAAATATACCCAAAAAAGCGACCAACTTTGGTCGCTTATCCCTTAAAAAAATAATTTTCTGGGCAATAGCAACCAACCTTGGTCGCTCTTGAACCCAGATTTCTCAAAAGCGACCAACATTGGTCGCTATTTCATTTTAAAAAAATAATTTCTGAAAATATAGCGACCAAAGTTGGTCGCTTATAATTAAAAAAATAATTAATTTTTGAATTTAGCGACCAACTTTGGTCGCTTATTTTAAAAAAAAATTAAAAAAATTAATAATAAAGCGACCAACGTTGGTCTCTAATTTTCAGATTTTAAAATATAATATTTTCTTTATAGACCAAAGTTGGTCGCTTTTTTTATTAATAATAAAAAAACGTAATTTACATGTGGAGACCAACTTTGGTCGTCAAAATTATATTATTAAAATATTAAAGAGACCAAAGTTGGTCGCCATTTTCTTTACCCGGAATATTTGGTCCTTTTACCTTAGAGACCAAAGTTGGTCGCTAATTGGCGACCAACTTTGGTCCCTAAGGTAAAGGGACCAGCTTAATATCGACCAGGCCTGTTTGGTCGCTTTTTGGTCGCTTTTTGGCCAATAAGCGACCAACTTTGGTCGCTTTTCTTGGTCGCTTTTTTCCGGATTTCTAGTAGTGGTAAGGCATTTATCGCAATAAATGCATCGGTTATGAGAATCCAAAATAATGGGCAATCCTATTTGTAAGGGGACATCTGAGACAATATTGAAATATACACTTTATTTTTCTGCTTTCTCGAAATTCTCTACCTTGGCTTTGCAAACAATTATTTCCTTAGTTATTCTTGTTATTTTCCTTTGATATCATTGAGAAAGTGAAGCAAAACTTGGTTATCAGAAACTCGTTTTCTTCTAAAACTAGACTTTGACTGAAAGATATATTTTTGGTTAAACAATACTCATGGACGAAGTTACATTGTCCTAAGGGTGGTCAATTGATCACGCCTCACTAAAAATTACACCATTTGTATAAATAAAATTTTACTAGGTTTATAGGTATATAATATATATTGAACACACGTTCAATGTAATTATTGCATAGAACAGTTCAACAACATGATTTCTAAACTCTGTTGTCCTAGCAATTGAGTATATATAGTTCTGAATAAGCTCATGTTGTTGCATACAAAACCCATAAGCAAGTGAAATTATCCATTTTAAAAGAAGAAAGTTAACCTTTTATATGAAAAGAGAACCTAAGAACAGGCCTAATAATATTTGAGATGCCTATGTCCTAAACAAACAAAATTACCACTGAAATAATTAAGAGTTATCGCTAACTTTCAAAACCATAAGAACCTCACGTATATTTTGTTTTTTTTAATCAAACCCCACATCGCAGAAAAGAAAAACAATCAAAAAAGAGTGATCATGTTTTGACACAATTAGAATAACTAAACTTAGAAAGCTTGTTGATTATTTTGATTTTCAAAAGAATATTTGCCAGCTTTATTATACGAAACCCTAGCTTTCAACCCCTCATCCAAGTGTTTATTAAGAAAAAAAACAAAATTAATTGGATTAGCTCCACAGACTATGGTCCCAGATTGGGAGAACAAGACAAGCATAAAAGATGGTCCATATTTGCAAAAAAAGGGGTAGAGTTATGCCCTCATCATAAGAAGCCAACTTTATTGAATAACTGGCTAAAAGGGAAATCTATGTGACGAGAAGGATTTAGTAGGATCTGAACCTCTCCCTCGTCCATTTAATTTCCTACCATGCAAAAGAGAAGTTAGGGCTTTCAAAAAGTTCTTCTTATGTTGGCAGCCTGGGAAGAGCTTTTTCTTTTTGTTACTTGGAAGCAGGGCAGAGTTAAATCCAATAACCGAGGTTCATTATATATATATATATATATATATATATATTTAACATAAGAAAATCTTTTTATGTTAAAAGCTAGAGCAACTTCACCTAGAATATATAATATGTATACATGCAAAAAAAAAATTAATATATATATATATATTTAACATAAGAAAATCTTTTTATGTTAAAAGCTAGAGCAACTTCACCTAGAATATATAATATGTATACATGCAAAAAAAAAAAATTAAAAAGATTCTAAACGTGTGTTATATATATTGCACACGTTCATTTTGAACCTACTCACTCTATATCCTATATTTGATAAGAGTTTACATAATCACACTTCAATCAAATGTGGATGTACATAGGGGCGTAAGCTTATCCTGTGTAGAGACTATGGGTTCATTTAAACTCATAGCTTTCGCTCACACATGTATTTTTTCTCAAAAAATTATTAAATATGTGCAAATAATAAATTTTGAATCCACTAAAATTAGATGAAACGTGATAGAATTGCAAATCTGAACTAATAAAGTAATGCTGGATTAATGCACCAGAAAATTTGTGTGGAGTTGGGTACGTGGGGGGTAAGGGGGGTCTTAAAATTCAACACAAAATTGCTCCTCAGAGTCTGCACTAACAATGACTAGTTTTTGAAGAGAAATTTCAACTTACCATATGTAGGAAAAGAAGGTGAAAAGTGGAAGTCTTACTTGTTTGGTCTTGAAATGTTGTTTTGATAATGGATCCAGTAGCATTAGGTCATGCAAAAGCAACAAAAGATTTAAAGAGTTTTCATGTCATTGGGAAGATGCACCCACAAAGACAGCACTTTATTTTAATGTATATTTTATTTGGACTTTTAGGGTACAAAATTCAATAAATTCAAACTACTAATCATATGCAAATCCAATCAGTGAGTTGTACAGAATGCCTTTCAATTAATGCTTGGAGTAAATGAGCTGTACGTACCACATGCCTATAATGCACTGTGTTTAGAAGTTTTGTAAGCTCTCCTATAATGTACTGCATTTAGAAGCATGTGTTTAGTTATTGACAGCGGAGAAATCAGAATTTTTACGGAGGAAGGTCAAAATATAAATAAGAATACGAAGAAATTAAGGGAAGTCAACACATAATATATATATATACATAAAAATAAAATATGTAATATATATATGCAATATAATTTTCCGACGAAGATGTGTCAATTGACTCCTCTTGCCAGAGAGTGACTCCGCCACTGGTTATTGATCATCTAATATCCAGAATCACGATCGGATTAATCTAGATTTACTTTGCATATGATTCACTTCAAGGGGAAGTTCACTATATCATTAGTGATATAGTGGGATTGCTGAAACCACTATGTGTGCGTTTAGTTATAGATTTAGGGGTCGTTTGATATGAGGGATAAGTAAAAATAGTGCTGGGATAAAAATTTAATACCACCTTATGCCTTGTTTGGTTACCAAACTTGGGATAAGTTATCCCGGGATTAAAATTAGTATCGTTATACCTTATACTTTATACCTTATAGGGAATGGGATAATTAGTGTTGGAATTGTTATCCTCAGACAAAATAGTGAAATCTGAAACCACTATGTGTGTGCGTTTAGTTACAGACTTAGGGGTCGTTTGGTATGAGACATAAGTAAAAATAGTGTCAAGATAAAAATTTAATAACACATTATACCTTGTTTGGTTACCAAACCTGGGACAAATTATTCCGGGATTAAAATTAGTATCGCCATAACTTATACCTTGCAGGGGATGGGATAATTAGTGTTGGGATTGTTATCCTCGGAATAAATAGTGAAATTCACAAAATAGTCCTAAGATCCTCTTTCCAAATATTAGTTGGGTTCATTTGTTTCTCTTTATGTGCTTGAAAATTATAAACTTTTGCTCATAGACTCTTTTTTCTAATTGAATTTTTTTGTATATTAATTCCTTTTATTTTTATTATGACAAAATTAGGTTTTCTTATGGATCATCAACTATTGTCCGATATAAGCAAGAAGATTTAGAAGAAGAAATCAGCAAATATATTTCAAAGAATTGAAAACTAGAGCTTCAAAAAATTATTTAATACTTGTTGATGTAAGAATTGGAAATTGACGTGTCAATTAGATAAAGGAGCAAGAAGATGGAGGGTATTTTTGTAAACAAACAACTTCTTCTTAGAAATTATGCAATGCATGTCATTTCTAATACAACATAATAACTGTGGATAAAAAATAATACCAACATAACTAATCCCAGCATAATTAATCCTAGCATTTATCCAGCATAACCTGTATTCAAACCAAACGACCCCTTAAGGGAAATGTATCTACATTACTCTTATCTCTTCCTTAATTTATCGTTATTTAATTTAATTGAAATCTATAAAAAGGAATAAAATTGGTTCATTTCGTACAACACTTCACGTTAAATATTTGTTAAGCTTGATAGTAGAGAATTATATAACAATGAGCCATAATTTAAATGCTTAAACGTATTGGAAGACTTTATTGTCCTAAACGAATCTTTATATTTTTTTTGCTCAAGTGGTGCCAAATACAAAGTTCTTAACATGAATTTTAGATATTTACATATTCACATGGAAGTACGTACTGCATTTTCAAGACCTTATTATGCATGTTGCATGTCCCACAAAGCATTTCATTTTCATGATCCCACATGTTGCATGTCCCATTAATTAAGCAATTCTTTTCAATAAACATGTAGCACACTTTAGAAACATGTTATAATACTCTAAATTATGTGATGTCTTTGGAGAAAATTGTACTGAGTTAGGTCAAAACGGATAATATCACACCTCATGTACGTACGAGTGTATTTGGGCTAAACGTATTTAGTCAAATATATAGCAACTTGAATTGATTTTAATAGGGGTGCTAAGTAGACATCGTTATGCTGTTACCTAACCTTTTGGTTCAGAACTCAGAAGGTTATATATATCACTTTCCCCAATAAGAAATAATTGGGTTTTTGTGACTATGAGATTACCTATATCTTTTTTTAGCAAGATAATACACAAGCAAATAGGCTAGCTACTACGAGGATACACACTATACTAGAGTGGACTTTCTGTAATGATCCAGCCGGTCGTTTCATGAGTTTCAGTTTCGTTCTCTCCACTTCTGCTTTCTTATGTGTTGTTCAACTACATTTCATCGTATCGTGTTGGTTGGTTCGGGTTCGGATTAGTTTTGTAGAGAAATGAGACAATTAGTCTCTTTTTGGGAAGCTTTAGTAGGAAAAGTCAATCGGAAGTTGACTTGTGAGTAAATGATTTCAGAACTTGGTTTTTATGGTCCGGATAGCATCGTGAGCAGATTTAGGACTTAGGAGCGTGATCGGAACGCATTTTGGAGGTCAGTGGTAGATTTAGGATTGAACTGGCGAAATTTGAATTTTGGAGTTTCCGGTTGGCAGTGGAAATTTTGATATCGGGGTCGAAATGAAATTTCGGAAATTCGAGTAGGTCCGTTGTGTCATCTTTGACGTGTGTGCAAAATTTCAAGTCATTCAGATGAGGTTTGATAGGTTTTTGGATCGGTTGCGGAATTCGGAGGTTTTGGAATCCTTAGGCTTGAATCTGAGGGGTGATTTGGTGTTTCGATGTCATTTTGAGTGTTTAGAAGGTTGGAATAAGTTTGAGTAATGATATATGACTTGTTCGTATTTTTGGATGAGGTACAGGGGCCTCGGGATGATTTTGGGTGCTTATCGGAGAGTTGGAAAATAGAGTTTGCAGCAGAAGCTGTTGTGTTTCTGTCATAACCGCACATGCGGATTGGGGACCGCAGGCGCGAGCTGCAGAAACGGAATTTTCATCACAGGAGTGAAGGCCAGTTGGCTGGGGATGCAGCGCAGAAGCGGAGGTTAGTCGCACCTACAAGCCCGCAGATGTGGCAACTTGATCGCAGGTGCAGATGGGGACTTTAAGTGAAATTCCGCATATGCGGACTTCTTGTTATGATTCCCTTAGCGTATATTGATGTTATGATACTGATTTTGGATAGATTCGAGGTGAGTTGAGTCCGAGTCGAGAAGCAAGGGCATCGCGGAGTAGGATTTCATCCGGTTTGAGATTAATAACGATTGTAAATCTAGACCTGAGGGTATGAAACCCCGAAATTTTGTACTGTTTTGATAATGAGGTGACGCACATGCTAGGTGACGGGCGTGTGGGCGTGCACCCGTAGGGATTGTGACTTGGTCCATCTCGTGGCGACTTTAGAGTTGCATATTTTGATAAACTTTATATGATATCCATGTGTTTAGAAATGAATCTGTTAACTTGGGCTGAAAGCCATGTTTGGGGCCTCGTGCCGAACTGTTTGGACCCTTAGGGGTATTTTACTACTTTTCTCACACTGTTTGATTTGAAAGCATATTCTCAGTCATGATTCTACCTATTTATTATTGATTCAGTTTCATTACTCTACTTTCAAATATTGTTTGGGCTGAGTTCCCTGATTTTCACTGGAATGCCCAAGTGGCTGTGAGGTTAATGATTGAGAGAGAGGTCGAGGACCTGATGGTAAGGATTATATATATATCTATGGGTCGGGCTGCACGTCACAGCGATATATATATGTGTGTGTGTGTGTTTGGGTATGTGTGTGTGTGTGTGTGTGGATTGGGCTGCACGCCGCAATGATATGTTGGATCGGGCTGCGTGACGCATCGATATAGTGCTTGGGCTGTAGGAGCTCCTCCGGAGTCTGTACACTCCCAGTGAGCGAGCGTAGTCGACTATATATTATGGATCGGGCTGCACGCCGCAATGGTTATTATTATTATGAGATATCTATTGAGTGGGAGTGCTGAGTGTGAATACTGATTGACGAGAGTTGAGTCACGAGTGACTGAGAGGCTTGCCCGAGGGGCTATACTTATGAGTGAAACTTTGCTTGAGGGGCTTGTCTATGAGATTTCCTGTCTTCACTCTTCTTTTATACTGAGCCTCAATTGAAAAATGTTGAATAAATGCTTTAAAGGATTTTCATTGAAACTGGAGTTTTTACGAGACATTTGGTTATTTAACTGCAGATTTTGACTTTGATATTTCTGTTGAGATTCTTGATAAAGTATGCATATGATTTTAAATGCTCATCACTGTTAGGATTTGCCCTGAATTTCTAATCTATTAGGACTCTCTTTCTTGAAGGAATGGAAAAACACTCCTAAAAGGATTAAATCTCCTTAATATGTCTTAACCTTTTCTTGGAAGACAAGTTTTGCACATCTACAAATTAAGGATCTCTGCTTCTCACAATAGCACAAAAAAATATCCATAATGTAGACATTAAAGAGTTTTGTTTAAGGGGAGATTTTTCTCTCGATAGTTTTTCTTCTTTTATATTAGTTTTATCATATGTACATCAATTGATCAAACCATTATAAACTATTATGCTTAGTTTAGTATATTTTTCTTTTGTCGTCTGATTTATCGTCCACCAAGCTTTGTTGTCACGGCCCTAAACCGGAACCTGGTCGTGATAGCGCATCTCGTGAAGACAAGGCCAACCGACACATTCCCAATTCATTTTTAAATAGTTAAGATAATGCAAGTTAGTCTTAAACACAATAAATATCCCAGATAGATAAGATGAAACAGTAAAGTTACGGAAAATAGCCCAACACAGCCCGATACCGGGGTGTCACCAGTCATGAGCATCTATCAATTTAATACAAGTCTGAAGAGTCTAAAAAGCTACTACAGAATCACTAATAAGGGAAAGGAAATGAGATAAAGGGGGAGAAGCACGGGGCTGCGGACGCCGAGCAGCTACCTCGTGAGCTTCGAAATCTGCCGGGAGCTCTCAACCCTCGCAAGCAGGATCAACAGCGCCTGAATCTGCACACGAGGTGTAGGGAGTAAAGTGAGTACTCCAACTCAGTGAGTAATAATCATAAATAAAGATTGAGAAGTAAGAAATCACGTAAGACACATAACAGGCTATAAGGAAGCAGTAAAAGCCAGTAAAAATAGTAAAAGCAATAAAGATGTGTAAAGTCACTGAGTTCAGTTTAAACTTCATAAAATGACTTTTTAACAACTAAGCAAGTAAATGACAGGCAAATAGGAAAAGATAAACACATAAAGGATCGCCCCTCGGGCACAATGTCATCAAATCTGCCCCTCGGGCAATATCTTAGAAACCATACCAGCCCCTCGGGCTATATCTCACATCATGATGGGTATCCGCGCTCACTGGGGGTGTGCAGACTCTTGGAGGGACACCTTACGACCCAAGCGCATTATCAAGCCACCTCGTGGCATCATCACTAGGCTCTCGGCTTCATATCAACAAGCCACCTCTTGGCGTACAAATCTCAGGCCATCGGCCTCATAATCATAATCAGTATTTTCCTTACAACATAGGCCCTCGGCCTTACTCAGTCAGAATCTCACAAGCCACTCGGGCAACAGTAAAACATGATGCTAAGCCCAAAGTATCATTTAAAATATCATTTAAGTGTTAAAGTAGAGTAAAAATGGATGAGTTATGAAAATAGCAGAATATACTATGACCAAGTTCAAGTATAAAGTCAAAATAGTGAGGAATATCAGTAAAAATCCTCTAAGGGTTCAAATAGTTGGCATGAGGCCTAAATATGGTATTCAGCCCAAAACATGATGATAGCAAATAGTTTTCAGTCAAATACGTGGTAAAATAGTCATTCGGGACAGACTAAGTCACAATCCCCAATAGTGCACGACCCCACGCTCGTCATCTAGCGTGTATGTCACCTCAATATAGCATAACAATGTGCAATCCAGGGTTTCATACCCTCAGGACAACATTTACATCATTACTCACCTCAACCCAGTCCAAACTCTAGCCCACGATGTTTTTGCCCCTTGAATCGGCCTCCACTCGCATCGAATCTATCCAAAACCAGAATCACAACGTCATAATATGCTAAGGGAACGAAGCCCAAGTGAAAATAATCAATTTACAACATAAATCTCGAAATTACCAAAACCTGACCCCCGGGCCTATGTCTCGTAATTCGATAAAATTCACATCAATAGATTCCTTATCTCCCCACGAGTTCATACATAACAAAAGTACCAAAATCCGACCTCAAATGGTCCCTCAAATCCTCAAGTCTAGGTCTCCAATACCAAGCCCTAGTTTCCCCAATTTTAACCCTTAAATTCCATTAATTACAGCTCTAATCCGTTAAATAATACCATAGGAATGAGTTTTAGGTCCAAAATCCTTACCTCAATGAAGTCCCTTTGAAATCCTTCTTCAAATCGCCCAAAAAGCTCCAAAAACCCGACTTAGCAATGGTGGAATAGCTCAAAAATCGCGAAGGAAACAATTTATACATTCTGGCCCAGGTATTTCGCATCTGCGGCCAAAATCCCGCTTCTGCAGTACCGCATTTGCGGTCCTTGAACCTCTTCTGCGATTTTCACTTAAGCTGCCAAATTCCGCATCTGCGATGCTCACTCCGCACCTGCGCCATCGCAGGTGCGGTTCTCCAACCGCTTCTGAGCCTTCTTTTCCGCATATGCGGGGGGTCGCACCTGCGGCCTACCAACTGCAGATGCGGTTTTGACAACAGACTTCACTTTTCAGTTGCCAAACCAAAGTTCCATTCTTTCTGTCAACCACCCGAAATCACCCCGAGGCCCCCAAGACCTCAACCAAAAGCACAAACACCTCATATACCATCATCCAAACTTATACCAATCTTCAAAACACCCCAAATGACATCAGATCAACCAAAACACATCGGATTCAAGCCTAAGTTTCCAAAAATCTTTCAAATTTCTCTTTTGATCAAAAAGTATACCAAACCACATCCGAATAACCTGAAATTTTGTACACACATCCCAAATGACCCAACAAAACTAGTACAGCTCTCAGAATTACATTTCGACCCCTATATCAAATTCTCACATATCAACCGGAAAACGCCAAAAATCCAATTTCGCCAATTCAAGCCTAAATCTACTCTGGACCTCCAAAACACATTCCGATCACGCTCCTAAGTCCCAAATCACCTCCCGAAGTTATCCAAACCATCTTAACTCACATCCTAGCCCTCTAACACATAAGTCAACATTCGGTTGACTTTTCCAACTTAAGCTTCCTCAAAAGAGACTAAGTGTCTCAAACCTTACCAAATCCTTTTCGAACCCAAACCAACCAACCTGGTCACATATAGAACCGATAGACAAAGAAATAAGAAGCAAAAATAGGGGAAACAGATTGGCAACTCATGAGACGACTATCCAGGTCGTCACATCCTCCCCCTTTTAAATAAATGTTCGTCCTCGAGCGAGTCAAGAAACATATATGAAGCCTCAAACGGATGAGGATATCTGCTCTGTATCTCCCGCTCGGTCTCCCATGTAGCATCCTCTATGGTCCGACCTCTCCACTGCACTTTCACTGAAGTTATATCCTTTGACCTCAACTTTCAAACCTGACGCTCTAAAATAGTTGTTGGCTCCACATCATAAGTCAAATCACCATCTAACTACACCGTGATGAAATCTAGAACATGAGACGGATACCCAATATACTTCCGGAGCATAAAAACATAAAATACCGGATGCACACTCGACAAGCTAGGTGGCAAAGCAAGCTCATAAGCCACCTCCCCAATCCTCCGAAACACCTCAAAAGGCCCAATGAACCGAGGACTCAACTTACCTTTCTTTCCAAATATCATAACACCCTTAATGGGTGAAACCTTCAACAGAACCTTCTCACCAACCATGTAGGACACATCTCAAACTTTCTTGTCAGCATAGCTCTTTTGTCTCGACTGCGCTGTACGAAACCTCTCCTGAATTACCTTCACCTTTTCTAAAGCATCCTGCACAAAGTCTGTCCTTAATAGTCTAGCCTCACCCGGCTTAAACCAACCAACTAGAGATCTACATTGTCTCCCATACAAAGCCTCATATGGAGCCATCTGAATACTCGACTGGTAGCTGTTGTTATAAGCAAACTCTACAAGTGGTAGAAACTGATCCCAAGACCCTCCGAAATCAATGACACAAGCACGCAATATGTCCTCTAATATTTGAATAGTATGCTCGGACTACCTGTCCGTCTGAGGGTGAAAATATGTGCTCAACTCAACCTGAGTACCCAAGCCTCGCTGCACAGACCTCCAAAACTGCAAAGTAAACTAAGTGCCCCTATCTGAAATGATGGACATCGGGACACCATGCAAACAAATAATCTCCTGGATATAGATCTCTGCCAACCGCTCAGAAGAATAGGTAGTACACACAGGAATGAAGTGCGTAGACTTGGTCAACCGATCCACAATCACCCAAATAGCATTGAACTTCTTCAAAGTCCGTGGGTGTGATGACCTGGCCGGTCGTCTTAAGAATTTATGCCCCGATCCCCTATTAACTGCTTTCCCTAAGTTTATTTCTACAATTTTGATTTGTCAGGATGTTCGGTTTTGAGTTTCGGAGAGTTTTGGGACATTTAGTCCCTAAATGAGAGCTTAAGTGTTGGAAAGTTGACCATAATCAGAACAGTATGAAGACGGCCTCAGAATGGAAATCCGATGGTTCCGTTAGCTTCGTTGGGTGATTTCGGGCTTAGGAGGGTGTTCGAATTGTTTTTTGGAGGTTCGTGGCTAATCTATGCTTGAAATGCCGAAAGTTGAATTTTGAAGTTTTTCGGTTCGATAGTGAGATTTTGATTTGAGGGTCGGAATGGAATTTTGGAAGTTGGAGTAGCTCCGTAGTGTTGAATGTGACGTGTGAGCAAAATTTCAGGTCATTCGGACGAGGTTTTTGGAATTCTTAGGCTTGAATCCGATAAAAAATAGGTATATTGATGTTGCTTTGAGCATTTCGAAGGTTGGAACAAGTTGGAATGAAGTTATGGGATATGTTGGTAGGTTTGGTTGAGGTCCCGAGGCCCTCGGGATGATTTCAAATGGTTGACGGAAAGATTTTTGGAGTTTTGGAGTTGCAGATTCAGCTGTTCTTCTCTCATAACCTCACATGCGAGTGTGGGACCGTAGGTGCGGAGCCGCAGAAGCGGTGGATCTATCGCAGAAGCAAAAATAAAGAAGTTCAACAAGGATCACAGAAGCGGTAGCATTTCCGCAAGAGCGGTACCGCATCTGCGGATGGGGAGTCATAGATGTGGAAGATCGGTTTTAAGTAAGAAGTCACATATGCGACCCGTGTTCCGCAAAAGCAGGACCGCAGAAGTAGTTCCAGGACCGCAGATGCGGTAACAGCTGGGCTGAAATAAGAAATTTTGAGGGTTTAGTTTCAAAAGTTGGAAATTCGATTTGGAGCGAGGGCGAGGGCGATTTTGAGAGGAAATTGAAGAGGAGATCATTGGGTAACAATTATTTAACCCTTTCTAGTTATATTCTATCAATCTATAGTAAGTTTCATCATTTAATTTCGAATAGGAGATGAAAATTGGGAAAAAAGTTGGAAGAAAGTTCTTAGACCTAGAATTTGACTTTAGATTTGGATGATTTTGGTATGCATGATCTCGTGAGAGTATGAGGATTTTGAAAATATAAATTGGGCCCAAGGGGCATTTTTATCTACTAATTTCGCGTATTAGCTTAGAATTTCTTTGTAGAATCAGTTACTTGAAGTGTTATATACATTATGAAATTGATTGAATAGATTTGGGCCATTTAGAGTCGAGTACTCGTGGCAAGAACGTGGTTTCGAGTTGATTTTGAGCCGGTTCGAGATAAGTGGCTTGTGTAACTTTGTGGTGGGGGGGACCTTCCCCTTTGCATTTGGTATATTTGGTAATTGAAATGCCTTATACGTGAGGTGACGAGTGCATACTTGTGCTAATTGTTAGAAATTCGGTTTTCATTAAGTAATTACTAGTATGTTTCCTTTCCTGTTTTTATTACTTGCACCATTAAGCCTGTTGTTAGCTTAGGAAAGCATGTCTAAGTGAGTTAATTGCTTTACTTGCTCAAACTGCCTTACCTAAATTCTGTGCAGCATGCTAGGCTAGAATTACTTGTTTGCCTTAATATGAAATTTGCCATTTTTGAATATTTTCCTATTGCTTTTGTGTATTTACATTGGGACTACGGATGTGGTATTCCGGTAGATCCCCCTGCACAGATATATGGAACTACGGGAATGCACCCGGTAGATTCCTCCAGTACTGGGTAATTTACATTTGGGACTACGGAACGGGATTCCGGTAGATCCTCACGCACCATGAGTTGGACTACGGAATGGGATCCCGGGAGATCTATTGTATATGTATATTTGGGACTACTGGACGGTATCCTAGGAGACCCCCGATTGTTATTTGATGTTGAACCGTATTTCTTTCTATGTTTACCTTGTTTCTGTAATAGTTGTTGTCGCCCATTATGTTTGGTGATACTTTTATTGTTGCACTTATTTATATTGTTCTGTTCTACACTATTGAACCTTATATTCTATTTAACCTCAGTAGGGCCCTAACCTTTCTCGTCACTACCCGATCGAGGTTAGGCTTGGCACTTACTAAGTACCGTTGTGGTGTACTCATGCCCTTTCTGCGCATGTTTTTCATGTGCAAATCCAGGTACCTTGACGCAGACTTACCATCCCTGAGGCGAGGCAACCCTTCGGAGACTTCGAGGTATATCGGCTACGTCCGTAAACCGAGGAGTCTCTCTCTTTATTCTCTCTTGTAGTTACAGCCCTTCTGTATTTACTTATTTTAGACTATTCTGGAGTTAGAGCACTATGTAATATCCTTAGCTTGTGATTCATGGGTTTTCCGGTCTTGGAAGTATGTATCGGTTTGAGAGTTAAATATTGTGTATGTCGAGCGGCACTTTAAACACGGTTTTAATACTCTAATTCTATTTTAAATCGTTTAATTTCTGCAATTTGGTTTATCTTCCGCAATTTAGGCTTACCTAGTTGTAGAGACTAGGTGCCTTCACGACGGTTCACGGAGGGCGAACCGTGGTCGTGACAAGTTGGTATCAGAGCTCTAGGTTCATAGGAGTCATAGATCACAAGCTGGTTTATTAGAGTCTCGCTGATCAGTACGGAGACGTCTGTACTTATCTACGAGAGGCTATGTAACGGTTAGGAAAACAATTCCACTTCCTTTGATTTCCTTGTCGTACGAGATTTTGGCATCACAATTCTAAACTTCTGTCTTCTATTCTCTCACAAATGGTGAGGACACGCGCTACCCGAGATGATCAGGCACCGGCGCCCCCTACTACAGCCGTTAGAGGTTGGGGCCGGGGTAGAGGCCGAGGACGCGTACGTGGTGCAGCCAGAGCACCTGCGCGAGCTGCCGCCGAGGTACCACCACCAGTTCTAGCCAGAGTACAGGCACCCGATATGCCTACTGCTACTACTACTCCAGCTCTTCAGGAGACTCTAGCATAGTTCATGAGCATGTACACCACTTTGGCTCAGGCAGGGTTACTTCCCCTTGTTGCAGCTACGTCTCAGGACAGGGGAGGAGCATAGACTCCTGCCGCCCGCACTCCTGAGCAGGGAGTGCATGTTGAGTAGGACCCTGAGATTATTCCTGTACCGTCTGTAGTGCCAGTTCAGCCCGAGGACAGGGCAACGGCTTTCGAGTATGAGCAGCTAAGGCTTGAGAGGTTCAAGAAGTACAAGCTTCCTATATTTAGTGGTCTAGCATCGGATGATGCTCTGGGATTTATAGATGAGTGTTACCGCATTCTCCATACCATGGGTATATCAGGATCGAGCGAGTTTCCTTCACTACTTTCCAGCTTCAAGGGGGCACCTATGAGTGTTGGCGCACCTATGAGTTAGACAGTCCAGACGAGGCTACTTCATTGACTTAGACTCAGTTTTCAGATCTGTTCCTTAGGGATTATGTTCCTCAGAGTATCAGGGATGCATGGTGCGCAGAGTTTGAGAATTTGTGCCAGGGTTCTATGATTGTCTCAGAGTATGCTATCCGCTACACTAGTTTGGTTAGGCATGCACCAGCCTTGATTTCTACTGTTCGTGAGATGGTTCGCCGGTTTATTGAGGGCATTATTCCCAACATCAGGTCTAGCATGGCTCGGGTGTTGGAGATGGATATTTCTTATCAGCAGGTGGTGAGCATTGCTAGGAGGATTGAGGGTATGCATTCTAGGGAGATAGAGGAGAGGGAGGCTAAGAGGTCTCGAGAGTCGGGCCACGTCTCTGGTGGCCGTGCCCTAGCAGCAGGTCGCCATGGTAGGGGTTATATGAGTCGCCCTATTCATTTAGCTCTTCTAGCAGCCAGTCGTGTTCCAGCTCCTCCTAGGCCTCAAGAGCCTTATTATGCACCACCAGTATCTAGCGCGCCTCCTACGCGAGGTGCTTTCAGAGGTCAGTCTAGCAGACCTGGCCCGAGCTAGTCACAACCATCACATCCTCCCAGAGTTTATTTCGAGTGTGGTGACACATGCTATATGGTGAGGGATTGCCCCAAACTTGGGAGGGGTGCATCTCTACAAACTTCTCAGCCACAGCGTGCCCCACAGAGTTCTCAGGTTATGGTTACAGCTCTAGTTGCTACCCCACCTGCTCAGCCATCTAGAGGTGGAGGTCGGGGAGGTAGGGATCACCCTAGAGGGGGAGGCCAGGCCAGATACTATGCCCTTCCTGCCCGTACCGAGGCTGTTGCCTCCGATTCTGTCATCATAAGTATTATATTGGTTTGTCACATAGATGCATCAGTTCTATTAGATCTAGGCTCCACTTACTCTTATGTGTCTTCTTATTTTTCTCCGCATTTGGGTGTACCTCAGGATTCTTTGAGTTCCCCTGTTTATGTTTCTACTCCTGTGGGAGATTCTCTTGTTGTGGGCCACATTTATCGATCGTGTTTGGTTGCTCTTAGTGGTTTTGAGACCAAAGCCGATTTATTCTTGCATAACATAGTAGATTTTGACATTATCTTGGGCGTGGACTGGTTGTCGCCCCATTATGCTATTCTTGATTGTCATGCCAAAAGCGTGACGCTGGCTATGCCAAATGTGCCATGTGTTGAGTGGATGGGTACTTTAGATCACACTCCCAATAGAGTTATTTCGTTTCTTAAAGCTCAGCGTATGGTTGAGAAGGGGTGTGACACGTATTTAGCTTATATGAGAGATGTCAGTATTGATACCCCTTCAGTTGATTCAGGTCCAGTAGTACAGGATTTTCCCGATGTGTTTCCAGCTGATCTTCCGGGCATGCCACCTGATAGAGATATTGATTTTGGCATTGATCTGTTGTCGGGCACTCAGCCCATTTCTATTCCTCCGTATCGTATGGCTCATCTTGAGTTGAAGGATCAATTATATGAATTTCTTGATAAGGGTTTTATTCGGCCTAGTGTATCACCTTGGGGTGCTCCTATCTTGTTTGTGAAGAAAAAAGATGGTTCTATGCGAATGTGTATTGATTATCGTCAGTTGAACAAGGTTACAATGAAGAACCGTTATCCTTTGCCTCGTATTGATGATCTGTTTGACCAGCTTCAGGGCGCACGGGTTTCTAAGATTGACTTGCGCTCAGGTTACCATCAGTTGAAGATTCGGGAGCTAGATTTCCCGAAGACTGCTTTTAGGACTCGGTATGGTCATTACGAGTTCCTTGTCATGTCATTTGGGATGACCAATGCCCCAGCAACTTTTATGCACTTGATGCACAGTGTGTTCCGTCTATATCTTGACTTGTTCGTCATTGTCTTTATTGATGATATTCTGGTGTATTCCCGGAGTCGGGAAGATCATGAGCAGCACCTGAGGACCGTGCTTCAGACTCTGAGAGAGAAAAAGTTATATGCTAAGTTCTCAAAATGTGAGTTTTGGTTGGATTTAGTGGCATTCTTAGGCCACGTGGTATCGAGTGAGGGTATTCAGGTGGATCCGAAAAAGATAGAGGCCGTGTAGAGTTGGCCCAGACCATCCTCAGCTACAGAGATCTGTAGTTTCCTTGGCTTGGCGGGTTACTACCGCCATTTTGTTGTGGGGTTTTCATCGATTGCAGCCCCTATGACCAGACTGACCCAGAATGTGAGGCGAGCTTTCAGAAGCTCAAGACAGCTTTGACTACAACCCCAATTTTGATACTGCTTACATGTTTGGGGTCTTATACGGTCTATTGTGATTCCTCGAGGATTGGCCTCAGAGTGGTGTTGATGCAGGACGGTAGGGTGATTGCCAACGCATCTAGACAGTTGAAGGTATATGAGAAGAATTATCCGGTCCACGACCTTGAGTTAGCTGCCATTGTTCACACCTTGAAGATCTGGCGCCATTATTTATACGGTCTGCCTTGTGACATTTATACTGACCATCGGAGCTTGCAGCACTTGATTAAGCAAAAGGATCTAAATTTGTGCCAAATGAGGTGGTTAGAGTTGTTGAAGGACTATGATATCACTATTTTGTATCACCCGGGGAAGGCCAATGTGGTGGCTGATGCCTTGAGTCGCCGGGCAGAGAGTCTAGGGAGTTTAGCTTATTTACCAGTATCAAAGAGGCCTATGGCGATGGATGTTCAGGCCTTAGCCAGCCAGTTTGTGAGATTGGATCTTCCGGAGCCCATTCAAGTTCTAGCTTGCGTGGTTTCTCGGTCTTCCATATTTGAGTATCAGGGAGCGGCAATATGATGACCCTCATTTTCTTGTCCTCAAGGACAAGGTTCAACATGGTGATGCCATAGATGTGACTATTGGTGATGACGGTGTATTGAGGATGCAAGGTCGGATTTGTGTACCCAACGTTGATGGACTTCGAGAGTTGATTATAGAGGAGGCCCATGGTTCACGGTATTCCATCCATCCGGGTGCCGCGAAGATGTATCGGGATTTGAGACAATACTATTGGTGGAGGAGGATGAAGAAAGATATAGTAGGGTTTGTAGCTCGGTGCCTCAACTGCTAGCAGGTGGAGTATGAGCACCATAGACCGGGTGGATTGCTTCAGCAGATAGAGATTCCGGAGTGGAAGTGGGAGCGGATCACCATGGACTTTGTAGTTGGGCTCCCATGGACTTTGAGAAAGTTCGATGGTATTTGGGTGATTGTGGATCGGCTAACCAAGTCCGCTCACTTCATCCCTATGTGTACTACTTTTTCTTCGGAGTTGTTGGCGGAGATCTATATCCAGGAGATTGTTCGTCTGCATTGTATTCCAGTTTCCATCATTTCAGATAGAGGTTCTCAGTTCACATCACGATTCTAGAGAGCCGTTCAGCATGAGTTGGGTACTCGGGTGGAGTTGAGTACAACATTTCATCCTCAGACGGACGGACAATCCGAGCACACTATTCAGATTCTTGAGGATATGCTCCATGCGTGTGTGATTGAGTTTGGAGGGTCTTGGGATCCGTTCTTGCCATTGGTGGAGTTTGCCTACAACAATAGCTATCAATCAAGCATTCAGATGGCACCATATAAGGCTTTATATGGTAGACGGTGTAGATCCCCGGTAGGTTGGTTTGAGTTGGGTGAGGCTAGATTGTTGGGCACAGACTTGGTTCAGGATACTTTGGAGAAGGTTAAGGTGATTCAGGATAGACTCCGTACATCCCAGTCCAGACAGAAGAGTTACACGGACCGGAAGGTTCGTGATGTTTCCTATATGGTTGGAGAGCGGGTTCTGCTTTGGGTTTCGCCTATGAAGGGTGTTATGAGATTCGGGATGAAAGGAAAGTTGAGTCCGAGATTTATTGGCCCTTTTGAGATATTGAGGCGTGTTGGGAAGGTTGCTTATAAGCTTGCCTTACCTCCCAGCTTGACAGGAGTTCATCTGGTATTTCATGTTTTGATGCTCCGGAGGTATCACGGTGATCCGTCGCACGTGTTAGATTTCAGTTCAGTCCAGTTGGACAAGGATCTATCCTATGTTGAGGAGCTAGTGGCGATATTGGACAGGCAGGTTAGAAAGTTGAGGTCAAAGAACATTGCATCAGTGAAGGTTCAGTGGCGAGGTCAACCGGTCGGGAAGGCGACTTGGGAGACCGAGCAGGATATGCGCAGCTGTTACCCCTCATCTTTTCACTACTTTAGGTATGTCTCTATGCTCATTCGAGGACGAACGAATGTTTAAGTGTAGTAGGATGTGACGACCCCGCCGGTCATCTTAAGAATTTACGCCCCGATCCCCTATTAACTGCTTTCCCAAGTTTATTTCTGCTATTTTGATTTGCCGGGATGTTCGGTTTTGTGTTTCGGAGAGTTTTGGAAATTTAGTCCGTAAATGAGAGCTTAAGTGTTGGAAAGTTGACCGTAGCCGGAACAGTGTGAAGACGGCCTCGGAATGGAAATTCGATGGTTCTGTTAGCTCCGTTGGATGATTTCAGGCTTAGAGGCATGTTCGGGTTGTGTTTTGGAGGTCCGTAGCTAATTTAGGTTTGAAATTCCAAAAGTTTAATTTAAAAGTTTTTTGGTTCGATAGTGAGATTTTGATCCGAGGGTCGGAATGGAATTCCGGAAGTTGGAGTAGCTCCGTAGTGTTGAATGTGACGTGTGTGCAAAATTTCAGGTCATTCATATTTTTAGAGTTTTTGAAATTCTTAGGCTTGAATCCAATGAACAATAGGTGTTTTGATGTTGTTTTGAGCGTTTCGAAGGTTGGAACAAGTTTGAATGAAGTTATGGGATATGTTGGTAGGTTTGGTTGAGGTCTTGGGGGCCTCGGGATAATTTCGGATGGTTGACGGAAATATATTTGGAGTTTTGGAGTTGTAGCTTCAGCTGTTCTTCTGTCATAACCGCACCTGTGAGTGTGGGACCGCAGGTGCGAAGCCGCAGAAGCGGCGGATCTATCACAAAAGCGGAAATGGGGAAGTTCTGCAGGGATCGGAGAAGCGGTAGCATTTCAACAGGAGCGGTACCGCATCTGCGGATGGGGAGTCCCAGATGCGGAAGATTGGTTTTAAGTGAAAAGTCACAGATGCGACCCGTGTTCCGCAAAAGCGGGACTGTAGAAGCGGTCCCAGGACCGCTGATGCAGTAACAGCTGGGCAGATATAGGAAATTTCGAGGGTTTAGTTTCAAAAGTTGGAAATTCGATTTAGAGCTCGGGAGAGGGCAATTTTGAGAGGAAACTGAAGAGGAGATCATTGGGTAACAATTATTTAACCCTTTCTAGTTATATTCCATCAATCTATAGTTAGTTTCATCATTTAATTTCGGATTGGATATGAAAATTGGGGAAAAGTTGGAAGAACGTTCTTAGACCTAGAATTCAACTTTTGATTGGGAATTTCACCTTATATTTGGATAATTTTGGTATACATGAACTCGTGAGAATATGAGGATTCTGAAAATATAAATTTTATCCGATTCCGAGATGTGGGCCCGCAGGGCGTTTTGGTCATTTTACCTAATTTCGCGTATTAGCTTAGAATTGCTTTGTAGAATCGGTTACTTGAAGTGTTATTTACATTATGAAATTGAATTGAATAGATTTGGGCCATTTGGAGTCGAGTACTCGTGGCAAGAACGTGGTTTCGAGTTGATTTTGAGCCGGTTCGAGGTAAGTGGCTTGTGTAACCTTGTGTGGGGGACCTTCCCTTTAGGATTTGGTATATTTGGTAATTAAAATGCCTTGTACGTGAGGTGACGAGTGCGTACTTGTGCTAATTGTTGGAAATCCGGTTTTCATCAAGTAATTACTAGTATGTTTGCTTTCCTGTTTTTATTACTTGCGCTATTAAGCCTGTTGTTAGCTTAGGAAAGGATGTCTAAGTGACTTAATTACTTTACTTGCTCAAACTGCCTTACCTGAATTCTGTGCAGCATGCTAGGCTAGAATTACTTGTTTGCCTTAATATGAAATTTGCCATTTCTGAATATTTTCCTGTTGCTACAATGTATTTACATTGGGACTACAGATGTGGGATTCCGGGAGCTCCCCCTTGTCTGTTTATTTTGGGACTACGGATGAGGGATTCCGGTAGATCCCCCTGCAAAGTTATATGGAACTACGGGAATGCACCCGGTAGATTCCCCCAGTACTGGGTTTTTACATTTGGGACTACGGAACAAGATTCCGGTAGATCCCCGCCCACCATGAGTTGGACTACGGGACAAGATC
This sequence comes from Nicotiana sylvestris, assembly GCF_000393655.2. Lineage (NCBI taxonomy): Eukaryota > Viridiplantae > Streptophyta > Magnoliopsida > Solanales > Solanaceae > Nicotiana > Nicotiana sylvestris. The sequence continues at coordinate 151,866,133 of NC_091061.1, read as the reverse complement.
CCGGGAGATCCATTGGATATGTATATTTGGGACTACAAGACGGTATTCTAGGAGACCCCCGATTGTTATTTGATGTTGAACTGTATTTCTTTCTGTAATAGTTGTTGTTGCCCTTTATATCTTGTGATACTTTTATTGCTACACTTATTTATATTGTTCTGTTCTACACTGTTGAACTACCCGACCAATGTTAGGCTTGGCACTTGTTGAGTACCGTTGTGGTGTATTCATGCCCTTTTTGCGCATGTTTTTCATGTGCAGATCCAGGTACCTTGACTCAGACTTGCCATCCTTGAGGCGAGGAGACCCTTCGGAGACTTCGAGGTATATCTGCCGCGTCCGCAGACCGAGGAGTCTCTCTCTCTCTATTCTCTCTTGTAGTTACAGCCCTTCTGTATTTACTTGTTTTAGACTATTCTGGAGTTAGAGCACTATGTAATATCCTTAGCTTGTGATTCATGGGTTTCCGGGTCTTGGAAGTATGTATCGGTTTGAGAGTTAAATATTGTGTATGTCGAGCGACATTTTTAACACTGTTTTATTACTTTAATTCTGTTTTAAATCTTTTAATTTCTGCAATTTGGTTTATCTTCCGCAATATAGGCTTACCTAGTCGTAGAGACTAGGTGCCATCATGACGGTTCACGGAGGGAGAACCAGGGTCGTGATAGTAGGAGCCCAACTAAAAGTCCATAGTGATCTGCTACCACTTCCACTCCGAAATATCCATCTGCTGAAGCAAGCCACCCGGTCTCTGATGCTCATATTTCACCTACTGACAATTGAGACACCGAGATACAAATCCCACAATGTCTTTCTTCATTCTCCTCCACCAATAATGCTGCCTCAAATCCTGATACATCTTCGCGGCACCTGGATGAATGGAATACCGCGAGCTATAGGCCTCCTCCAGAATCAACTCCCGAATCCCATCTACATTGGGCACACATATCCGACCCTGCATCATCAACACCCTATCATCACCAATGGTCACATCTCTGGCATCATCGTGCTGAACTCTGTTCCTAAGGAAAAGCAAATGCAGATTATCATACTGGCACTCTCTGATGCTATCATATAAGGAAAACCGAGAAACCCACAAGCCAATACCCGATTGGGTTCCGAAATGTCTAACCTCACGAACCGATTGGCCAAGGCCTGAACATCAACTGCAAGAGGTATCTCCCCAACTAGAATATATTCCAAACTCCCCATACTCAGCGCCTTTTGGCTCAAAGCATCGGCTACCACATTGACCTTCCCCTGATGGTATAGTATAGTAATATCATAATCCTTTTACAACTCCAACCACCTCCACTGCCTCAAATTAAGATCCTTCTGCTAGAACAAGTGATGGAAGCTACGATGATTAGTAAACACCTCACAAGACACACCATAAAAATAATGCCTCCAAATCTTCAATGTGTGAACTATGGCAGCCAACTTCAAATCATGAACGGGGTAGTTTTTATCATGCGGCTTCAACTGACGAGAAGCATAAACAATAACTCTACCCTCCTGCATCAATACACAACCAATACCAACTCTCGAAGCATCACAATACACGATATATGAACCTGAAGTTGATGGCAAAACTAACACTAGAGCTGTGGTCAAGGCTGTCTTGAACTTCTAAAAGCTCTCCTCACACTCATCCGACCACACAAATGAAGCACCCTTCTGAGTCAACATGGTCAAGGGTGATGCGATAGATGAGAATCCCTGAACAAACCGGCAATAACAGCCTGCCAAACCAAGAAAGCTTCGAATCTCTATGGCTGAGGATGGTCTGGGCCAACTCTGAACCACCTCTATCTTCTTCGGATCAACCTGAATAACCTCACTGGACACCACGTGCCCCAAGAAAGCCATTGAACTGAACCAAAACTCACACTTGGAGAATTTTGCATAAAGCTTCTCCTCCTTCAATATCTGCAACATAACTCTCAAATGCTCCGCGTGCTCCTCCTGACTACGCGAATACACCAGAATATCATCAATGAAGACTATGAAAAATGAGTCGAGATAAGGTTGGAACACACTGTTCATCAAATGCATGAATGTTGCTGGGGCATTGGTCAGCCCAAAAGACATCACCAAGAACTCATAATGACCATATCGGGTCCTAAAAGCTATCTTAAGAATATCTGAGTCCCTGATTTTTAACTAGTGATAACCTGAACGGAGATCAATCTTGGAGAACACTTTCGCTCCCTGAAGCTGGTCGAATAAATCATCAATGTGAGGCAAAGGATACTTGTTCTTAACTGTTACTTTGCTCAATTGCCTATAATCAATACACATCCTCATAGTGCCATCCTTCTTCTTCAAAAAAAGAACCGACGTACCCCAAGGTGACACACTAGGCCGAATGAACCCCTTATCAAGGAGTTCCTGAAGCTGCTCCTTTAACTCCTTCAACTCCACTAGTAACATACGATACGGTGGAATAGAGATGGGCTGAGTTCCCGGTACCAGGTCAATACCAAAATCAATATCCCTGTCCGGTGGCATGCCCGACAGGTCTGCAAGAAATACATCAGGAAAATCCCTCACAACTGGCATAGAATCAATACTGAGAGTCTCTGCATCGACATCCCTCACAAAGTCTAGATACGAAAGACAACCCTTCCCAACCATACATTGGGTTTTCAAGAATGAGATCACTCTACTGGGAACATAATCAGTCAAACCTCGCCACTAAATTCGTGGCACACCCGGTATAGCCAATGTGACTGTCTTAGCATGATAGTCTAGAATAGCATGACATGGAGATAGCGAATCCATGCCTAAAATGACATCGAAATCCACCATACATAATAGTAAAAGATCTACTTGGGCCTCCAGACCCCCCAATAGTCACCACACACGACCAGTACACACGGTCTACAACAATAGTATCGCCCACTAGGGTAGATACATGAACATGTGAAACAAGAGACTCATGGTGCGCACCCAAATAATGAGCAAAGTATGATGACACATAAGAAAAGGTGGAACCGGGATCAAATAATACAGAGGCATCTTTGTGGCAGACTGAAACAATACTTGTAATGACAGCATCGGAAGTAATAGCACATAGAAACGGGCCTGACTGCCACCTGATCGACCTCCCCCTCTAGAGCGACCCCTAGCTGACTGACCTCCACCCCTAGCTGGCTGGGCGGGTGTTGGTGAAGTAACGGGTGCTGAAGCCGATGACTGATTCCTTTACTGAGATGGACCCGCAAGATGACGAGAGCATTGCCTCCATATATGGCCCATCTCTCCACACTCATAGCAATTTTCGGGTGCTTGAGAAGGGGACTGAAGGGAACCCCTAGCACCGAAATGACTAGAAGATGCACCTGGCATAGAAGAGCCCTAAACTGATGGAGCACGGGACGAACTCTGAGCTGGAAGGGCACTAAGTGATGACTGGCCATAATGAGAAATGTGAGAACCATGACTTGATGACGCCCCACGATAACCTCGGTGAGCTGGCTGAGCGTGCCTGAATGGACGGCCTCTGCCGTGCTAAAACTGACCTCTCGAAAGAGTACCACAATAACTACCAGATCCTCGAGGCCTCTTGTCCTCCCTCTCCTCTCGCTCCTGGTGACGAACTGACTCAATCTCATGAGCAATGTCTACAACCTCCTCAAAAGTTGCACCAGTCACCCTCTCCCTGGTCATATGAATGCGAAGCTGATAAGTGAGGCCATCAACAAACCTCCTAATCCTCTCTCTATCTGTCGGAACCAACCAAATCGCATGGCGAACTAACTTAGAGAACCTCATCTCATACTGTGTCACAGTCATCTCTCCCTGACGCAACCACTCAAACTACCTGCACAGCTCCTCTCTGTGAGACTGCGACACATACTTCTCCAGAAAGATAATGGAGAACTGCTGCCAGGTAAGGGGTGCGGCACCAACAGGCCTATGCCTCTCAAAATTCTCCCACAAAGTGAAGGCAGCTCCAAAAAACGGATAAGTAGTGGAAACGACCCCGCTAGTCTCTAGAATACCCGTTGTACAAAGCATCCTCTGACAATTATCCAAGAAACCCTGATATCCTCTCCCTCTGCACCACTGAAAGATAGATGCTGAAGTCTACCAAACCTCTGCAACCTACGTTGCTCGTCCTCTAGCATGGAAGGAACTACATAGTCATGAGCAGCTGTAACCGGCTGGGCTGGATGCGCCCTCGGTGTCTGAAGTCCCTGCACGACCTGCTCAGGTGTAAGAGCGGCGGGAGTCTGAGTGCCTCCCCCGGCCTGAGAAGTAGTTGCAGCTTTAGTAACGGAGACCGCATAATCTAGGCCAGTGCAAACTGAAAGAATCTGAGCCAAGGCCTCCTGAAGACCCGGAATCACAATAGGCATAGCCGGTATCTGAGTTGGTATTGCTGGAGCGTCCACAGTTGGGACCTGATCCTGAACTGGGCGGCTGGTGGATCTGCAGGTGCTACCTTAATTTCTATGCGGGCCATACCCCTACCCCTACCGCGACCATGACCGCGTCCTTGGCCACTAGTGGCTACAGTTGGTGGTACTGGTGGTCGTCCATCTTGACCGGTAGTGCGTGTCCTCACCATCTGTGAGAGAATAGAATAACAAAAGTTTAGTAATCGGATCAACAAATTCCCACGATAAGGATTTCAAGAATATGAAGTTTTCCTAAAGGTTTTGCAGCCTCGAGGATAGATACAGACGTCTCCGTACCAATCTGCGAGACTCTACTAAACCTGCTCATGACTCGTGAGACCTATGTAACCTAGGCTCTGATACAACTTGTCACGACTCTAAACCCGAACCCGATCGTGATGGTGCCTCTCGTGAAGACAAGGCCAGCCGACACATTCCCAATTCATTTTTAAACAGTTAAGATAATGCAAGTAAGTCTTAAACTTAATAAATATCCCAGATAGATAAGATGAAATAGTAAAGATGCGGAAAATAAGCCCAGCACATCCCGATACCGGGGTGTCACTAGTCATGAGCATCTATCAATTAAATACAAGTCTGAAGAGTCTACAAAGCTACTACAGAATCACTAATAAAGGAAAGGAAATGATATAAAGGGGGAGAAGCACGGGGCTACGGATGCCGAGCAACTACCTCGTGAATTTCAAAATCTGTCGGGAGCTCTCAACCCTCGCAAGTAGGATCAGCAGCGCCTAAATCTGCACATAGGGTACAGGGAGTAAAGTGAGTACTCCAACTCAAATAGTAATAATCATAAATAAAGACTGAGAAGTAAGAAATCACGTAAGACACATAACAGGCTATATGGAAGCAGTAAAAGCCAGCAAAAATAGTGAAAGCAGTAAAGATGTGTAAAGTCACTGAGTTCAGTTTAAACTTTATAAAATGCGTACAAATTTCAGGCCCTCAGCCTCATAAGCATAATCAGTATCTTCCTCACAACATAGGCCCTCGGCTTTACTCAGTCAGAATCTCACAAGCCACTCGGGCAATAGTAAAACATGGTGCTTAGCCCAAAGTATCATTTAAAATATCATTTAAGTGTTAAAGCAGAGTGAACATGGCTAAGTTATGAAAACAGCAGAATATGGTATGACTGAGTTCAAGTATAAAATCAAAATAGTGAGGAAATATCAGTAGAAATCTCCTAAGGGTTCAAATAGTTGCCACGAGGCCCAAACATGGCATTCAGCCCAAAACATAATGATAGCAAATAGTTTTCAGTCAAATACGCGGTAAAATAGTCATTCGTGACGGACTAAGTCACAATCCCTAACAGTGCATAACTCCACGCTCGTCATCTAGCGTGTGCGTCACCTTAATATAGCACACCGATGTACAATCCAGGATTTTATACCCTCAAGACAACATTTACAACCATTACTCACCTTAACCCGGTCCAAACTCTAGCCCGCGATGTCTTTGCCCCTCGAATCGGCCTCCACTCACGTCGAATCTATCTAAAATCAGAATCACAACATCAAAATATGCTAAGGGAACGAAGCCCAAGCGAAAATAATCAATTTACAATAGAAATTCCGAAATTACCAAAACCCGACCCCCGAACCCGCATCTCGGAATTAGATAAAATTCACATCAATAGATTCCTTATCTCCCCATGAATTCATACATATCAAAAGTACCAAAATCCGACCTCAAATGGTCCCTCAAATCCTCAAGTCTAGGTCTCCAATACCAAGCCCTAGTTTCCCCAATTTTAACCTTAAATTTCATTAATTACAGCTATAATCCATGAAATAATACCATAGGAATGAGTTTTAGGTCCAAAATCCTTACATCAATGAAGTTCCCTTGAAATCCTTTTTTAAATTGCCCAAAAAGCTCCAAACAACCGACTTAGCAATGGTGAAATAGCTCAAAAATCACGAAGGAAACAATTTATACCTTCTGGCCCAAGGATTTCACATCAGCGGCCAAAATCCTGCTTCTGCGGTACCGCATTTGCGGTCCTTGAACCGCTTCTGCGGTTTTCACTTAAGCCGCCAAATTCTGCATCTGCGATGCTCACTCCGCACATGCGCCATTGCAGGGTCATAGCCTTCCCAGACACTTCCGCTTCTGCGCCTTCTTTTCCACATCTGCGGGGCGTCGCACCTGCGGCCTCCCAACAGCAGATGCGGTTATGACAGCAGACTTCACTCTTCAGCTACCAAACCAAAGTTTCATTCTTTCTGTCCACCACCCAAAATCACCCTGAGGCCCTCGGGACCTTAACCAAAAGCACAAACACCTCATATACCATCATCCAAACTTATACCAATCTTCAAAACACCCCAGACGACATCGGTTTCAAGCCTAAGTTTCAATAAATCTTCCGAATTCCGCTTTTGATCAAAAAGTATACCAAACCACATCCGAATGACCTGAAATTTTGCACACACATTCCAAATGACCCAACGGAACTACTGCAACTCTGGAAATTCCATTCCGACCCCTATATCAAAATCTCACCTATCAACCAGAAAATGCCAAAAACCTAATTTCGCCAATTCAAGCCTAAATCTACTCCGGACCTCCAAAACACATTCCGATCACGCTCCTAAATCCCAAATCAGCTCCCGAAGCTATCTGAACCATTTGAAATCACATCCTAGCCCTATAACACATAAGTCAATATCCGATTGACTTTTCTAACTTAAGCTTCCTCAAAAGAGACTAAGTGTCTCAAACCTTACCAAATCCTTTTCGAACCCGAACTAACCAACCCGATCACATATAGAACCGATAGACAACGCAATAAGAAGTAGAAATGGGGGAAACAGAGTGGAAACTCATGAGACGACTGGTCGGGTCATCACATTTGTATTATTAGCTTCTCTATGCACCATGTTATTGCGATCCCAACAAGTGGTATCAGAACTAATGGTTTAGAGTCAATGGTTAAACGAGGTTGAAGACAGATTCAATGCGTGTTTAAATCACGACGATAATGAAGATTTATTCAATATCCTACATGTGGAGATAAATTTACAATCACAATTGTATTCAAACCGCATGTTGCTGCATCTTTATTGGAATAAAAACTCTTTCATATTTTGCCACTTTTAACCAATGCTAGTTTTAAGTCATGCCTATTTGTAATGCATGAGTTCTAGTGCCAGTTTTAACTCACGCTTCTTTCTAATGCATGAGTTTCTTTTACCCCATGTTTATTCTTAACATGTGGGCTCCTTTTAACCCATACTTGGGCTTCTTTTAACCAATACCAAGATTTTAAACCTATACCGATTTTTAATCATGGAAAGCAGCAGTGATGAAGATTATGTGAAAAAGGTGAATCAACTTTGTCAAGAAAATTCAGGCCAAGGGGAGATTGTTAGGATTTGCCCTGACTTTCTAATCTATTAGGACTCTCTTTCTTGAAGGAATGGAAAAAGACTCCTAAAAGGATTAAATCTCCTTAATATGTCTTATCCTTTTCTTAGAAGACAAGTTTTGCACATCTATAAATTAAGGATCTCTGCTTCTCATAATAACACAAAAAAATATCCACAATGTACTCTTTAAAGAGTTTTGTTTAGGGGGGGGGATTTTTCTTTCGATAGTTTTTCTTCTTTTATATTAGTT